>NC_134361.1:3773989-4083633 GCF_048569485.1 Anomaloglossus baeobatrachus
TGTCTGGGGAGAATGTCTTGAGCGTCTTATACAGCAGATGGCCGAGCCCGAGAAATGCAGAAGAGCGGAGGCCGGGATTTCCTTATCTGCTGGGAGAAGTCTTTACATTGGTCCCTGGATACTAGTGAGAGTGGAACTTCTGCGTCCCCCGGGACCAACTTACATTTTTAAGTGAAATATTTGCTGGCTATGCAGAGCATTCTCCTGAAAGTTTTGTGTTTTTAGTCGGTTTATATCAGTGACAATTTATGTCTCTAGTAAATGACGAATAAAACCACCATAATGCCCCCTAATAAATGAATACTGCTCAATGGACAAATAAAACCGTCACATCAGGACCACATATCTTCATCATTGTCCCCCTCTGTGCCTCCATATTGTAAAAATGCCCCCTGTATATAGTAATAATGCCCCCTCTATATAGTAATACTGCCCACTCTGTGCCTCCCTATATTAATAATGCCCCCTGTATATAGTAATAATGCCCCCTCTATATAGTAATAATTAATCAAAAGTAAAATAAAAGTTTGTGTAAAAAGAAAAATTAGAAAAGTCCAACAATAAATCAAAATCAACCTCTCACTGAATCGTAACGTGCACAGTTGTTTCTATCCTGCGTTGCGTGCAGTTTCCATCCTGCGTTGCGGGCACAGTTGTTTCTTTCCTGCATTGCGTGCAGTTTCTATCCTGCATTGCGTGCACAGTTATTGTTTCTTTCCTGTGTTGCGTGCACAGTTGTTTCTTTCCTGTGTTGCGTGCACAGTTGTTTCTATCCTGCCTTGTGGGCACAGTTGTTTCTATCCTGCGTTGCGTGCAGTTTCCATCCTGCGTTGAGAGCACAGTTGTTTTTTTCCTGCATTGCATGCAGTTTCTATCCTGCGTTGAGTGCACAGTTATTGTTTCTTTCCTGTGTTGAGTGCACAGTAGTTTCTATCCTGCGTTGTGTGCACAGTTGTTTCTATCCTGCGTTGCGTGCAGTTTCTATCCTGCATTGCGTGCAGTTTCCATCCTGCATTGCGTGCACAGTTGTTGTTTCTATCCTGCGTTGCGTGCACAATAGTTTCTATCCTGCGTTGCGTGCACAGTTGTTGTTTCTATCCTGCGTTGCATGCACAGTTGTTTCTATCTTGTGTTGCGTGAACAGTTATTGTTTCTATCCTGCGTTGCGGGCACAGTTGTTTCTATCCTGTGTTGCGGACACAGTTATTGTTTCTATCCTGCGTTGCGTGGACAGTTTCTATCCTGCGTTGCATGCACAGTAGTTTCTATCCTGTGTTGCGTGCACAGTAGTTTCTATCCTGCGTTGCGTGCACAGTTGTTGTTTCTATCCTGCGTTGCGTCACAGTTGTTTCTATTCTGCGTTTCGTGCACAGTAGTTTCTATCTTGCGTTGCGTGCAGTTTCTATCCTGTGTTGCGTGCATAGTTTCTATCCTGCGCTGCGTGGACAGTTTCTATCCTGCGTTGCGTGCACAGTAGTTTCTATCCTGCGTTGCGTGCACAGTAGTTTCTATCCTGCGTTGCATGCACAGTTTCTATCCTGCGTTGTGTGCACAGTAGTTTCTATCCTGCGTTGCGTGCACAGTTTCTATCCTGCGTTGTGTGCACAGTTTCTATCCTGCGTTGCATGCACAGTAGTTTCTATCCTGCGTTGCGTGCGCAGTAGTTTCTATCATGCGTTGCGTGCACAGTAAATTCTATCCTGCGTTGCGTACACAGTAGTTTCTATCCTGCGTTGCGTGCACAGTAGTTTCTATCCTGCGCTGCGCACAATTTCTATCCTGCGTTGCGTGCACGGTTTCTATCCTGCGTTGCGTGCACAGTAGTTTCTATCCTGCGCTGCGCACAGTTTCTATCCTGAGTTGCGTGCACAGTTTCTATCCTGCGTTGCGTGCACAGTAGTTTCTATGCTGCGTTGCGTGCACAGTTTCTATCCTGCGTTATGTGCACAATAGTTTCTATCCTGCGTTGCGTGCACAGTAGTTTCTATCCTGCATTGTGTGCACAGTAGTTTCTATCCTGCGTTGCGTGCACAGTAGTTTCTATCCTGCGTTGCGTGCACAGTAGTTTCTATCCTGCGTTGCGTGCACAGTAGTTTCTATCCTGCGTTGCGTGCCCAGTTTCTATGTTGCTTGCACAGTTTCTATCCTGCGTTGTGTGCACAGTTTCTATCCTGCGTTGTGTGCACAGTAGTTTCTATCCTGCGTTGCGTGCACAGTAGTTTCTATCCTGCATTGCGTGCACAGTTTCTATCCTGTGTTGCGTGCACAGTAATTTCTATCCTGCGTTGCGTGCAGTTTCTATCCTGCGTTGCGTGCACAGTTTCTATCCTGCGTTGCGTGCACAGTAGTTTCTATCCTGCGTTGCGTGCACAGTTTCTATCCTGTGTTGTGTGCACAGTAGTTTCTATCCTGCGTTGCGTGCACAGTAGTTTCTATCCTGCGTTGCGTGCACAGTAGTTTCTATCCTGCATTGCATGCGCAGTAGTTTCTATCCTGCGTTGCGTGCACAGTAGTTTCTATCCTGCGTTGCGTGCACAGTAGTTTCTATGCTGCGTTGTGTGCACAGTTGTTGTGTCTATCTTGCGTTGCGCGCACAGTTTCTATCTTGCGTGCACTGTTTCTATGTTGCGTGCACAGTTTCTATCCTGCGTTGCGTGCACAGTTTCTATCCTGCATTGTGTGCATAGTAGTTTCTATCCTGCGTTGCATGCACAGTAGTTTCTATCCTGCGTTGCGTGCACAGTTGTTTCTATCATGCGTTGCATCACAGTTGTTTCTATTCTGCGTTTGGTGCACAGTAGTTTCTATCGTGCGTTCCGTGCAGTTTCTATCCTGCGTCGCGTGCACAGTTTCTATCCTGCGCTGCGTGCACGGTTTCTATCCTGCGTTGCGTGCACAGTAGTTTCTATCCTGCGTTGCGTGCACAGTAGTTTCTATCCTGCATTGCGTGCACAGTAGTTTCTATCCTGCGTTGCGTGCACAGTAGTTTCTATCCTGCGTTGCATGCAGTTTCTATCGTGCATTGCGTGTAGTTTGTATCCGGCGTGTCCTGCACAGTAGTTCCTATCCTGCGTTGTGTGCACAGTAGTTTCTATCATGCGTTGCATGCACAGTTTCTATCCTGCGTTGCGTGCACAGTTTCTATCCTGCGTTGCGTGCACAGTTTCTATCCTGCGTTGTGTGAACAGTAGTTTCTATCCTGCGTTGTGTGCACAGTAGTTTCTATCCTGCGTTGTGTGCACAGTAGTTTCTATCGTGCATTGCATGCACAGTTTCTATCCTGCGTTGCATGCACAGTTTCTATCCTGCGTTGCATGCAGTTTCTATCCTGCGTTGTGTGCACAGTTTCTATCCTGCGTTGCATGCACAGTAGTTTCTATCCTGCGTTGCGTGTGCAGTAGTTTCTATCATGCGTTGCGTGCACAGTAAATTCTATCCTGCGTTGCGTACGCAGTAGTTTCTATCCTGTGTTGCGTGCACAGTTGTTGTGTCTATCTTGCGTTGCGTGCACAGTTGTTGTGTCTATCCTGCATTGCGTGCACAGTAGTTTCTATCCTGCGTTGCGTGCACAGTTTCTATGTTGCGTGCACTGTTTCTATGTTGCGTGCACAGTTGTGTCTATCTTGCGTTGCGTGCACAGTTGTTGTGTCTATCTTGCGTTGCGTACGCAGTTGTTGTGTCTATCTTGCATTGCGTGCACAGTTGTTGTGTCTATCCTGCATTGCGTGCACAGTTGTTGTGTCTTTCCTGCATTGCGTGCACAGTTGTGTCTATCCTGCGTTGCGTGCACAGTTTCTATGTTGCGTGCACTGTTTCTATGTTGCGTGCACAGTTGTGTCTATCCTGCATTGCGTGCACAGTTGTTGTGTCTATCCTGCATTGCGTGCACAGTTGTTGTGTCTATCCTGCATTGCGTGCACAGTTGTTGTGTCTATCTTGCGTTGCGTGCTCAGTTGTTGTGTCTATCCTGCGTTGCGTGCACAGTTGTTGTGTCTATCCTGCGTTGTGTGCACAGTAGTTTCTATCCTGCATTGCGTGCACAGTTGTGTCTATCCTGCGTTGTGTGCACAGTAGTTTCTATCCTGTGTTGCGTGCACAGTTTCTATGTTGCGTGCACAGTTTCTATGTTGCGTGCACAGTTTCTATGTTGCGTGCACAGTTTCTATGTTGCGTGCACAGTTGTGTCTATCCTGCATTGCGTGCACAGTTGTGTCTATGTTGCGTGCACAGTTTCTATCCTGCGTTGCGTGCACTGTTTCTATGTTGCGTGCACAGTTGTTGTGTCTATCTTGCGTTTCGTGCACAGTTGTTGTGTCTATCCTGCGTTGCGTGCACAGTAGTTTCTATCCTGCATTGCGTGCACAGTTTCTATGTTGCGTGCAATGTTTCTATGTTTTGTGCACAGTTGTTGTGTCTGTCTTGCGTTGCGTGCACAGTAGTTTCTATCCTGCGTTGCGTGCACAGTTTCTATCCTGCGTTGCGTGCACTGTTTCTATGTTGCGTGCACAGTTGTTGTGTCTATGTTGCGTTTCGTGCACAGTTGTTGTGTCTATCTTGCGTTTCGTGCACAGTTGTTGTGTCTATCTTGCGTTGCGTGCCATCCGTCTGTCAGGAGGAGGTGAGGATCTGCACAATCACAGGTGGATTTGATGCTTCTGCACATGAAACACTATAGACCTGATGTCCTCTTATTTGTCCTGTTATTTGTTGCTGGTGATAATTTCATCTCAGATCTCAACAAAACCCAAAACCTGACGCAGCCTGAGAAGGCGACTGTGCGCCTCCAAGTGTCCATTGTGCGCCTTATTTCTGGGGTCTCCTCCTGCGTGGCTTCCATTACTCCTAATAAATGGCATTTCCTCGGCCCTCGCAGCGCTGGAGCGTGGACGCTGCGCCTCTGTCAGGAGCTGCGCTCACTAAATTAATATTTTACTTTCCTATTTTCTCAGACGAAACGTATAATCACAAACTATCAGTGTCCTGCGGCTGCCGGGAAATGAGAATCCGGCCCTGGAAAATGATGCCGCGCTGCGGGCCCAGCTCATCCCGCGTCCGGTCCACTCCAAGAGGGAAGGAATCATTATCTGGAATTGCCGGGGATCCGCGCCTCTTTGATTCCCTTTTAACGATACGGCTGTATGGCGGTATAGAATGATACGGCTGTATGGCGGTATAGAATGATACAGCTGTATGGCGGTATAGAATGATACGGCTGTATGGCGGTATAGAATGATACGGCTGTATGGCGGTATAGAACGATGCAGCTGTATGGCGGTATAGAATGATACGGCTGTATGGCGGTATAGAATGATCCGGCTGTATGGCGGTATAGAACGATACAGCTGTATGGCGGTATAGAATGATACAGCTGTATGGCGGTATAGAACGATACAGCTATATGGCGGTATAGAACGATACGGCTGTATGGCGGTATAGAACGATACGGCTGTATGGCGGTATTAAACGATCCGGCTGTATGGCGGTATAGAACGATACAGCTGTATGGCGGTATAGAATGATACGGCTGTATGGCGGTATAGAACGATGCAGCTATATGGTGGTATAGAACGATACGCCTGTATGGCGGTATAGAACGATATGGCTGTATGGCGGTATAAAACGATCCGGCTGTATGGCGGTATAGAACGATCCGGCTGTATGGCGGTATAGAATGATCCGGCTGTATGGCGGTATAGAACGATCCGGCTGTATGGCGGTATTAAACGATCCGGCTGTATGGCGGTATAGAACGATACAGCTGTATGGCGGTATAGAATGATACGGCTGTATGGCGGTATAGAACGATGCAGCTATATGGTGGTATAGAACGATACGGCTGTATGGCGGTATAGAACGATATGGCTGTATGGCGGTATAAAACGATCCGGCTGTATGGCGGTATAGAACGATCCGGCTGTATGGCGGTATAGAATGATCCGGCTGTATGGCGGTATAGAACGATCCGGCTGTATGGCGGTATAGAATGATCCGGCTGTATGGCGGTATAGAATGATCCGGCTGTATGGCGGTATAAAACGATACGGCTGTATGGCGGTATAGAACGATACAGCTGTATGGCGGTATAGAATGATACGGCTGTATGGCGGTATAGAACGATGCAGCTATATGGTGGTATAGAACGATACGGCTGTATGGCGGTATAGAACGATATGGCTGTATGGCGGTATAAAACGATCCGGCTGTATGGCGGTATAGAACGATCCGGCTGTATGGCGGTATAGAATGATCCGGCTGTATGGCGGTATAGAACGATCCGGCTGTATGGCGGTATTAAACGATCCGGCTGTATGGCGGTATAGAACGATACAGCTGTATGGCGGTATAGAATGATACGGCTGTATGGCGGTATAGAACGATGCAGCTATATGGTGGTATAGAACGATACGGCTGTATGGCGGTATAGAACGATATGGCTGTATGGCGGTATAAAACGATCCGGCTGTATGGCGGTATAGAACGATCCGGCTGTATGGCGGTATAGAATGATCCGGCTGTATGGTGGTATAGAACGATCCGGCTGTATGGCGGTATAGAATGATCCGGCTGTATGGCGGTATAGAATGATCCGGCTGTATGGCGGTATAAAACGATACGGCTGTATGGCGGTATAGAACGATACGGCTGTATGGCGGTATAGAACGATGCCGCTGTATGGCGGTATAGAACGATCCGGCTGTATGGCGGTATAAAACGATACGGCTGTATGGCGGTATAGAACGATGCGGCTGTATGGCGGTATAGAACGATACGGCTGTATGGCGGTATAGCTCGGTGAACTGCCTCCATTACATTGCATTAGTGATGAATGTTTGGAGACCGCGTCCTCGTGACGGCTGTACCTCTGGGGCGAGCAGATAAAAAACAGGCAAAAACAAGTTTAGGATGTTTTTGGAAACATTCAAAAC
The DNA here is from genome assembly GCF_048569485.1 of Anomaloglossus baeobatrachus. NCBI lineage: Eukaryota > Metazoa > Chordata > Amphibia > Anura > Aromobatidae > Anomaloglossus > Anomaloglossus baeobatrachus. Next base: position 3,780,916 of record NC_134361.1, read on the forward strand.
AAATTGTTCTTTGAAGAACTCGGGAATGGGAAAGTGTCTTATGCAAATGGTCAAACCGAGCTGCAGCCGCTCAGAAATGTAAATACTTTATCTTCCGCCAACATGGCCGCCGCGTTTCACAGCCGCGCTCGGGGGCTCGATTAGGATGTTTATGCTGTTTAGACGCCAGCTGTGGGCCAGGATTCACAGGATAGGAAAGCAATGGAGAAGGCTCCGCTCGCCAGGGATTACGATATCTCTGCTCCCGGAATACATTTATATACAGTGCATGGCCACCGGCCCCTCTCACCGCTCACCTCTCACCGGCCCCTCTCACCGCTCACCTCTCACCGGCCCCTCTCACCGCTCACCGCTCACCTCTCACCGGCCCCTCTCACCTCTCACCGCTCACCTCTCACCGGCCCCTCTCATCGCTCACCTCTCACCGGCCCCTCTCACCGGCCCCTCAAACCGCTCACCGCTCTCACCGGCCCCTCTCACCGCTCACCTCTCACCGGCCCCTCTCACCGGCCCCTCAAACCGCTCACCGCTCTCACCGGCCCCTCTCACCGCTCACCTCTCACCGGCCCCTCTAACCGGCCCCTCTCATCGCTCACCGCTCTCACCGGCCCCTCTCACCGCTCACCTCTCACCGGCCCCTCTCACCGGCCCCTCTCATCGCTCACCGCTCTCACCGGCCCCTCTCACCGCTCACCTCTCACCGGCCCCTCTCACCGGCCCCTCAAACCGCTCACCGCTCTCACCGGCCCCTCTCACCGCTCACCTCTCACCGGCCCCTCTCACCGGCCCCTCTCATCGCTCACCGCTCTCACCGGCCCCTCTCACCGCTCACCTCTCACCGGCCCCTCTCATCGCTCACCTCTCACCGGCCCCTCTCACCGGCCCCTCAAACCGCTCACCGCTCTCACCGGCCCCTCTCCGGGCTCACCTCTCACCGGCCCCTCTCACCGCTCACCTCTCTCACCGGCCGCTCTCACTGGCCCCTCAAACCGCTCACCGCTCTCACCGGCCCCTCTCACCGCTCACCTCTCTCACCGGCCGCTCTCACTGGCCCCTCAAACTGCTCACCGCTCTCACCGGCCCCTCTCACCGCTCTCACCGGCCCCTCTCACCGCTCTCACCAGCCCCTCTCACCGCTCACCTCTCACCGGCCCCTCTCACCGCTCACCTCTCACCGCTCTCACCGCTCACCGGCCCCGCTCACCTCTCACCGCTCTCACCGGCCCCTCTCACCGGCCCCTCTCACCGCTCTCACCGGCCCCTCTCACCGCTCACCTCTCACCGGCCCCTCTCACCGCTCTCACCGGCCCCTCTCACCGCTCTCACCGGCCCCTCTCACCGCTCCCTCTCACCGCTCACCTCTCACCGGCCCCTCTCACCGCTCACCTCTCACCGCTCTCACCGGCCCCTCTCACCGCTCACCTCTCACCGCTCTCACCGGCCCCTCTCACCGGCCCCTCTCACCGCTCTCACCGCTCTCACCGGCCCCTCTCACCGCTCTCACCGGCCCCTCTCACCGCTCTCACCAGCCCCTCTCACCGCTCACCTCTCACCGCTCACCTCTCACCGGCCCCTCTCACCGCTCACCTCTCACCGGCCCCTCTCACCGCTCACCTCTCACCGGCCCCTCTCACCGCTCACCGCTCTCACCGGCCCCTCTCACCGCTCTCACCGCTCACCTCTCACCGGCCCCTCTCACCGCTCACCTCTCACCGGCCCCTCTCACCGCTCTCACCGCTCTCACCGGCCCCTCTCACCGCTCACCTCTCACCGGCCCCTCTCACCGCTCTCACCGCTCTCACCGGCCCCTCTCACCGCTCTCACCGGCCCCTCTCACCGCTCTCACCAGCCCCTCTCACCGCTCACCTCTCACCGGCCCCTCTCACCGCTCACCTCTCACCGGCCCCGCTCACCGCTCTCACCGGCCCCTCTCACCGCTCTCACCGGCCCCTCTCACCGCTCTCACCGGGCCCTCTCACCGCTCTCACCGGCCCCTCTCACCGCTCTCACCGGCCCCTCTCACCGCTCACCGGCCCCTCTCACCGCTCACCGGCCCCTCTCACCGCTCACCGGCCCCTCTCACCGCTCACCTCTCACCGCTCTCACCGGCCCCTCTCACCGCTCACCTCTCACCGGCCCCTCTCACCGCTCTCACCGGCCCCTCTCACCGCTCTCACCGGCCCCTCTCACCGCTCACCTCTCACCGCTCTCACCGCTCACCGGCCCCGCTCACCTCTTACCGCTCACCTCTCACCGGCCCCTCTCACCGCTCTCACCGGCCCCTCTCACCGCTCTCACCGGCCCCTCTCACCGCTCACCTCTCACCGCTCTCACCGGCCCCGCTCACCTCTCACCGCTCTCACCGCTCACCGGCCCCTCTTACTGGCCCCTCTCACCGCTCACTTCTCACCGGCCCCTCTCACCGCTCACCGCTCTCACCGGCCCCTCTCACCGCTCTCACCGGCCCCTCTCACCGCTCTCACCGGCCCCTCTCACCTCTCACCGCTCTCACCGCTCACCTCTCACCGCTCTCACCGCTCACCGGCCCCTCTTACTGGCCCCTCTCACCGCTCACTTCTCACCGGCCCCTCTCACCGCTCACCGCTCTCACCGGCCCCTCTCACCGCTCTCACCGGCCCCTCTCACCGCTCACCTCTCACCGCTCTCACCGCTCACCGGCCCCGCTCACCTCTCACCGCTCTCACCGCTCACCTCTCACCGGCCGCTCTTACTGGCCCCTCTCACCGCTCACCTCTCACCGGCCCCTCTCACCGCTCACCGGCCCCTCTCACCGCTCACCTCTCACCGCTCACCTCTCACCGGCCCCTCTCACTGGCCCCTCTCACCGCTCACCTCTCACCACTCCATCCTGTGATAGGCACTGGTGGGTAGTTATCTGTTCTTCCACTGCCATGGCATAACAGTGCCAAGAGGATGGCACCTAAGGACAAGCTGGCACTCTGGTGCAGCAAGTGCATTGTATGGAGCCATATCTCCCATAGATCTACTGGGTCATATAATGGATGCAGTCAAATCTTATTGCATTTGGTTGTAGAAACCCAAAGTGTTGTATGCTGGGTATCACGTATGCATCATGGGCATCATGCTTGTATAACGGACGTCTTGCTTGTATGATGGGCGTCTTGCTTGTATGACAGGCACCAGGGCTGTATGATGAGCGTCATGCTTGTATGATGGGCGCCAGGGTTGTATGATGGGCGTCATGCGTGTATGATGGGCGTCATGTTTGTATGATGGGCGCCAGGGTTGTATGATGGGCGCCAGGGTTGTATGATGGGCATCATGCGTGTATGATGGGCGCCAGGGTTGTATGATGGGCGCCAGGGTTGTATGATGGGCGTCATGCGTGTATGATGGGCGCCAGGGTTGTATGATGGGCGCCAGGGTTGTATGATGGGCTTCATGCTTCCCGTTTCTTCAGGGCTGCCGCCTATTCCCCATCAGCTTCTCGGGAAGGGCAGTCTCCTACTTTTTGGCGCACCCGGTGGAGGCGAGCACCAATTTCTCAGGGGCATTTCCTTCTTCCTGGCTTCTGAATACACAGGGCAGCGTCTTGTGCCCTTTTCCTCAGCCATGAGTGAACTTTCCAAGGGCGGCTTCTCCTATACACGAGCTGTAACTTCTGAGGCTTGTGGACAGTGTTTTCTCACTTTTTCTTCGGGGACCCCATGATGGGTGTTGCCTGGGCTTGGGTCCACCATGTCTGTCACTTCTATGTGCCTGTCCTGGAAGTTACTTTCTTCAAGTGTCGTCTCCGCAGTCCATCTTGACCGATTGTGCGAGGATCGACCCCGTACGCAGCACCACTTGAAGAGGGGGACAACCTCCAGGTGGATTGTCCTCCGCAGTGTAGAGAAAGTGACGGCACAAGACGACTCTACAGATAAACAGGGTTTATTTACAGCAGGGACACACAACCGCTGCGCGGCATCGGGAAGGGGGTATCAAGACCTGCAGGAGTAATAAACAAGTAAACTGCTTATCTGGGGGGAACTAAGGCCGTCGCCGCAGTACAGAAGATCAAAACTACTTTGCTACAGCCTGACCGGCCTCCACTACGGAGGCCGCACGACTACAGCACTATAATGACTGCGGCCTACACTACACTACAGCCTGACCGGCCTCCACTACTGGGGCCACACGACTACAGCACTATAATGACTGCGGCCTACACTACACTACAGCCTGACCGGCCTCCACTACTGGGGCCACACGACTACAGCACTATAATGACTGCGGCCTACACTACACTACAGCCTGACCGGCCTCCACTACTGGGGCCACACGACTACAGCACTATAATGACTGCGGCCTACACTACACTACAGCCTGACCGGCCTCCACTACTTTGGCCGCACGATTACAGCACTATAATGACTGCGGTCTACACTACACTACAGCCTGACCGGCCTCCACTACGGAGGCCGCACGACTACAGCACTATAATGACTGCGGCCTACACTACACTACAGCCTGACTGGCCTCCACTACTTTGGCCACACGACTACAGCACTATAATGACTGCGGCCTACACTACACTACAGCCTGACCGGCCTCCACTACGGGGGCCGCACGACTACAGCACTATAATGACTGCGGCCTACACTACACTACAGCCTGACTGGCCTCCACTACGGGGGCCGCACGACTACAGCACTATAATGACTGCGGCCTACACTACACTACAGCCTGACCGGCCTCCACTACTGGGGTCGCACGATTACAGCACTATAATGACTGCGGTCTACACTACATTACAGCCTGACCGGCCTCCACTACGGGGGCCGCACGACTACAGCACTATAATGACTGCGGCCTATACTACGCTACAGCCTGACCGGCCTCCACTACGGGGGCCGCACGACTACAGCACTATAATGACTGCGGCCTACACTACGCTACAGCCTGACTGGCCTCCACTACGGGGGTCACACGACTACAGCACTATAATGACTGCGGTCTACACTACATTACAGCCTGACCGGCCTCCACTACGGGGGCTGCACGACTACAGCACTATAATGACTGCGGTCTACACTACACTACAGCCTGACCGGCCTCCACTACGGGGGCCGCACGACTACAGCACTATAATGACTGCGGCCTACACTACACTACAGCCTGACTGGCCTCCACTACGGGGGCCGCACGACTACAGCACTATAATGACTGCGGCCTACACTACACTACAGCCTGACTGGCCTCCACTACGGGGGCCGCACGACTACAGCACTATAATGACTGCGGTCTACACTACACTACAGCCTGACCGGCCTCCACTACGGGGGCCGCACGACTACAGCACTATAATGACTGCGGCCTACACTACACTACAGCCTGACCGGCCTCCACTACGGGGGCTGCACGACTACAGCACTATAATGACTGCGGTCTACACTACACTGCAGCCTGACTGGCCTCCACTACGGGGGCCGCACGACTACAGCACTATAATGACTGCGGCCTACACTACGCTACAGCCTGACTGGCCTCCACTACGGGGGCCGCACGACTACAGCACTATAATGACTGCGGCCTACACTACACTACAGCCTGACCGGCCTCCACTATGGGGGCCGCACGACTACAGCACTATAATGACTGCGGCCTACACTACACTACATCCTGACTGGCCTCCACTACTGGGGCCGCACGACTACAGCACTATAATGACTGCGGCCTACACTACACTACAGCCTGACTGGCCTCCACTACGGGGGCCGCACGACTACAGCACTATAATGACTGCGGCCTACACTACACTACAGCCTGACCGGCCTCCACTACTGGGGTCGCACGATTACAGCACTATAATGACTGCGGCTTACACTACACTACAGCCTGACCGGCCTCCACTACTGGGGCCACACGACTACAGCACTATAATGACTGCGGCCTACACTACACTACAGCCTGACCGGCCTCCACTACTGGGGCCACACGACTACAGCACTATAATGACTGCGGCCTACACTACACTGCAGCCTGACCAGCCTCCACTACTGGGGCCACACGACTACAGCACTATAATGACTGCGGCCTACACTACACTACAGCCTGACCGGCCTCCACTATGGGGGCCGCACGACTACAGCACTATAATGACTGCGGCCTACACTACACTACAGCCTGACCGGCCTCCACTACGGGGGCCGCACGACTACAGCACTATAATGACTGCGGCCTACACTACACTACAGCCTGACCGGCCTCCACTACGGGGGCCGCACGACTACAGCACTATAATGACTGCGGCCTACACTACACTACAGCCTGACCGGCCTCCACTACGGGGGCCGCACGACTGCAGCACTATAATGACTGCGGCCTACACTACGCTACAGCCTGACTGGCCTCCACTACGGGGGCCGCACGACTACAGCACTATAATGACTGCGGCCTACACTACGCTACAGCCTGACTGGCCTCCACTATGGGGGCCGCACGACTACAGCACTATAATGACTGCGGCCTACACTACACTACAGCCTGACCGGCCTCCACTACGGGGGCCGCACGACTACAGCACTATAATGACTGCGGCCTACACTACACTACAGCGTGACCGGCCTCCACTACTGGGGCCGCACGACTACAGCACTATAATGACTGCGGCCTACACTACACTACAGCCTGACCGGCCTCCACTACTGGGGCCGCACGACTACAGCACTATAATGACTGCGGCCTACACTACACTACAGCCTGACCGGCCTCCACTACTGGGGCCGCACGACTACAGCACTATAATGACTGCGGCCTACACTACACTACAGCCTGACTGGCCTCCACTACTGGGGCCGCACGACTACAGCACTATAATGACTGCGGCCTACACTACACTACATCCTGACTGGCCTCCACTACTGGGGCCGCACGACTACAGCACTATAATGACTGCGGCCTACACTACACTACAGCCTGACTGGCCTCCACTACGGGGGCCGCACGACTACAGCACTATAATGACTGCGGCCTACACTACACTGCAGCCTGACTGGCCTCCACTACGGGGGCCGCACGACTACAGCACTATAATGACTGCGGCCTACACTACACTACAGCCTGACTGGCCTCCACTACGGGGGCCACACGACTACAGCACTATAATGACTGCGGCCTACACTACACTACAGCCTGACCGGCCTCCACTACGGGGGCCGCACGACTACAGCACTATAATGACTGCGGCCTACACTACGCTACAGCCTGATTGGCCTCCACTACTGGGGCCACACGACTACAGCACTATAATGACTGCGGCCTACACTACACTACAGCCTGACCGGCCTCCACTACTGGGGCCACACGACTACAGCACTATAATGACTGCGGCCTACACTACACTGCAGCCTGACCAGCCTACACTACTGGGGCCACACGACTACAGCACTATAATGACTGCGGCCTACACTACACTACAGCCTGACCGGCCTCCACTACGGGGGCCGCACGACTACAGCACTATAATGACTGCGGCCTACACTACACTACAGCCTGACCGGCCTCCACTACGGGGGCCGCACGACTACAGCACTATAATGACTGCGGCCTACACTACACTACAGCCTGACCGGCCTCCACTACGGGGGCCGCACGACTACAGCACTATAATGACTGCGGCCTACACTACACTACAGCCTGACCGGCCTCCACTACGGGGGCCGCACGACTACAGCACTATAATGACTGCGGCCTACACTACGCTACAGCCTGACCGGCCTCCACTACGGGGGCCGCACGACTACAGCACTATAATGACTGCGGCCTACACTACACTACAGCCTGACCGGCCTCCACTATGGGGGCCGCACGACTACAGCACTATAATGACTGCGGCCTACACTACACTACATCCTGACTGGCCTCCACAACTGGGGCCGCACGACTACAGCACTATAATGACTGCGGCCTACACTACACTACAGCCTGACTGGCCTCCACTACGGGGGCCGCACGACTACAGCACTATAATGACTGCGGCCTACACTACACTACAGCCTGACCGGCCTCCACTACTGGGGTCGCACGATTACAGCACTATAATGACTGCGGCTTACACTACACTACAGCCTGACCGGCCTCCACTACTGGGGCCACACGACTACAGCACTATAATGACTGCGGCCTACACTACACTACAGCCTGACCGGCCTCCACTACTGGGGCCACACGACTACAGCACTATAATGACTGCGGCCTACACTACACTGCAGCCTGACCAGCCTCCACTACTGGGGCCACACGACTACAGCACTATAATGACTGCGGCCTACACTACACTACAGCCTGACCGGCCTCCACTACGGGGGCCGCACGACTACAGCACTATAATGACTGCGGCCTACACTACACTACAGCCTGACCGGCCTCCACTACGGGGGCCGCACGACTACAGCACTATAATGACTGCGGCCTACACTACACTACAGCCTGACCGGCCTCCACTACGGGGGCCGCACGACTACAGCACTATAATGACTGCGGCCTACACTACGCTACAGCCTGACTGGCCTCCACTACTGGGGCCGCACGACTACAGCACTATAATGACTGCGGCCTACACTACACTACAGCCTGACCGGCCTCCACTACGGGGGCCGCACGACTACAGCACTATAATGACTGCGGCCTACACTACGCTACAGCCTGACTGGCCTCCACTACGGGGACCGCACGACTACAGCACTATAATGACTGCGGCCTACACTACACTACTGCCTGACCGGCCTCCACTACGGGGGCCGCACGACTACAGCACTATAATGACTGCGGCCTACATTACACTACAGCCTGACTGGCCTCCACTACTGGGGCCGCACGACTACAGCACTATAATGACTACGGCCTACACTACACTACAGCCTGACTGGCCTCCACTACGGGGGCCGCACGACTACAGCACTATAATGACTGCGGCCTACACTACGCTACAGCCTGACTGGCCTCCACTACGGGGGCCGCACGACTACAGCACTATAATGACTGCGGCCTACACTACACTACAGCCTGACCGGCCTCCACTATGGGGGCCGCACGACTACAGCACTATAATGACTGCGGCCTACACTACACTACATCCTGACTGGCCTCCACTACTGGGGCCGCACGACTACAGCACTATAATGACTGCGGCCTACACTACACTACAGCCTGACTGGCCTCCACTACGGGGGCCGCACGACTACAGCACTATAATGACTGCGGCCTACACTACACTGCAGCCTGACTGGCCTCCACTACTGGGGCCACACGACTACAGCACTATAATGACTGCGGCCTACACTACACTACAGCCTGACCGGCCTCCACTATGGGGGCCGCACGACTACAGCACTATAATGACTGCGGCCTACACTACACTACATCCTGACTGGCCTCCACTACTGGGGCCGCACGACTACAGCACTATAATGACTGCGGCCTACACTACACTACAGCCTGACTGGCCTCCACTACGGGGGCCGCACGACTACAGCACTATAATGACTGCGGCCTACACTACACTACAGCCTGACTGGCCTCCACTACGGGGGCCACACGACTACAGCACTATAATGACTGCGGCCTACACTACACTACAGCCTGACCGGCCTCCACTACGGGGGCCGCACGACTACAGCACTATAATGACTGCGGCCTACACTACGCTACAGCCTGATTGGCCTCCACTACTGGGGCCACACGACTACAGCACTATAATGACTGCGGCCTACACTACACTACAGCCTGACCGGCCTCCACTACTGGGGCCGCACGACTACAGCACTATAATGACTGCGGCCTACACTACACTACAGCCTGACCGGCCTCCACTACTGGGGTCGCACGATTACAGCACTATAATGACTGCGGCCTACACTACACTACAGCCTGACCGGCCTCCACTACTGGGGTCGCACGATTACAGCACTATAATGACTGCGGCCTACACTACACTACAGCCTGACCGGCCTCCACTACTGGGGCCACACGACTACAGCACTATAATGACTGCGGCCTACACTACACTACAGCCTGACCGGCCTCCACTACTGGGGCCACACGACTACAGCACTATAATGACTGCGGCCTACACTACACTGCAGCCTGACCGGCCTACACTACTGGGGCCACACGACTACAGCACTATAATGACTGCGGCCTACACTACACTACAGCCTGACCGGCCTCCACTACGGGGGCCGCACGACTACAGCACTATAATGACTGCGGCCTACACTACACTACAGCCTGACCGGCCTCCACTACGGGGGCCGCACGACTACAGCACTATAATGACTGCGGCCTACACTACACTACAGCCTGACCGGCCTCCACTACGGGGGCCGCACGACTACAGCACTATAATGACTGCGGCCTACACTACACTACAGCCTGACCGGCCTCCACTACGGGGGCCGCACGACTACAGCACTATAATGACTGCGGCCTACACTACGCTACAGCCTGACTGGCCTCCACTACGGGGGCCGCACGACTACAGCACTATAATGACTGCGGCCTACACTACACTACAGCCTGACCGGCCTCCACTACTGGGGCCGCACGACTACAGCACTATAATGACTGCGGCCTACACTACACTACAGCCTGACCGGCCTCCACTACGGGGGCCGCACGACTACAGCACTATAATGACTGCGGCCTACACTACACTACAGCCTGACCGGCCTCCACTACTGGGGTCGCACGATTACAGCACTATAATGATTGCAGCCTACACTACGCTACAGCCTGACCGGCCTCCACTACGGGGGCCGCACGACTACAGCACTATAATGACTGCGGCCTACACTACACTACAGCCTGACCGGCCTCCACTACTGGGGCCGCACGACTACAGCACTATAATGACTGCGGCCTACACTACACTACAGCCTGACCGGCCTCCACTACGGGGGCCGCACGACTACAGCACTATAATGACTGCGGCCTACACTACACTACAGCCTGACTGGCCTCCACTACGGGGGCCGCATGACTACAGCACTATAATGACTGCGGCCTACACTACACTACAGCCTGACCGGCCTCCACTACGGGGGCCGCACGACTACAGCACTATAATGACTGCGGCCTACACTACACTGCAGCCTGACTGGCCTCCACTACTGGGGCCGCACGACTACAGCACTATAATGACTGCGGTCTACACTACATTACAGCCTGACTGGCCTCCACTACGGGGGCCGCACGACTACAGCACTATAATGACTGCGGCCTACACTACGCTACAGCCTGACTGGCCTCCACTACTGGGACCGCACGACTACAGCACTATAATGACTGCGGCCTACACTACATTACAGCCTGACAGGCCTCAACTACGGGGGCCACACGACTACAGCACTTTAATGACTGCGGTCTACACTACATTACAGCCTGACCGGCCTCCACAACGGGGGCCACACGACTACAGCACTATAATGACTGCGGCCTACGCTACACTACAGCCTGACTGGCCTCCACTACGGGGGCCGCACGACTACAGCACTATAATGACTGCGGCCTACACTACACTACAGCCTGACTGGCCTCCACTACTGGGGCCACACGATTACAGCACTATAATGACTGCGGCCTACACTACACTACAGCCTGACTGGCCTCCACTACGGGGGCCGCACGACTACAGCACTATAATGACTGCGGCCTACACTACACTACAGCCTGACCGGCCTCCACTACGGGGGCCGCACGACTACAGCACTATAATGACTGCGGCCTACACTACACTACAGCCTGACTGGCCTCCACTACGGGGGCCGCACGACTACAGCACTATAATGACTGCGGCCTACACTACACTACAGCCTGACGGGCCTCCACTACGGGGGCCGCACGACTACAGCACTATAATGACTGCGGCCTACACTACACTACAGCCTGACCGGCCTCCACTACGGGGGCCGCACGACTACAGCACTATAATGACTGCGGCCTACACTACACTACAGCCTGACCGGCCTCCACTACTGGGGCCGCACGACTACAGCACTATAATGACTGCGGCCTACACTACACTACAGCCTGACCGGCCTCCACTACGGGGGCCGCACGACTACAGCACTATAATGACTGCGGCCTACACTACGCTACAGCCTGATTGGCCTCCACTACTGGGGCTGCACGACTACAGCACTATAATGACTGCGGCCTACACTACACTACAGCCTGACCGGCCTCCACTACTGGGGCCACACGACTACAGCACTATAATGACTGCGGTCTACACTACACTACAGCCTGACCGGCCTCCACTACTGGGGCCGCACGACTACAGCACTATAATGACTGCGGCCTACACTACACTACAGCCTGACCGGCCTCCACTACGGGGGCCGCACGACTACAGCACTATAATGACTGCGGCCTACACTACACTACAGCCTGACCGGCCTCCACTACGGGGGCCGCACGACTACAGCACTATAATGACTGCGGCCTACACTACACTACAGCCTGACTGGCCTCCTCTACGGGGGCCGCACAAGTACAGCACTATAATGACTGCGGCCTACACTACACTACAGCCTGACTGGCCTCCACTACGGGGGCCACACGACTACAGCACTATAATGACTGCGGTCTACACTACATTACAGCCTGACCGGCCTCCACTACGGGGGCTGCACGACTACAGCACTATAATGACTGCGGCCTACACTACACTACAGCCTGACCGGCCTCCACTACTGGGGCCGCATGACTACAGCACTATAATGACTGCGGCCTACACTACACTGCAGCCTGACCGGCCTCCACTACGGGGGCCGCACGACTACAGCACTATAATGACTGCGGCCTACACTACGCTACAGCCTGACTAGCCTCCACTACGGGGGCCGCACGACTACAGCACTATAATGACTGCGGTCTACACTACATTACAGCCTGACCGGCCTCCACTACGGGGGCCGCACGACTACAGCACTATAATGACTGCGGTCTACACTACACTAAAGCCTGACTGGCCTCCACTACTGGGGCCGCACGACTACAGCACTATAATGACTGCGGTCTACACTACATTACAGCCTGACCGGCCTCCACTACTGGGGCCGCACGACTACAGCACTATAATGACTGCGGCCTACACTACACTACAGCCTGACTGGCCTCCACTACGGGGGCCGCACGACTACAGCACTATAATGACAGCGGCCTACACTACACTACAGCCTGACCGGCCTCCACTACGGGGGCCGCACGACTACAGCACTATAATGACTGCGGCCTACACTACGCTACAGCCTGACTGGCCTCCACTACGGGGGCCGCACGACTACAGCACTATAATGACTGCGGTCTACACTACATTACAGCCTGACCGGCCTCCACTACGGGGGCCGCACGACTACAGCACTATAATGACTGCGGTCTACACTACACTAAAGCCTGACTGGCCTCCACTACTGGGGCCGCACGACTACAGCACTATAATGACTGCGGTCTACACTACATTACAGCCTGACCGGCCTCCACTACTGGGGCCGCACGACTACAGCACTATAATGACTGCGGAGTACACTACACTACAGCCTGACCGGCCGCCACTACGGGGGCCGCACGACTACAGCACTATAATGACTGCGGTCTACACTACACTACAGCCTGACCGGCCTCCACTACTGGGGCCGCACGACTACAGCACTATAATGACTGCGGCCTACACTACACTACAGCCTGACCGGCCTCCACTACTGGGGCCGCACGACTACAGCACTATAATGACTGCGGCCTACACTACACTACAGCCTGACTGGCCTCCACTACGGGGGTCGCACGACTACAGCACTATATTGACTGCGGCCTACACTACACTACAGCCTGACTGGCCTCCACTACGGGGGCCGCACGACTACAGCACTATAATGACTGCGGCCTACACTACACTACAGCCTGACCGGCCTCCACTACGGGGGCCGCACGACTACAGCACTATAATGACTGCGGCCTACACTACACTACAGCCTGACTGGCCTCCACTACTGGGGCCGCACGACTACAGCACTATAATGACTGCGGCCTACACTACGCTACAGCCTGACCGGCCTCCACTACGGGGGCCGCACGACTACAGCACTATAATGACTGCGGCCTACACTACACTACAGCCTGACCGGCCTCCACTACGGGGGCCACACGACTACAGCACTATAATGACTGCGGTCTACACTACACTACAGCCTGACCGGCCTCCACTACGGGGGCCGCACGACTACAGCACTATAATGACTGCGGCCTACACTACGCTACAGCCTGACTGGCCTCCACTACTGGGGCCGCACGACTACAGCACTATAATGACTGCGGCCTACACTACACTACAGCCTGACCGGCCTCCACTACTGGGGTCGCACGATTACAGCACTATAATGACTGCAGCCTACACTACGCTACAGCCTGACCGGCCTCCACTACGGGGGCCGCACGACTACAGCACTATAATGACTGCGGCCTACACTACACTACAGCCTGACCGGCCTCCACTACTGGGGCCGCACGACTGTGAAGCCCCGAAAGTATTGTGTCGGTGCATTACCTTCAGGGACTCCACGCAGCTGGATCCTGTCACAGGTAGGAAATCTTCTATCTAGGATTGTCGTGACGCCACTCTCAGAATTGCGGTCAGTGGGGACCGCCACTGCAGATTAAGGGACGCCTGGGGCTGATGGTGGGTGCAGTCAGTTGTAATAGCCTCCTGAGAGTGAGGCAAGCCCCAGGGCCCTGTGTAAGTGTGTGGAACTACAAGTCGCAGAATGACTCACACGCACAAGCAGGATGTCTTTCAGGGGTTTTACTCACTGATGGTGGCAGGGTGAGTAACCCGGGCGTAGCTGGGATGAACCAGGCTGGAACCAGGTATCCTTTAGGCTGACTGATGAGGGTGGCTACCGACTCGCCTTCCTTAGCCCTTTCCGTTTTGGGGTAACCCCTGCTTGAAGCCCTGCTGGGGTCGCCCAGGGAAGTTGCTGGTGCCTCTCTCCCCTTCTTTTTGGCCCGTTTGCTTGTAGCCTGGACCAGGACACTCCGGCTGCTTGCCTCCTGTGAACTATGGGCCCTAACTGTGGCTACGTGGCTGCGGACTCTGTAGTGTTGTCTTGGGGGTGTAAAGTGCCCCCTCATGCAGGTTTGGCAAGGTAAAGGTGGATCTATCCCTGCACTGGGACCTGCTACCCGTTGGGCCTGGTATCTCCCTGACAGTCTCCTTACTTTCCACTCCGTTGCTCTCTCTTTAGCTGTGTGTGGATTTCGGGCAGCACTCCCAGGTGACCGTTCTCCCCCGTCGGTAGTCACTGCGCGGACGCTGTTAGACTGCCACAGCTCCAGGGTCTGCTCCTCACGTCTGCTTTCCCTGAGCTGCACACTAAACCGGCTCACTCGTGGGACCTGCACTGCTGCTCCTGTCTGAGCTCCACTTCCATGCTCCTCACTCCTCCACACTCTGCTTCAGACTGCTCCTCTCCTCCTCCTTCCTCTTTTCCCTTTTGTGCCTGCCTACGCCACCTAGCAACCAGGCTCTCTACCACACCCCTTGAGTGGAGATGGAGGCTTCGCCCCCTCCACCCCTCGGGTGGAGGTGGAGGCTTCGCCCCCTCCTGGGATCCCCAGGGGTCCTCTCAAAGGTACATGTGTGAGACCTGATCACTATGCGCCTGTGTAGTCACACCTCGGTCAGCCTTCTGGATTACCTGTTTGTACTGTCCCCAGCATGGGTGCAGTACTCAGTGGTGCCTGACCAGGTCAGGGGAGCCACACGACTACAGCACTATAATGACTGCGGCCTACACTACACTACAGCCTGACCGGCCTCCACTACTGGGGTCGCACGATTACAGCACTATAATGACTGCGGCCTACACTACACTACAGCCTGACCGGCCTCCACTACTGGGGCCACACGACTACAGCACTATAATGACTGCGGCCTACACTACACTATAGCCTGACCGGCCTCCACTACTGGGGCCACACGACTACAGCACTATAATGACTGCGGCCTACACTACATTACAGCCTGACCGGCCTCCACTACTGGGGCCACACGACTACAGCACTATAATGACTGCGGCCTACACTACACTACAGCCTGACCGGCCTCCACTACGGGGGCCGCACGACTACAGCACTATAATGACTGCGGCCTACACTACACTACAGCCTGACCGGCCTCCACTACTGGGGTCGCACGATTACAGCACTATAATGACTGCAGCCTACACTACGCTACAGCCTGACCGGCCTCCACTACTGGGGTCGCACGATTACAGCACTATAATGACTGCGGCCTACACTACACTACAGCCTGACCGGCCTCCACTACGGGGGCCGCACGACTACAGCACTATAATGACTGCGGCCTACACTACGCTACAGCCTGACCGGCCTCCACTACGGGGGCCACACCACTACAGCACTATAATGACTGCGGCCTACACTACGCTACAGCCTGACTGGCCTCCACTACGGGGGCCGCACGACTACAGCACTATAATGACTGCGGCCTACACTACACTACAGCCTGACCGGCCTCCACTACTGGGGCCGCACGACTACAGCACTATAATGACTGCGGCCTACACTACACTACAGCCTGACCGGCCTCCACTACGGGGGCCGCACGACTACAGCACTATAATGACTGCGGCCTACACTACACTACAGCCTGACCGGCCTCCACTACTGGGGTCGCACGATTACAGCACTATAATGACTGCAGCCTACACTACGCTACAGCCTGACCGGCCTCCACTACTGGGGTCGCACGATTACAGCACTATAATGACTGCAGCCTACACTACACTACAGCCTGACCGGCCTCCACTACTGGGGCCACACGACTACAGCACTATAATGACTGCGGCCTACACTACACTGCAGCCTGACCAGCCTACACTACTGGGGCCACACGACTACAGCACTATAATGACTGCGGCCTACACTACACTACAGCCTGACTGGCCTCCACTACGGGGGCCGCACGACTACAGCACTATAATGACTGCGGCCTACACTACACTACAGCCTGACCGGCCTCCACTACTGGGGCCGCACGACTACAGCACTATAATGACTGCGGCCTACACTACACTACAGCGTGACCGGCCTCCACTACGGGGGCTGCACGACTACAGCACTATAATGACTGCGGCCTACACTACACTACAGCCTGACCGGCCTCCACTACGGGGGCCGCACGACTACAGCACTATAATGACTGCGGCCTACACTACACTACAGCCTGACCGGCCTCCACTACGGGGGCCGCACGCCTACAGCACTATAATGACTGCGGCCTACACTACACTACAGCCTGACTGGCCTCCACTACGGGGGCCGCATGACTACAGCACTATAATGACTGCGGCCTACACTACACTACAGCCTGACCGGCCTCCACTACGGGGGCCGCACGACTACAGCACTATAATGACTGCGGCCTACACTACACTGCAGCCTGACTGGCCTCCACTACTGGGGCCGCACGACTACAGCACTATAATGACTGCGGCCTACACTACACTACAGCCTGACTGGCCTCCACTACGGGGGCCGCACGACTACAGCACTATAATGACTGCGGCCTACACTACACTACAGCCTGACTGGCCTCCACTACGGGGGCCGCACGACTACAGCACTATAATGACTGCGGCCTACACTACACTACAGCCTGACCGGCCTCCACTACGGGGGCCGCACGACTACAGCACTATAATGACTGCGGCCTACACTACACTACAGCCTGACTGGCCTCCACTACTGGGGCCGCACGACTACAGCACTATAATGACTGCGGTCTACACTACACTACAGCCTGACTGGCCTCCACTACGGGGGCTGCACGACTACAGCACTATAATGACTGCGGTCTACACTAGACTGCCAGGACCCAACTACCACCATTTTCCCCCCCTAGAAAGACACGACACCGTTCTCTTATAAATTAAAAATACTTTTATTTGAATTTTCCATTTTTTGGAGAGAGGTATGGGGAAAAACCACTCTCATCTTTTGGCATAAAATTTGGTCGCAGCTTTTTACCAGGCATTAACTTGCCAACATCACGGGGTTCAGGTAAATGTACCGCCTTCCGGCCGTCCGGCGCGGGTAATTCACCACCACTTTTCCTACCCCTTCCGCTGCTGCGACTTAAACACCGTAAACTCAATCAAAATAGGAAAAACAAAAGGGAGGGAGGGTGGGAAACAGGTCCGGGTTCTGCAGCAGAGAGGCCGGAAGCAGGGCAACACAGTGATATGTAACCAGGAGGCGGGGCTTAGGCCAGTCACACCACAGAAGGCGGGGGCGGCAGGTCAGTGTCTTTCCAGGGGGGAGACCTCTATTTAAACATGCATAGGGGCCAGCAGTCAGGGGGCAGCATCTCAAGTTTCTGGCTGCAGTGCCCCTCACACTGCAGCCTGACCGGCCTCCACTACTGGGGCCGCACGACTACAGCACTATAATGACTGCGGTCTACACTACACTGCAGCCTGACCGGCCTCCACTACTGGGGCTGCACGACTACAGCACTATAATGACTGCGGCCTACACTACACTACAGCCTGACCGGCCTCCACTACTGGGGCCGCACGACTACAGCACTATAATGACTGCGGCCTACACTACACTGCAGCCTGACCGGCCTCCACTACTGGGGCTGCACGACTACAGCACTATAATGACTGCGGTCTACACTACACTACAGCCTGACCGGCCTCCACTACTGGGGCCACACGACTACAGCACTATAATGACTGCGGCCTACACTACATTACAGCCTGACCGGCCTCCACTACTGGGGCCGCACGACTACAGCACTATAATGACTGCGGCCTACACTACACTACAGCCTGACCGGCCTCCACTACGGGGGCCGCACGACTACAGCACTATAATGACTGCGGCCTACACTACACTACAGCCTGACTGGCCTCCATTACTGGGGCTGCACGACTACAGCACTATAATGACTGCGGTCTACACTACACTACAGCCTGACCGGCCTCCACTACTGGGGCCGCACGACTACAGCACTATAATGACTGCGGCCTACACTACACTACAGCCTGACCGGCCTCCACTACGGGGGCCGCACGACTACAGCACTATAATGACTGCGGCCTACACTACACTACAGCCTGACTGGCCTCCACTACTGGGGCCACACGACTACAGCACTATAATGACTGCGGCCTACACTACACTACAGCCTGACTGGCCTCCACTACGGGGGCCGCACGACTACAGCACTATAATGACTGCGGCCTACACTACACTACAGCCTGACCGGCCTCCACTACGGGGGCTGCACGACTACAGCACTATAATGACTGCGGCCTACACTACACTACAGCCTGACCGGCCTCCACTACTGGGGCCGCACGACTACAGCACTATAATGACTGCGGCCTACACTACACTACAGCCTGACCGGCCTCCACTACTGGGGCCGCACGACTACAGCACTATAATGACTGCGGCCTACACTACACTACAGCCTGACCGGCCTCCACTACTGGGGCCGCACGACTACAGCACTATAATGACCGCGGCCTACACTACACTACAGCCTGACCGGCCTCCACTACGGGGGCCGCACGACTACAGCACTATAATGACTGCGCCTACACTACACTACAGCCTGACCGGCCTCCACTACGGGGGCCGCACGACTACAGCACTATAATGACTGCGGCCTACACTACATCCTAACCAAGGTGCACAAATACAGACTCAGGGTAGTGTTGTGAGAAACCGTCTCTCTTCGGGGACATCAGGGTTCATTGGCGCGCACTTCTCCAGGCGAGGCGAGAGGGAACTTTTCCTCTCTTCTGTCACTTGGCGGCTGCGCTCCTCCGGGCGACGTCTTCCCTTCTTACGGGTCCTGGCCTGGCTAAGTCTGGGCTCTCTACAGTCCAACTCGCGGAAGTCTCGCAGCTGGCACCGTATAATTTCCCACTCTGTCACTCTGTGCTTATTGAATTCCCCAAAGGCTGAACCTCCCTCAGTCCAGCCTGTTTCCTCACAGACTCTTTCCCGCACTTTTCTGTCCGGGTTGAACCACCCACTGTCCAGAAAAGGGGAGGCTTCGGCCAGTCCAACTCACACCTGGAACAGGGGGATTGTTGCCTTAGTTATCAAAAGTATCCAGCTCTATTCCTGCCAGCACCTGCAGATCACTCCTCCTGCACCCACAAACCTTCCATCTATTCCAATACATATAACCGTAATACATGTATAATACAGCAGAATTCATACTGTAATACAACCCCTAGTGGGAGCGGAGGGGGGGGGTGTCTCCTGACCACCTCCTACATAAAGCATGGAAACGTTTGAGAAACCCTTCATTGTGCTGAGCAGCTGAAAATCAGTTTATGAAGATGTGAGGGGTAAATCAGGGAGCCCATGCCCAGTGTGACGGGCTCCTCCTGCGCCCATACCCGGGGTGACGGGCTCCTCCTGCGCCCATGCCCAGGGTGACAGGCTCTTCCTGCGGCCATGCCCGGGGTGACAGGCTTCTCCTGTGCCCATACCTGGGGTAACAGGCTTCTCCTGTGCCCATACCTGGGGTGACGAGCTCTTCCTGCGCCCATGCCCGGGGTAACTGGCTCCTCCTGCGCCCATGCCTGGAGTGACGCGCTCCTCCTGCTGTGCCCCTGCCCGGAGTGACGGGCTTTTCCTGCACCTATGCCCGGAGTGACACGTTCTTCCTGCGCCCATGCCCGGAGTGACGGGCTCCTCCTGCGCCCATACCTGGAGTGACGGGCTCCTCCTGCACCTATGCCTGGAGTGACGCGCTGCTCCTGCACCTATGCCCGGAGTGACGCGCTCCTCCTGCGCCCATGCCCGGAGTGACGCGCTCCTCCTGCGCCCATGCCCGGAGTGACGCGCTCCTCCTGCGCCCATGCCCGGAGTGACGCGCTCCTCCTGCGCCCATGCCCGGAGTGACGCGCTCCTCCTGCGCCCATGCCCGGAGTGACGCGCTGCTCCTGCGCCCATGCCCGGAGTGACGGGCTCCTCCTGCACCTATGCCCGGAGTGACGCGCTCCTCCTTCGCCCATGCCCGGAGTGACGCGCTGCTCCTGCGCCCATTCCCGGAGTGACGGGCTCCTCCTGCACCTATGCCCGGAGTGACACGTTCTTCCTGCGCCCATGCCCGGAGTGACGGGCTCCTCCTGCGTCCATACCCGGAGTGACGGGCTCCTCCTGCACCTATGCCCGGAGTGACGCGCTGCTCCTGCACCTATGCCTGGAGTGACGCGCTGCTCCTGCACCTATGCCCAGAGTGACGCGCTCCTCCTGCACCTATGCCCAGGGTGACGGGCTTCTCCTGTGCCAATACCTGGGGTGACAAGCTCTTCCTACGGCCATGCCCGGGGTGACGGGATTCTCCTGCGCCCATGCCCGGAGTGACAGGCTCCTCCTCCACCCATGCCTGGAGTGACGGGCTCCTCCTGTGCCCATACCCGGGGTAACTGGCTCCTCTTGCGCCCATGCCTAGAGTGACGCGCTCCCCCTGCTGTGCCCCTGCCCGGAGTGACGGGCTCTTGGCACTGCACCAGGGCTTCCCTCTAGCTGTGGCTTCTGTTGGCCGATCATCACCGGATGTGTGCGGCTTTAAGACTGGAGGGCTCATTACCTTACCCAACAAAAGATGTCACTGCGAGCCAGCCCTCCTGCACCCCTGCCTGGAGTGACGGGCTCCTCCTGCCTGGGGTGACGGGCTCCTCCTGCACTCATGCTCAGAGTGACGGGCTCCTCCTGCACTCATGCTCAGAGTGACGGGCTCCTCCTGCACTCATGCTCAGAGTGACGGGCTCCTCCTGCGCCCATGCCCGGAGTGACGTGCTCCTCATGCGCCCATGCCCGGAGTGACGGGCTCCTTCTCCTGCGCCCATGCCCGGAGGGACAGGCTCCTCCTGCGCCCATGCCCGGAGTGACAGGCTCCTCCTGCGCCAATGCCCGGGGTGACGCGCTCCTCCTGCGCCCATGCCCAGAGTGACGTGCTCCTCATGCGCCCATGCCCGGAGTGACGGGCTCCTCCTGCCTGGGGTGACGGGCTCCTCCTGCACTCATGCCCGGAGTGACGTACTCCTCATGCGCCCATGCCCGGAGTGATGGGCTCCTCCTGCACTCATGCTCGGAGTGACGTGCTCCTCATGCGCCCATGCCCGGAGTGACGTGCTCCTCATGCGCCCATGCCCGGAGTGACGTGCTCCTCATGCGCCCATACCCGGAGTGACGTGCTCCTCATGCGCCCATGCCTGGAGTGACGGGCTCCTCCTGCACTCATGCCCGGAGTGACGTGCTCCTCATGCGCCCATGCCCGGAGTGACGGGCTCCTCCTGCACTCATGCCCGGAGTGACGTGCTCCTCATGCGCCCATGCCCGGAGTGACGGGCTCCTTCTCCTGCGCCCATGCCCGGAGTGACAGGCTCCTCCTGCGCCAATGCCCGGGGTGACGCGCTCCTCCTGCGCCCATGCCCGGAGTGACGTGCTCCTCATGCGCCCATGCTCGGAGTGACGGGCTCCTCCTGCGCCCATGCCCGGAGTGACGGGCTCCTCCTGCGCCCATGCCCGGAGTGATGGGCTCCTCCAGTGCCCATACCTGGAGTGACGGGCTCCTCCTTTTGCGCCCATGCCCGGAGTGACGGGCTCCTCCTCCTGCGCCCATGCCCGGAGTGACGCGCTCCTCATGCGCCCATGCCCGGAGTGACGTGCTCCTCATGCGCCCATGCCTGGAGTGACGGGCTCCCCCTCCTGCGCCCATGCCCGGAGTGACGGGCTCCTCCTCCTGCGCCCATGCCCGGAGTGACAGGCTTCTCCTGCGCCAATGCCCGGGGTGACGCGCTCCTCCTGCGCCCATGCCCGGAGTGACGGGCTCCCCCTCCTGCGCCCATGCCCGGAGTGACGGGCTCCCCCTCCTGCGCCCATGCCCGGAGTAACAGGCTCCTCCTGCGCCCATGCCCGGAGTGACAGGCTCCTCCTGCGCCAATGCCCGGGGTGACGCGCTCCTCCTGCGCCCATGCCCGGAGTGACGTGCTCCTCATGCGCCCATGCCCGGAGTGACGGACTCCTCCTCCTGCGCCCATGCCCGGAGGGACAGGCTCCTCCTGCGCCCATGCCCGGAGTGATGGGCTCCTCCAGTGCCCATACCTGCAGTGACGGGCTCCTCCTTTTGCGCCCATGCCCGGAGTGACGGGCTCCCCCTCCTGCGCCCATGCCCGGAGTGATGGGCTCCTCCTCCTGCGCCCATGCCCGGAGTGACAGGCTCCTCCTGCGCCCATGCCCGGAGTGACAGGCTTCTCCTGCGCCAATGCCCGGGGTGACGCGCTCCTCCTGCGCCCATGCCCGGAGTGACGGGCTCCTCCTGCGCCCATGCCCGGAGTGATGGGCTCCTCCAGTGCCCATACCTGGGGTGACGGGCTCCTCCTTTTGCGCCCCTGCCTGGAGTGATGGGCTCCTCCTCCTGCGCCCATACCCGGAGTGACGGGCTCCTCCTGCACCTATGCCTGGAGTGACGCGCTGCTCCTGCACCTATGCCCGGAGTGACGCGCTCCTCCTGCGCCCATGCCCGGAGTGACGGGCTCCCCCTCCTGCGCCCATGCCCGGAGTGACAGGCTCCTCCTGCGCCCATGCCCGGAGTGACAGGCTCCTCCTGCGCCCATGCCCGGGGTGACGCGCTCCTCCTGCGCCCATGCCCGGAGTGACGTGCTCCTCATGCGCCCATGCCCGGAGTGACGGGCTCCTCCTCCTGCGCCAATGCCCGGGGTGATGGGCTCCTCCAGTGCCCATACCTGCAGTGACGGGCTCCTCCTTTTGCGCCCATGCCCGGAGTGACGGGCTCCCCCTCCTGCGCCCATGCCCGGAGTGATGGGCTCCTCCTCCTGCGCCCATGCCCGGAGTGACAGGCTTCTCCTGCGCCAATGCCCGGGGTGACGCGCTCCTCCTGCGCCCATGCCCGGAGTGACGGGCTCCCCCTCCTGCGCCCATGCCCGGAGTGACGGGCTCCCCCTCCTGCGCCCATGCCCGGAGTGACGGGCTCCCCCTCCTGCGCCCATGCCCGGAGTGATGGGCTCCTCCAGTGCCCATACCTGGGGTGACGGGCTCCTCCTCCTGCGCCCATGCCCGGAGTGACGGGCTCCTCCTGCACCTATGCCCGGAGTGACGGGCTCCTCCTGCACCTATGCCTGGAGTGACGCGCTGCTCCTGCACCTATGCCCGGAGTGACGCGCTCCTCCTGCACCTATGCCCGGAGTGACGGGCTCCTCCTCCTGCACCTATGCCCGGAGTGACGCGCTGCTCCTGCGCCCATGCCCGGAGTGACGGGCTGCTCCTGCGCCCATGCCCGGAGTGACGGGGTCTTGGCACTGCACCAGGGCTTCCCTCTAGTTGTGGCTTCTGTTTGCCGATCATCACCGGATGTGTGCGGCTCTAAAGCCAGCTTTACACCTTACAATTAGGTGTGCGATCTCGTATGCGATGTGACACGCCCAGGTCGCATATGCGATTGAATGAGATTTCACGTTGGTCGTTCATTTGCTGTCACACGAGCGTTAGTAGTCTATGTTAAATTGATCAATTTTGTGTGCGATCCTTTAGATCATGTGTTCTGTGACGTATGCATTGGGCACCTTTTTTTTTTATTTATTGACTTGACAAGCGTGTGTAATGTGTAGGGATGCGTTTTTACTATGTCATCTGCCATTCAGCTCTGCTACATTGCCGCTAACAGCAGACACAGACAGCCATGTAGCAGAGCTGAATGGCCGCTGACAGCAGACACAGACAGCCATGTAGCAGAGCTGAATGGCCGCTGACAGCAGACACAGACAGCCATGTAGCAGCGGTGAATGGCCGCTGACAGCAGACACAGACAGCCATGTAGCAGCGGTGAATGGCAGATGACAGCAGACACAGACAGCCATGTAGCAGCGGTGAATGGCAGATGACAGCAGACACAGACAGCCATGTAGCAGCGGTGAATGGCAGATGACAGCAGACACAGACAGCCATGTAGCAACGGTGAATGGCAGATGACAGCAGACACAGACAGCCATGTAGCAGCGGTGAATGGCAGATGACAGCAGACACAGACAGCCATGTAGCAGAGCTGAATGGCCGCTGACAGCAGACACAGACAGCCATGTAGCAGCGGTGAATGGCAGATGACAGCAGCCACAGACAGCCATGTAGCAGAGCTGAATGGCAGATGACAGCAGACACAGACAGCCATGTAGCAGCGGTGAATGGCAGATGACAGCAGACACAGACAGCCATGTAGCAGAGCTGAATGGCAGATGACAGCAGACACAGACAGCCGTGTAGCAGCGGTGAATGGCAGATGACAGCAGACACAGACAGCCATGTAGCAGAGCTGAATGGCAGATGACAGCAGACACAGACAGCCATGTAGCAGAGCTGAATGGCAGATGACAGCAGACACAGACAGCCGTGTAGCAGCGCTGAATAGCAGATGACAGCAGACACAGACAGCCATGTAGCAGCGCTGAATAGCAGATGACAGCAGACACAGACAGCCGTGTAGCAGCGGTGAATGGCAGATGACAGCAGACACAGACAGAGCCGCACATTCAGAATGAACTCGGGTGAACTTCACCCGACTTCATTGTCATGCTGCGGCTCTGTCTGTGTCGCATCCTGATTAGCGGTCACCTGTGAAGGACTCACCGGTGACCGCTAAACTCCTGAGTAAGTGAATTGAGCAGCCCTCTCTCATATACTCACCGATCCCCGATCCCCGGCGCTGCACGGCGTTCACACTGCTCCGGCGGCTTTTACTGTTTTGAAAAAGCCGGCCGTCCATTAAACAATCTTGTATTCCCTGTTTTCCCCGCCTACCGGCGCCTATGATTGGTTGCAGTGAGACACGCCCCCACGCTGAGTGACAGGTGTCACACTGCACCCAATCACAGCAGCTGGTGGGTGTGTCTATACTGTGCAGTGAAATAAATAATTAAATAATTAAAACAAACGGCGTGCGGTCCCCCCCAATTTTAATACCAGCCAGATAAAGCCATACGGCTGAAGGCTGGTATTCTCAGGATGGGGAGCTCCACGTTATGGGGAGCCCCCCAGCCTAACAATATCAGCCAACAGCCGCCCAGAATTGCCGCATACATTATATGCGACAGTTCTGGGACTGTACCCGGCTCTTCCCGATTTGCCCTGGTGCGTTGGCAAATCGGGGTAATAAGGAGTTAATGGCAGCCCATAGCTGCCAATAAATCCTAGATTAATCATGTCAGGCGTCTATGAGACACCTTTCATGATTAATCTGTAAGTTACAGTAAATAAACACACACGCCCGAAAAAATCCTTTATTAGAAATAAAAAACACAAATATATACCCTGGTTCACCACTTTAATCAGCCCCAAAAAGCCCTCCATGTCCAGCGTACTCCAGGATGGTTCAGCGTCGCTTCCAGCTCTGCTGCATGGAGGTGACCGGAGCTGCAGAATACACCGCCGCTCCTGTCACCTCCACACAGCAACTGAGGTGAGTAGCGCGATCAGCTGAGCTGTCACTGAGGTTACCCGCGGCCACCGCTGCATCCACCGCTGGATCCAGTGACAGCGGGTAACCTCAGTGACAGCTCAGCTGATCGCATGGCTGTCTTCATTTGCCGCGTGGAGCTGTCGGGAGCGGCGGTGTCTTCTGCAGCTCCGGTCACCTCCATGCAGCAGCGCTGGATGCGACGCTGGACCATCCTGGAGTATGCCGGACATGGAGGGCTTTTTGGGGCTCATTAAAGTGGTGAACCAGGGTATATGTTTGTGTTTTTTATTTATAATAAAGGATTTTTCGGGCGTGTGTGTTTATTTACTGTAATTTACAGATTAATCATGGAAGGAATCTCGTGGAGACGCCTGACATGATTAATCTAGGATTTAGTGGCAGCTATGGGCTGCCATTAACTCCTTATTACCCCGATTTGCCAACGCACCAGGGCAAATCGGGAAGAGCCGGGTACAGCCCCAGAACTGTCGCATCTAATCTATGCGGCAATTCTGGGCGGCTGCTGACTGATATTGTTAGGCTGGGGGGCTCCCCATAACGTGGAGCTCCCCATCCTGAGAATACCAGCCTGCAGCCGTATGGCTTTATCTGGCTGGTATTAAAATTGGGGGGGACCGCACGCTGTTTTTTTTAATTATTTAATTATTTATTTCACTGCACAGTATAGACCCGCCCACCGGCTGCTGTGATTGGGTGCAGTGTGACACCTGTCACTCAGCGTGGGGGCGTGTCTCACTGCAACCAATCATAGGCGCCGGTGGGCGGGGTAAGCAGGGAATACGAGATTGTTTAATGGGCGGCCGGCTTTTTCAAAATAGTAAAAGCCGCCGGAGCAGTGTGAACGCCGTGCAGCACCGGGGATCGGTGAGTATGAGAGAGGGGGTAAGATGGATAGACTGACATGGACAGAGAGAGAGGGACAGAGATAGTGACGGACTGACAGAGATTAGTGCATGACAGACATTGTGAGGCGCTTCAGCTTTTCAGCTGCGCTCTGAAGCGGACCTTTTTTAAGCTGCGGTGCAGAGCGCACACCTGCGCACATAGCCTCAGACACCAAAATCGTATGAGGGATGTCACACGTTACAATTGACTAGGTTCGTGCAACAAAACGTCCAATGTATGAGGAATAAACGACGTGTATGCCATCACCGTATTTGCGTTCAATATCGATCGCACGTAGATGTCACATGCAAATACATCACGAACGATGCCGGATGTGCGTCACTTACAACCTGACCCCGACGACGGATTGAAAGATCTATTGAAGCGTGTAAAGCGGGCATTAGACTGGAGGGCTCATTACCTTCCCCAACAAAAGATGTCACTGCGACCCAGCCCCGGGAATAAAGATTGTTAGCAATGAGAGTGCGGGACCTCCACCGTCACCCCCCACCGCTGCACCGCGCTGCACCGCGCAGCAGCATCTCCATTTCTCACGGACAGAAGGAGAGATTTACGGGCGATATATTTCATTCTTTCTGCCGGATGACATTTCCGATGACCTTGATGGAACACAAAAGTCTTATTTTTCCTTGACGTTAACCATTTAGCGGCAGCTATAAAATAATTACAGTGTGAGCTGTGGCTTCTATACGTGAGCGGAACAGTATAAAGCCATTATATTCTCCATGTGCTGGTAATTTATAGCCATATTACAGTCAGGCAGATGGAACGGCTCAAACTGCACTCTCACAATTGAGTTTCATTCGACAGTCATGTAAAAGTTCATATCTGTGATGGGCGCAGGAGTAAAGAGACCCCGGCCTTCTCTCCATTACTGCAGCCAATATTGCCGCCAGCACCGAGGGCCTGGACCAGCCCGTATTGGGTGGGGGCCTGTCATGGAGTCCGGGAGGTAACCTGATGTCGCCACCACGATGTGTCACATCACGAATTTCACTGTTCAGATTAGGTGAAGTAAAGCTTGGAAAATAATAGACTCATAATGCTGGATGTGATCACCCGAGATCGACGGAACGCCGCGCAGATCTCCAAGACCCGCGCCACCCACAGGATCCAAATGTTTACTACTCAATTAGCCTAAATCCACCGACAAATATCAACTGAGCGGTGAAAGGATCCAAAGGGGCTGGAAAAGGGCGTCAAAGATGCCAAAGACGGCCCGTGAGGACCGGTGACGACACCAGGGCGGCCCGGCTGGACTCGTACCGTGGTGCTTTACTTAGAGTATTTGTTTTCTAGGTAAAGATGAGCTCAACTCTAAAGATCTGTGGTTTTTACTGAACACGGACTTTACAAAAAAAAATCACGTTCAGATATTATCATTATTTATTATCATTATTATTCTTATACTTATTATTATTTATTATTATTATAATTTATTATTATTAATATCATCATCATCATCATCATTATTCTTATTATTATTTATACTTATTATTATTTATGTATTATTATTATCATCATCATCATTATTCTTATTATTATTTATACTTATTATTATTTATTATTATTAATATCATCATCATCAGTATTCTTATTATTATTTATACTTATTATTATTTATTATTATTAATATCATCATCATCATTATTTTTTTTTTTTTCTTCCAATTTAAGATTTTATTAAATTTCAAGGGAATTACAAAATTAAAACATACATCATACATCCATGCTGTACCAAATGATACAAATCAGAAATCCCAAGTCAATGCAATACCATGCCCTCGCAGGCTTCGTGATATTCTATGGATAGTAGAAATAATACCCGGGTAAACATTTAAAACCTTAGATGATAATGTAACAAGAAGAAGAGATTAAGTTGAGTGATAGTCATAGAATCCAAAGAAGGAGAGGTAATTCAGAGGAAAGAGGGGAGAGATAGAAAGCAGGGTGAGGCGACCGGGGCTGATGCCTTGTCTATTGAGCTAAAATTTGTCGAGAGGATGGTGTGTACTGTCTAAAAGAAAAAAGGCCAGGGTGCCCCCAATCCGGAGATTAAATTAGTTCAAGAAATTTCTCACTGGACAGGAAAGACTCCCACTGGAACCACTTAGTGGCTATCTCCACTGTTTGCCCTCGTGATTGGGCCATCACCATCTCCATGCGATGGATCACATTTACCTCTGTTACCCACTCGTCCAATGTCGGGGGGTAGAGTCTTTCCATCGCCGTGGGACCACTGTCTTGGCGGCCTGAAGAAGGTGACCCAAAATAGATTTTTTAAAAACCTTTTCCGGTACGTTAAAGATATACAGTTAAGCTGCCTCCGGGCGGCTGGGTACTACGATCCCTGTAACCTCTTTTATGGCTACCAGTACTTTGTTCCAAAAGACCGACAGGCCCGGGCAGTGCCACCAGATGTGAGACATGGTGCCTCCTGAGGCCCCGCAACGCCAGCACGTGTCCGGTATTTCGGGGCACCACGCATGAAGAGACGCCGGAACCCTGTACCACCTGGAAAGTATTTTATAGCTGGTTTCTTGCATCCTAGTGGCAACTACCGACCTATGGGTCAAGCGGAAACAACGCTCCCATAGATTCCTGGGGATCGTTTGGTTAAGTTCCAACTCCCAAGTTCTACAAAAGCGAGGAAGCGACCC
Organism: Anomaloglossus baeobatrachus; assembly: GCF_048569485.1. NCBI lineage: Eukaryota > Metazoa > Chordata > Amphibia > Anura > Aromobatidae > Anomaloglossus > Anomaloglossus baeobatrachus. The sequence goes on from NC_134361.1 coordinate 3,811,053, forward strand.
CTCAGCTGCACCAGTCATAAGCTTATACACCCTTGATATTGCATGACGCGTGTCGGAAGGCCCAGTGCAAAGGTTTTCAAAAGGAGTTTGGGGTGGGAAATGAGCCCTGGTAGTGTCCTGAGAGGCTAGGAAATGCTTGAGTTGAGCATACTCAAAGTTAAATCGCATTTTGAAATTCCGGCCCTCTACTATCTCCAGGAGTGGGATGAGAGACCCGCCCGGAGCCACCCGGTTTAATCTTAAAGGAGTCAGTTTCGTGCTTCCCAGAAAATTATTAGATGACGCTCCCGGTAAAAACTCCGGGTTATCGGTTAGTGGCATAAGGGGCCCTCCAGGCTGAATCATGAGATTGCGTGATGACACAGAGTGGACCGTTTTCAATGTTTGTTTAGTACTATAAGACATCTCAATCTTATGTCTGGTGAGGAGCGGCCAGGTCCAGGGCAGGGTCGGTAATGATAAGGGGCACATATCCTGTGCCATACAGACCCAAAGCTTAGAACCAGTATTATGTAAAAGGTCCAGGATCCTGGCATAAGCGGCTGCTAAGTAGTACCGCCTACAGTCAGGTAGTCCTGTCCCTCCCGCATTCTTGGTCCTAGTTAGGACGCTACTCCCTATACAGGCACGCCTTCCGGACCAAACAAATTGATTGAATATGCGCTGCATCTTGGCCCAATAGGATGCTGGAACATAAACCGGAACTGTCTGTATCAAGTACAGCAATCTCGGCAGCGCCGTCATCCTGAGTGCGCTGATCCTGCCGAACCATGAAAGAGTGCCTCTGTGCCACCGGGCTAAATCACCCTCGAGCCGTGACAGGAAACTTTGGTAGTTTAATTGAAAGAGCTTGGACAAGTCAGATGGGATCTTGATGCCCAAGTACCCAATATTACCGTGGGGTGGCCATCTAAAGGGAAAGTTTGGTTTTATAACATTCACAGTTGTTTGGGGTAGAGAAATATTTAAGGCTTCTGATTTATCAAAATTGATTTTAAAATTGGACCATTTGCTAAAGCGGTTCAGCTCCACCATTAAGGATGGGAGAGAGGTGATGGGGTTACATAGATAAATAAGGAGATCATCAGCAAAAGCAGCACATTTATGCTCCCGGTCGGCGATTTTAATTCCCTTTATGTCCGGGTTGGCCCGGATGGCCGACAACAAGTGTTCCATGACTAAGACATACAATAAAGGTGACAAGGGACATCCCTGCCGGGTCCCGTTTCGAATGGAGAAGGGTTTCGACAGAGTGCCATTAATCTTAAGGTGAGCAGTCGGGGCATGGTATAAAGCCATAATTTTGGATGAGAAAACCGGTCCCAAACCTATGTGGTCCAAGGTCTGTGCAATTGACTGCCAGGAGACTCTGTCGAAAGCCTTCTCAGCGTCCAAAGATAGCAACATCATCGGCAGTTGTTTAGTATGTGCGTGTTGAATTAAATCCAAGGTTTTTATGGTGTTGTCCCTTGCCTCTCTACCCGGAACAAACCCAACCTGGTCCAAATGGATCAGGTCAGGAAGCAAAGGACCAAGTCTATTTGCCAAAAGCTTGGCATAAATTTTTAAATCTATATTAAGAAGTGATATTGGTCTAAAACTACCACACACCGTGGGGTCCTTTCCAACCTTACTGAGTAATGAGATGTGTGCTGTGGTGGAATGGGGTGGGAAGGGGACAGAGTCCGAAATCGAGTTAAAGGAAAGGAGCATTAGGGGTGCTAATTGTTCCGAAAAGGATTTATAAAATTTGGCGAGGAATCCGTCGGGGCCAGGGCTCTTGTTTCCAGGCGTGTCGCGAATCACTGCCAGCAGGTCCTCCAGTATAAATGGACTTTCCAAGTTGTCAATTATAGAGCTATCGAGACGTCCAAAAGGTGAGGGCATTAAGGGGCCCTCAGCACTCGACCTGGGGGGCTCGACCGGTAAATTATATAACTTGGAATAATAGTCGTGGAAAGTATTCGAGATTTCTGGGGTGGCATAGAGTATTTCGTCGCGTGGGTTCTTGATGCAAGGTATGAGGGTATGAGCTCTTTCTTCTCTCAGCGCGTTGGCCAACAATCTGCCGGGTTTGTCCCCAAACTCGTAAAACCTCCCCCTTCCCACTTGTATTAGACGCTGATATGAGGAATCAAGCAGTTTTTTAACCTGGAACCTAGCTTGTAAAAGGGCTTGTAGATTTGTGGCCGATAAGGCTCGCTTGTGGATGAGCTCCAGTTCAGAGACCTTCTGGAGAGCTTTTACTATGCTTTGGGCCTTTTCTTTCTTGATTCGGGACCCGTGTTTAATAAAAATGCCTCGTAGGACACATTTCAATGCTTCCCACTTATATGTGGGGGCTGTGTCATCTACTGAGTGGTCCTCCATGAACCTAGTAATAGAGGTCTGAATATCAGTAACACAAAGCTCATCCAGTAGCAACGACTCATTCAGCCGCCACGACCCTTTAGGAGCCGAAAGAGAGGGGATCTCTATTGTGCAATACACCGGCGCGTGGTCTGACCACAATATATTATCCATTCCCGTATGTTGGATCCATGGGAGAGCGCTATGTTGAATTAATATGTAGTCAAGACGACTATAAGAGTCCTGGGTGTGTGAATAAAAACTATAGTCTCTGTCCGAGGGATGCTGTATTCTCCAGGTATCAAACAATTGAATGCGCAGTAGAGCTTTTTTGATCCGTTTAATGGTGGTGTATGCAATACTAGATTTCCCTTTGGAATTATCTAATGTGGGGTCGAGGGTGACATTTAGGTCGCCACATAAAATCACCGTGCCCTGTAGCAAGGGGATCGCGACGTCAATCAGACGGGAAACAAAGCTGTCCTGTTTTTGATTTGGGGCGTAAGCATTAATTATTGTGAAAATGTGGGTTCCCACCCTCAGTGAGAGTATAATATATCTTCCAAGACTATCTGTCGTGCACTTTAAGATTTGATGTGGGAGGGATTTATGGATGGCTATTGCCACGCCTTTAGAACGGGAGTCTGGGTTATCTGAGGATACCCATGTCTGGTAATATTTATTTTTAAGAATAGGGGCATGTCCTTGTTTGAAGTGTGTCTCCTGGAGGCACGCTATTCTCACCTTCCGTTTATGAAGATGATACAGTATCTGTGTCCTTTTCTCCGGAACATTGAGGCCCCTGGCATTGAAAGAAGCAATGGTTAGATCCGCCATCTATAAAAGAGTAGTACATTAGAGATATATAAGAGAGGGTATCGAACACTATCAGCCCGGCCGCCGAGAATAGAAAGAAGGGAAAACTGGAGGCAAGTAGGATATAGTGGGGAGAAGAGGAAAAGAGTAACGAAAACAGGGAGAACATCAGGCAAAAAAAGCCTTGCACAGTAAACTAAATCCGAACAATTGTTCCTAGGGAACATATCCGCCTGATCTAGGCAGGACAGAGGATCCCGACCTATTTGGGGAAAAAGGATGTCAGACATAGCCAAGCCGAGCTCCGTGCATGCAAGAAAAACATTAAAGATAACCACAGGAACCGGCAACAATATCAAATATTCATGCAGTACGGGCGATGAATAAACTTAAAGGCAGCATACATTCCACCACTGAGCACATCTATATCGGTCACCGGGGACGGCCCGTCCCCCGACCCCGCCTTTCTCTCGGGGGCAGCCCCCTGCCGGACACAGGAGGTGTGGACCGTCCAGAAGAGGCCGGCCGTCCCCTAGGTACCCACTGCTGGAGTAGGGTAGTCGGCCAGGTTGCAATAGGGATTGTAGGTAGCTTCAGGCTCTTAGTAAAAGCCGGGAGGTCTTCTGGGGATCGCAAGACCATCCATCGGGAGTCCTTCCGCACCGACAGGGAGAATGGAAATCCCCATCGAAACGGTAGACCCCTTTCCTTCAAGGCATCAAGAAGGGGCTTAAGGGTCGCACGTTGGGCCAGGGTGTGGCGTGAGAGATCCGGCATTATGCGTATGGTAGAGCCATTAAACGACAAGTTTTGTTTCCCCCTAGCTGCTTGTAGGATGGCCTCTTTTACAGCGAAAAAATGCACTCTGCACACGATATCCCTCGGGCGGGGGTCATCTGGATCCGGGGGACGCAGGGCTCTATGGGCTCTATCGAGCTCGAGGGGAGCCCCTGGTGGCCTCTTTAGCAGATTGTTAAAGATAGAACGGAGAGCAGTAGGTATATCAGGAGCGGCAATAGATTCCGGGATACCTCTAATACGTAAATTGTTCCGTCTGTTTCTATTCTCTAAGTCGTCTACATGTTGTTGAAGGGCAAATAGTTGCTTGGATTGGTTTTCTACAGTCTCTTGAATAGATTGAATAGACGTCTGAGAATTTGATTGTTGCTCTGTCAGGGTGTCGACCCTGTGAGTAAGTGAGGAAAGATCTTGCTGTAGTTGGATAAACTCTTGTTTACATTCCGCCACCACTTGATTAGCCAGTGCTGCAATGTCGTTCTGTCACGCTCCCCGGGTCCTCTGCTCCCCTTCCCGGGTCCCCTGCCCCGCTCCCCGGCTCACCTGCCACGCTCCCCGCGTCCCAGTCCCTTGTGCCCGTCCTTCCTGGGCTTCCTGGCCGCCGATCCCGGCGCCCGACGGCCTCCCAGGCCCTGCTCGGCTCCCCTGCGTCCTCCTCTCAGCCTCCTTCCCTGGCTTCTGGCACCCGGGCCGCGCGCACGCGCATTAGGGCGCGCGCGCGGTCACTGACCCTTTCTTAAAGGGCCAGCGCCCATTAACAGGAAATGAGGTTAGACAGGTACGGGGTATAAAGGGGGTTCTTGTCCAAGGGGGCGGGGCCTGATCTTCGTGTTTTCTGAGCTAGGAGTCAGGTCTCCTTGTGTTTTCCTGCCATACTTACGTATCTCTCTTCTAGAGCTGATCCCGCCTCGCCATCCAGTCCTGCTGAATCCCGAGCCCCGCACGCTGTCCGTCTGCCATCTGACAGTCCGTACCATCTCGGATCCCTGCGGTGACCTGTCATCTCGCTCCCAAGGTTCCGGACCCCGCCTGACATCATCTCGGCCTCCGAACCTGAGCTACGTCACCCGGACTACCATCTGTGACTCCGTGGTCCCAGGGACTCCTTCGCTACCTTCACTTGCACGGACTGTTCTGCTGCCCATCAGTGCTTCAGCTACCGGACTCCCTACCACCATCTTAGAGTTCGGTCCAGTGGATCCACCTCCTGGGTCTGCCCGACCGCCCGGCCCTGACACGTTCTTGGTGGGGATCGCTTGCAACAGTGACCGTAGGTCTGCCAGGGAGGCTGGGCGGTCCTCGCCCATCGAGGTGGCAGCGCAAGACGTATTGGGGTATGAATAGAAAGAGTCCTGTATAGCTGGACCGTATATTAGTGTTTGCGTTTGCGTGCTTTGGGGGTTTTTCATATCATCCCATATTAGTGGCATGGACGTATGGCGCATTGGGGGTGTTCCCAGTGCCCTGGGCCCTCCATCCCTGGGAATCAAAATGCCCTTTTCTCTGTCCGAGACTTTCGGGCTCTCAGCCCAGGAAGATCCAGTGGACCATCGATCTGGGGAAGGAGGGGTTACTTCCCTCTGAGGTGTCCCCCAGGATTCGTTGGCAGCTACCCAGGATTCAGGTGGCTCCCCTGCATTTCCAGCTTCCCCTGCAAGTCTTTTAACCCCTGGTGCATACGCCTGGCTGGTTACTTTACCTCCCTCTCTGGTAGGAGTCCCGCTCCCCAGGCCCTCCCGCGGTCCCCGTACCTGGGTCTTTTCTCCCAGCAGTCCTTCTGGGCATATCGCTGCTCCCTCCTTTCCTCTAGCTGCCGGGCCAGTGTATGCAGACAGGGGCAGCAGTGCCTGCAGCGCGGCTTCCCTGTGCAGCGCCTGCTTCTCCCGTGCCCGGGCCTGCCACGGTGATGCATCTTCTGGGCCCGAGCACACGTGCACTCCGTGCACGCACGCCGCATTACTCTCCGCTCCCCTGGTGCCGGCCGCCGGTGAGTCATCCGGATTACCCGGCTCCAGCAGAGATGTCGCGGGGCGTGAGGCAGGTAGGACGCCTGCTGCGGTCGACCCATCTTCCCTTCCCGGTCTGCTGGATGGCGTCTCCATGGCGCGGCCGCCATCTTGGAATGGCGCCGCAGATGATGCCGCTTCCTCCACCGCAGGGGGTCCACTGATTCCCGCCGTCCCCGGGTGTTCTTTGGAGGGTCCATCCTTGTCATGTGGGGACCCTGCCGCCTCACCCCTTCTCTGGGTCTTCGAGCCCATCGCCCCAGCGGACACCGGTGCAGGGGCCCCTTCAGGCTGTAGTTCTCTCCCAGGCTGAGAGGCAGTCCCAGGCTCCCGGGAACGGGTGAGGTACACCCCAATCGTGCCCTGAGATGCAGGAAGTTGCCCTGAGGTGTTGGGCTTGTTTTTCTTGGTGGATTTGCCCATTATATATATAGTAAACCGGCCCTTTGGATGGATATTTAGAGGAGCTCCAACAAGCAGCTTCCTCACTCGGCCATGTCCAGCTCCGCCCCCCATCATCATTATTTTTATTATTATTTAGACTTATTATTATTTATGTATTATTATTATCATCATCATTATTATTCTTATTATTATTTAGACTTATTATTAAATTTTTTTTCACAAAGTTGTTACATTTTTTTAAGCGCTAAAATAAAACCGTGCACATTTGTTGCCGTGATCGCACGACCTGAGGAATCATTTGGCTACGTCCCCTTTTCTTGGGCGTTCCGCGGATCGGACCTTTTTCCATCAGACTTTTTACTCCATTGAACACAGAGATTCTGTGATGTTTCCCCTTGAAGCGCAGTGAAGGGTTAATCCCTCATGTTGCCCTCGATGCCTTGGATGTTTTTCTCGCATTGGAAAGCCGCGTAAATTGATTGAGACGTCAGATGTCGTCTTCTTCTGACCCTGCGTTACACTTTCTGTCGGTATATGGCTCACCCGCTCCGGTATATTCGCCCTCGTAAGAAGCTTTTATATGTGGCCCACACTCTCCTGACCGCTCCAGGGAAGACGCCGAGTCCATCATTTAGGGGGAAGTTTATACCAAGAAGAGAAGCAGGAGAGTTTCTAAGTGTTCAGGGGAATCAGGACAGGAATATTTGGAGACTTGTACCTTTGTGGATGATTTGATATATATCAAACTGTCCTGCACATGTCCCACGCGGATGCGAATCTTCAGGTCTAGACCAGATGCGGATCGGTAAGTCCTGGATGAATGTGAATCTTTGGGTCCAGGACTCGTGTGGACCTCTGGGTCTGGGACTAATGCGCACCTGCCTGTCTGGGACAGATGCGGGTCTCTGGGTCTGGGACTAATGCGCACCTGCCTGTCTGGGACAGATGCGGGTCTCTGGGTCTGGGACTAATGCGCACCTGCCTGTCTGGGACAGATGCGGGTCTCTGGGTCTGGCACTAATGCGCACCTGCCTGTCTGGGACAGATGCGGGTCTCTGGGTCTGGGACTAATGCGCACCTGCCTGTCTGGGACAGATGCGGGTCTCTGGGTCTGGGACTAATGCGCACCTGCCTGTCTGGGACAGATGCGGGTCTCTGGGTCTGGGACTAATGCGCACCTGCCTGTCTGGGACAGATGCGGGTCTCTGGGTCTGGCACTAATGCGCACCTGCCTGTCTGGGACAGATGCGGGTCTCTGGGTCTGGGACTAATGCACACCTGCCTGTCTGGGACAGATGCGGGTCTCTGGGTCTGGGACTAATGCACACCTGCCTGTCTGGGACAGATGCGGGTCTCTGGGTCTGGGACTAATGCGCACCTGCCTGTCTGGGACAGATGCGGGTCTCTGGGTCTGGGACTAATGCGCACCTGCCTGTCTGGGACAGATGCGGGTCTCTGGGTCTGGGACTAATGCACACCTGCCTGTCTGGGACAGATGCGGGTCTCTGGGTCTGGGACTAATGCGCACCTGCCTGTCTGGGACAGATACGGGTCTCTGGGTCCGGGACTAATGCGCACCTGCCTGTCTGGGACAGATGCGGGTCTCTGGGTCTGGGACTAATGCGCACCTGCCTGTCTGGGATAGATGCGGGTCTCTGGGTCCGGGACTAATGCGCACCTGCCTGTCTGGGACAGATGCGGGTCTCTGGGTCTGGGACTAATGCACACCTGCCTGTCTGGGACAGATGCGGGTCTCTGGGTCTGGGACTAATGCACACCTGCCTGTCTGGGACAGATGCGGGTCTCTGGGTCTGGGACTAATGCACACCTGCCTGTCTGGGACAGATGCGGGTCTCTGGGTCTGGGACTAATGCGCACCTGCCTGTCTGGGACAGATACGGGTCTCTGGGTCCGGGACTAATGCGCACCTGCCTGTCTGGGACAGATGCGGGTCTCTGGGTCTGGGACTAATGCGCACCTGCCTGTCTGGGATAGATGCGGGTCTCTGGGTCCGGGACTAATGCGCACCTGCCTGTCTGGGATAGATGCGGGTCTCCAGGTTCGGGACAGATGCGGGTCTCCGGGTCCAAGATGGATGTGGGTCTCCAATCCCGGGATGGATGCGGGTCTCCGGGTCCGGGTTGGATGCGGGTCTCCGGGTCTGGGAAGGATGCGGGTCTCCGGGTCCGGGAAGGATGCGGGTCTCCGGGTCCGGGAAGGATGCGGGTCTCCGGGTCTGGGACGGATGCGGGTCTCCGGGCTTGGGATGGATGCGGGTCTCTGGGTCCGGGATGGATGCGGGTTTCCGGGCTTGGGACGGATGCGGGTCTCTGGGCTCGAGATAAATGCAAGTCTCTGGGCTCGAGATGGATGTGGGTCTCTGGGCTTGGGATGGATTCGGGTCTCTGGGTCTGGAATGGATGCGGGTCTCTGGGTCTGGGACGGATGCGGGTCTCTGGGTCTGGGACGGATGCGGGTCTCCGGGTCCGGGGTGGATGCGGGTCTCCGGGCTTGGGATGGATGCGGGTCTTTGGGCTTGGTATAGATGCAGGTCTCTGGGTCCGGGATGGATGCGGGTCTCTGGGTTTGGGATGGATGCAGGTCTCTGGGTCCGGGAAGGATGCGGGTCTCCGGGCTTGGGATGGATGCGGGTCTTTGGGCTTGGTATAGATGCAGGTCTCTGGGTCCGGGATGGATGCGGGTCTCTGGGTTTGGGATGGATGCGGGTCTCCGGGTCCGGGAAGGATGCGGGTCTCTGGGTCCTGGATGGATCCGGGTCTCCGGGTCCGGGATGGATCCGGGTCTCCGGGTCTGGGACGGATGCGGGTCTCCGGGCTTGGGATGGATGCGGGTCTCTGGGTCCGGGATGAATGCGGGTCTCTGGCTTTGGGATGGATGCAGGTCTCTGGGTCCGGGAAGGATGCGGGTCTCTGGGCTCGGGACGGATGCGGGTCTCCGGGCTTGGGATGGATGCGGGTCTCCGGGCTCGGGATGGATCCGGGTCTCCGGGCTTGGGATGGATGCGGGTCTCTGGGTCCGGGATGGATCCGGGTCTCCGGGTCCGGGATGGATCCGGGTCTCCGGGTCCGGGAAGGATGCGGGTCTCCTGGTCCGGGACGGATGTGGGTCTCCGGGCTTGGGATGAATGCGAGTCTCTGGGTCCGGGATGGATGCGGGTCTCTGGCTTTGGGATGGATGCAGGTCTCTGGGTCCGGGAAGGATGCGGGTCTCTGGGCTCGGGACGGATGCGGGTCTCCGGGCTTGGGATGGATGCGGGTCTCCGGGCTCGGGATGGATCCGGGTCTCCGGGCTTGGGATGGATGCGGGTCTCTGGGTCCGGGATGGATCCGGGTCTCCGGGTCCGGGATGGATCCGGGTCTCCGGGTCTGGGAAGGATGCGGGTCTCCTGGTCCGGGACGGATGCGGGTCTCCGGGCTTGGGATGAATGCGAGTCTCTGGGTCCGGGACGGATGTGGGTCTCTGGGTCTGGGACGGATGTGGGTCTCTGGGTCTGGGGATGTCATTTTCAGACTCGTATGCAGAGTAGCTGTTATATATGCAGAGGCAATGAATAGTGCTAAGCACATTGCCCCTGAAACACATGCAGCTTTCAGCATTTTCGCGCACTGATGTGTTCCGCTATCCCGCGGCTTAATTGCTTTTGGCAAGAGATTTCCTAAGCGATAGTGCACAAAGCAGAGGAGCACGAAGACCCAGGAGAGCCGGCACCTGCTGCTCTCGGGGTGATACCTGCTTTTACCTGGGACTGATGGGAACATTTCCCCCACAACAGTGACCCCTCTGTCCTCATCACCTGCACTGGCCTCTCTGTCCTCATCACCTGCACTGGCCTCTCTGTCCTCATCACCTGCATTGGCCTCTCTGTCCTCATCACCTGCACTGGCCTCTCTGTCCTCATCACCTGCATTGGCCTCTCTGTCCTCATCACCTGCACTGGCCTCTCTGTCCTCATCACCTGCACTGGCCTCTCTGTCCTCATCACCTGCACTGACCCCTCTGTCCTCATCACCTGCACTGGCCTCTCTGTCCTCATCACCTGCACTGACCCCTCTGTCCTCATCACCTGCACTGACCCCTCTGTCCTCATCACCTGCACTGACCCCTCTGTCCTCATCACCTGCACTGACCCCTCTGTCCTCATCACCTGCACTGGCCTCTCTGTCCTCATCACCTGCACTGACCCCTCTGTCCTCATCACCTGCACTGACCCCTCTGTCCTCATCACCTGCACTGGCCTCTCTGTCCTCATCACCTGCACTGACCTCTCTGTCCTCATCACCTGCACTGACCCCTCTGTCCTCATCACCTGCACTGGCCTCTCTGTCCTCATCACCTGCACTGGCCTTTCTGTCCTCATCACCTGCACTGGCCTCTCTGTCCTCATCACCTGCACTGACCCCTCTGTCCTCATCACCTGCACTGGCCTCTCTGTCCTCATCACCTGCACTGGCCTCTCTGTCCTCATCACCTGCACTGACCCCTCTGTCCTCATCACCTGCACTGGCCTCTCTGTCCTCATCACCTGCACTGACCCCTCTGTCCTCATCACCTGCACTGACCCCTCTGTCCTCATCACCTGCACTGACCCCTCTGTCCTCATCACCTGCACTGACCCCTCTGTCCTCATCACCTGCACTGGCCTCTCTGTCCTCATCACCTGCACTGACCCCTCTGTCCTCATCACCTGCACTGACCCCTCTGTCCTCATCACCTGCACTGGCCTCTCTGTCCTCATCACCTGCACTGACCTCTCTGTCCTCATCACCTGCACTGACCCCTCTGTCCTCATCACCTGCACTGGCCTCTCTGTCCTCATCACCTGCACTGGCCTCTCTGTCCTCATCACCTGCACTGACCCCTCTGTCCTCATCACCTGCACTGACCCCTCTGTCCTCATCACCTGCACTGACCCCTCTGTCCTCATCACCTGCACTGGCCCCTCTGTCCTCATCACCTGCACTGACCCCTCTGTCCTCATCACCTGCACTGGCCTCTCTGTCCTCATCACCTGCACTGGCCTCTCTGTCCTCATCACCTGCACTGGCCTCTCTGTCCTCATCACCTGCACTGGCCCCTCTGTCCTCATCACCTGCACTGGCCTCTCTGTCCTCATCACCTGCACTGGCCCCTCTGTCCTCATCACCTGCACTGACCCCTCTGTCCTCATCACCTGCACTGACCCCTCTGTCCTCATCACCTGCACTGGCCTCTCTGTCCTCATCACCTGCACTGACCCCTCTGTCCTCATCACCTGCACTGACCCCTCTGTCCTCATCACCTGCACTGGCCCCTCTGTCCTCATCACCTGCACTGGCCCCTGTGTCCTCATCACCTGCACTGACCCCTCTGTCCTCATCACCTGCACTGACCCCTGTGTCCTCATCACCTGCACTGGCCTCTCTGTCCTCATCACCTGCACTGGCCTCTCTGTCCTCATCACCTGCACTGGCCTCTCTGTGCTCATCACTTGCACTGACCCCTCTGTCCTGATCACCTGCACTGGCCCCTGTGTCCTCATCACCTGCACTGGCCTCTCTGTCCTCATCACTTGCACTGACCCCTCTGTCCTCATCACCTGCACTGGCCCCTCTGTCCTCATCACCTGCACTGGCCCCTGTGTCCTCATCACCTGCACTGACCCCTCTGTCCTCATCACCTGCACTGGCCCCTGTGTCCTCATCACCTGCACTGGCCTCTCTGTCCTCATCACCTGCACTGGCCTCTCTGTCCTCATCACCTGCACTGGCCTCTCTGTGCTCATCACTTGCACTGACCCCTCTGTCCTCATCACCTGCACTGGCCTCTCTGTCCTCATCACCTGCACTGACCCCTCTGTCCTCATCACCTGCACTGGCCTCTCTGTCCTCATCACCTGCGCTGACCCCTCTGTCCTCATCACCTGCACTGGCCTCTCTGTCCTCATCACCTGCACTGACCCCTCTGTCCTCATCACCTGCACTGACCCCTCTGTCCTCATCACCTGCACTGGCCTCTCTGTCCTCATCACCTGCACTGGCCTCTCTGTCCTCATCACCTGCACTGGCCCCTGTGTCCTCATCACCTGCACTGGCCTCTCTGTCCTCATCACCTGCACTGACCCCTCTGTCCTCATCACCTGCACTGGCCTCTCTGTCCTCATCACCTGCACTGGCCTCTCTGTCCTCATCACCTGCACTGGCCTGTCTTCTTCATTGTGAGCGTGAGTGAGCAAAGTGTGAGCAAAAGTAAGTGTGAGTAGAATTGTTTGTATTTAGTTGTTTAATTACTTAACATTTGTTTAGTGCTATCCCCATTAGAAAATGTGCTCCACTATTGCTAATGCGATCCAGTGTACATCTTGTCTCATGTATGCAGTCCTTGAAAAGCCGTTCGAGGGTGCATACTGTTGTTGGAGGGTGCATACGGTTGTTGGAGGGTGCATACTGTTGTTGGAGGGTGCATACTGTTGTTGGAGGGTGCATACTGTTGTTGGAGGGTGCATACTGCTGTTGGAGGGTGCGTACTGCTGTTGGAGGGTGCGTACTGTTGTTGGAGGGTGCGTACTGTTGTTGGAGGGTGCATACTGTTGTTGGAGGGTGCGTACTGCTGTTGGAGGGTGCGTACTGTTGTTGGAGGGTGCGTACTGCTGTTGGAGGGTGCGTACTGTTGTTGGAGGGTGCGTACTGTTGTTGGAGGGTGCGTACTGTTGTTGGAGGGTGCGTACTGTTGTTGGAGGGTGCGTACTGTTGTTGGAGGGTGCGTACTGCTGTTGGAGGGTGCGTACTGCTGTTGGAGGGTGCGTACTGTTGTTGGAGGGTGCGTACTGTTGTTGGAGGGTGCGTACTGTTGTTGGAGGGTGCGTACTGTTGTTGGAGGGTGCATACTGTTGTTGGAGGGTGCATACTGCTGTTGGAGGGTGCATACTGTTGTTGGAGGGTGCATACTGTTGTTGGAGGGTGCATACTGTTGTTGGAGGGTGCATACTGTTGTTGGAGGGTGCATACTGTTGTTGGAGGGTGCATACTGTTGTTGGAGGGTGCGTACTGTTGTTGGAGGGTGCGTACTGTTGTTGGAGGGTGCGTACTGTTGTTGGAGGGTGCATACTGCTGTTGGAGGGTGCGTACTGCTGTTGGAGGGTGCGTACTGTTGTTGGAGGGTGCATACTGTTGTTGGAGGGTGCATACTGTTGTTGGAGGGTGCGTACTGTTGTTGGAGGGTGCGTACTGTTGTTGGAGGGTGCGTACTTTTGTTGGAGGGTGCGTACTGTTGTTGGAGGGTGCGTACTGCTGTTGGAGGGTGCGTACTGCTGTTGGAGGGTGCGTACTGTTGTTGGAGGGTGCGTACTGCTGTTGGAGGGTGCGTACTGTTGTTGGAGGGTGCGTACTGTTGTTGGAGGGTGCGTACTGTTGTTGGAGGGTGCGTACTGTTGTTGGAGGGTGCGTACTGTTGTTGGAGGGTGCGTACTGTTGTTGGAGGGTGCGTACTGCTGTTGGAGGGTGCGTACTGCTGTTGGAGGGTGCGTACTGTTGTTGGAGGGTGCGTACTGTTGTTGGAGGGTGCGTACTGTTGTTGGAGGGTGCGTACTGTTGTTGGAGGGTGCATACTGTTGTTGGAGGGTGCATACTGCTGTTGGAGGGTGCATACTGTTGTTGGAGGGTGCATACTGTTGTTGGAGGGTGCATACTGTTGTTGGAGGGTGCATACTGTTGTTGGAGGGTGCATACTGTTGTTGGAGGGTGCATACTGTTGTTGGAGGGTGCGTACTGCTGTTGGAGGGTGCGTACTGTTGTTGGAGGGTGCGTACTGCTGTTGGAGGGTGCGTACTGTTGTTGGAGGGTGCGTACTGTTGTTGGAGGGTGCGTACTGTTGTTGGAGGGTGCGTACTGTTGTTGGAGGGTGCGTACTGTTGTTGGAGGGTGCGTACTGCTGTTGGAGGGTGCGTACTGCTGTTGGAGGGTGCGTACTGTTGTTGGAGGGTGCGTACTGTTGTTGGAGGGTGCGTACTGTTGTTGGAGGGTGCATACTGCTGTTGGAGGGTGCGTACTGCTGTTGGAGGGTGCGTACTGTTGTTGGAGGGTGCGTACTGTTGTTGGAGGGTGCGTACTGTTGTTGGAGGGTGCATACTGCTGTTGGAGGGTGCATACTGTTGTTGGAGGGTGCATACTGTTGTTGGAGGGTGCGTACTGTTGTTGGAGGGTGCGTACTGTTGTTGGAGGGTGCGTACTGTTGTTGGAGGGTGCGTACTGTTGTTGGAGGGTGCGTACTGCTGTTGGAGGGTGCGTACTGTTGTTGGAGGGTGCGTACTGTTGTTGGAGGGTGCGTACTGTTGTTGGAGGGTGCGTACTGTTGTTGGAGGGTGCGTACTGTTGTTGGAGGGTGCATACTGCTGTTGGAGGGTGCATACTGCTGTTGGAGGGTGCATACTGCTGTTGGAGGGTGCGTACTGTTGTTGGAGGGTGCGTACTGTTGTTGGAGGGTGCGTACTGTTGTTGGAGGGTGCGTACTGTTGTTGGAGGGTGCATACTGCTGTTGGAGGGTGCATACTGCTGTTGGAGGGTGCATACTGTTGTTGGAGGGTGCATACTGTTGTTGGAGGGTGCGTACTGTTGTTGGAGGGTGCATACTGTTGTTGGAGGGTGCGTACTGTTGTTGGAGGGTGCATACTGTTGTTGGAGGGTGCATACTGTTGTTTGTTGTATCAAATATACAAGTTGGGGGTTACTTGGGAAATAGTGATCACAAAATAATAAGTTTTCATGTATTCTTTAGTAAGATGTATAGTAGAGGGGCTACAAGGACACTAAACTTCAGGAAAGCAAATTTTAAACGGTTGAGAGATGATCTTAGTGCAATAAACTGGGATGATGTACTAAGTAATAAAAGTACACAAAGCAAATGGGAGACTTTTATGAGCATCCTGAATAGGGCTTGTGCAGAAAATATACCCTATGGGAACAAATATGCTAGAAATAGGAGGAAACCCCTATGGCTAAATAGAGCTGTAAGGGAAGCAATAAAAGAAAAACAGAAAGCCTTAAAAGAATTAAAGAGGGTAGGTAGTGATGAGGCATTATATAATTATAGAAAATTAAATAAAATATGTAAAAAGCAAATTAAGTTAGCTAAGTTTGAGACAGAGAGACTCATTGCGAGAGAAAGTAAAAATAATCCTAAAATATTCTTTAACTACATAAACAGTAAAAAACTGAAAAGCGATAGTGTTGGCCCCCTTAAAAATAGTCTTGGTGAAATGGTGGAAGGGGATGAGGGTAAAGCCAACCTGCTGAATGACTTTTTTTCTACGGTTTTTATACAAGAAAATGCCATGGCAGATGACATGACCAGTGATGCCATAAATTCACCCTTGAATATTACCTGCTTAACCCAGCAGGAAGTACGCCGCCGCCTCGAAATCACTAAGGGTGACAAATCTCCGGGCCCGGATGGCTACACCCCAGAGTACTACAGGAATTGAGTTCTGTGATAGATAGACCATTATTTCTAATCTTCTCAGATTCCTTAATAACAGGGTCGGTACCGCAGGACTGGCGCATAGCAAATGTGGTGCCAATATTCAAAAAGGGGACAAAAACTGAGCCGGGAAATTATAGGCCGGTAAGTTTAACCTCTACGGGTGGTAAAATCCTTGAGGGTTTCTTGAGAGATGCTATACTGGAGTATCTCAAGAAAAATAACCTTATGACAGAGATCAACATGGGTTTATGAGGGATCGATCCTGTCAAACTGATCAGCTTCTATGAAGAGGTAAGTTCAAGCCTGGACCAGGGAAATGCAGTGGATGTTGTGTATATGGACTTTTCAAAAGCTTTTGATACGGTGCCACACAAAAGGTTGGTACATAAAATGAGAATAATGGGGATAGGGGAAAATATGTGTAACTGGGTTAAAAACTGGCTCAGTGATAGGAAACAAAGGGTGGTTATTAATGGTACGTACTCGGACTGGGTCTCAGTTCATAGTGGGGTACCACAGGGGTCAGTATTGGGCCCGCTTCTTTTCAACATATTTATAAATGACCTTGTTGGGGGCATGCGGAGTAGAATTTCAATATTTGCAGATGATACTAAACTCTGCAGGGTAATCAATACAGAGGAGGATAATTTTATATTACAGGGAGATTTATGTAAATTGGAGGATTGGGCTGAGAAGTGGCAATTGAAGTTTAATGTAGATAAATGTAAGGTCATGCACTTGGGTAGAGGAAATAACATTTATGATTATGTACTTAATTGTAGAACACTGGGTAACACAGACACAGAAAAAGACTTGGGTGTATGGGGGGATGGTAAACTTCACTTTAGTGGCCAGTGTCAGGCAGCTGCTGCCAGGGCTAATAAAATAATGGGATGTATTAAAAGAGGTATAAGTGTTCATGAAAAAAATATAGTTCTACCTCTGTACAAGTCACTAGTGCGACCGCACTTATATACTGTGTACAATTCTGCTCACCGATATATAAGAAGGACATAGCTGAACTGGAGAGGGTGCAGAGAAGAGCCACCAAGATTATTAGAGGAATGGGGGGGCTGCAATACCAAGACAGGAAAAACAAAGGCTTAGGGGGGATCTAATCACAATGTATAAATATATGAGGGGACAGTACAGAGACCTTTCCAAAGATCTCTTTACACCTAGGCCTGCGACTGGAACACGGGGGCATCCGCTACGTCTTGAGGAAAGAAGGTTTAATCATAATCACAGAGGAGGATTCTTTACTGTACGAGCAGTGAGACTATGGAACTCTCTGCCGCATGATGTTGTAATGAGGGATTCACTACTAACATTAAGCAGAGCCTGGACGCCTTTCCTGAAAAATGTGATATTACCAGTTATGTATATTAGATTTTATGACAGGGTATTGATCCAGGGAACTAGTCTGATTGCCGGATGTGGACGAAGGAAGGACATTTTTTCCCCATTGGAACTTGTTTGCCACATTGGGGTTTTTTTGCCTTCCTCTGGATCAACATGTTAGGCTACGGGTTGAACTAGATGGACTTAGGCGGGCTTTGCACGTTGCGACATTGCACGTGCGATGTCGATGGGGTCAAATCGAAAGTGACGCACATCCAGCGTCGCAGTCGATATCGCAACGTGCAAATCCTTTTTGATACGATGAACGAGCGCAAAAGCGTCGTTATCGTATCATCGCTGCAGCCTCCGACATTTCCATAATGCCGGTGCAGCGACAGGTGCGATGTTGTTCCTCGCTCCTGCGGCAGCGCACATCGCTGTGTATGAAGCCGCAGGAGCGAGGAACTTCACCTTACCTGCCGCCGGCTGCAATGAGAAGGACGGAGGTGGGCGGGATGTTTACATCCTGCTCATCTCCGCCCCTCCGCTTCAATTGGCCGCCTGCCGTGTGACGTCACTGTGACGCCGCACGACCCGCCCCCTAAGGAAGGAGGCGGGTCGCCGGCCAGAGGGACGTCGCACGGCAGGTATGTGCGTGTAAAGCTGCCGTAGCGATAATAATCGCTACAGCAACTTTCACTATATATCGCACGTGCGACGGGGGCGGGACTATCGCTGCAGCATCGGTAACACACTGTTACTGATGTCGCAGCGTGCAAAGCCCGCCTTAGAGTCTCCCTTCAACCTTAAAAACTATGATACTATGATACTATGATACCTGCACTGGCCTCTCTGTCCTCATCACCTGCACTGGCCTCTCTGTCCTCATCACCTGCACTGGCCTCTCTGTCCTCATCACCTGCACTGGCCTCTCTGTCCTCATCACCTGCACTGGCCTCTCTGTCCTCATCACCTGCACTGGCCTCTCTGTCCTCATCACCTGCACTGGCCTCTCTGTCCTCATCACCTGCACTGGCCTCTCTGTCCTCATCACCTGCACTGGCCTCTCTGTCCTCATCACCTGCACTGGCCTCTCTGTCCTCATCACCTGCACTGGCCCCTCTGTCCTCATCACCTGCACTGGCCTCTCTGTCCTCATCACCTGCACTGGCCCCTCTGTCCTCATCACCTGCACTGGCCTCTCTGTCCTCATCACCTGCACTGGCCTCTCTGTCCTCATCACCTGCACTGGCCTCTCTGTCCTCATCACCTGCACTGGCCTCTCTGTCCTCATCACCTGCACTGGCCTCTCTGTCCTCATCACCTGCACTGGCCCCTCTGTCCTCATCACCTGCACTGGCCCCTCTGTCCTCATCACCTGCACTGGCCTCTCTGTCCTCATCACCTGCACTGGCCTCTCTGTCCTCATCACCTGCACTGGCCTCTCTGTCCTCATCACCTGCACTGGCCTCTCTGTCCTCATCACCTGCACTGGCCTCTCTGTCCTCATCACCTGCACTGACCCCTCTGTCCTCATCACCTGCACTGGCCTCTCTGTCCTCATCACCTGCACTGGCCTCTCTGTCCTCATCACCTGCACTGGCCCCTCTGTCCTCATCACCTGCACTGGCCCCTCTGTCCTCATCACCTGCACTGGCCTCTCTGTCCTCATCACCTGCACTGACCCCTCTGTCCTCATCACCTGCACTGGCCTCTCTGTCCTCATCACCTGCACTGACCCCTCTGTCCTCATCACCTGCACTGGCCTCTCTGTCCTCATCACCTGCACTGACCCCTCTGTCCTCATCACCTGCACTGACCCCTCTGTCCTCATCACCTGCACTGGCCTCTCTGTCCTCATCACCTGCACTGGCCTCTCTGTCCTCATCACCTGCACTGACCCCTCTGTCCTCATCACCTGCACTGGCCCCTCTGTCCTCATCACCTGCACTGGCCCCTCTGTCCTCATCACCTGCACTGGCCTCTCTGTCCTCATCACCTGCACTGGCCTCTCTGTCCTCATCACCTGCAGTGGCCTCTCTGTCCTCATCACCTGCACTGACCCCTCTGTTCTCATCACCTGCACTGACCCCTCTGTCCTCATCACCTGCACTGGCCCCTCTGTCCTCATCACCTGCACTGGCCTCTCTGTCCTCATCACCTGCACTGACCCCTCTGTCCTCATCACCTGCACTGACCCCTCTGTCCTCATCACCTGCACTGGCCCCTCTGTCCTCATCACCTGCACTGGCCCCTCTGTCCTCATCACCTGCACTGACCCCTCTGTCATCATCACCTGCACTGGCCTCTCTGTCCTCATCACCTGCACTGGCCTCTCTGTCCTCATCACCTGTACTGGCCTCTCTGTCCTCATCACCTGCACTGGCCTCTCTGTCCTCATCACCTGCACTGGCCCCTCTGTCCTCATCACCTGCACTGGCCCCTCTGTCCTCATCACCTGCACTGGCCTCTCTGTCCTCATCACCTGCACTGACCCCTCTGTCCTCATCACCTGCACTGGCCCCTCTGTCCTCATCACCTGCACTGTCCTCTCTGTCCTCATCACCTGCACTGGCCTCTCTGTCCTCATCACCTGCACTGTCCTCTCTGTCCTCATCACCTGCACTGGCCTCTCTGTCCTCATCACCTGCACTGGCCCCTCTGTCCTCATCACCTGCACTGGCCCCTCTGTCCTCATCACCTGCACTGGTCTCTCTGTCCTCATCACCTGCACTGGCCTCTCTGTCCTCATCACCTGCACTGGCCTCTCTGTCCTCATCACCTGCACTGGCCTCTCTGTCCTCATCACCTGCACTGGCCTCTTACTTTGCAGTAAGAATATAACATTATTACAATCTTGCAATCTACTGTGGTATGACTCTCAGCAGGCTGCAGTGCACATCACAACCAGCAGATGGCCACAGAGATACACACACAATAAGCGTCTCCCAACAGAGTATCTCAGGATCAGATTTCTTCCCAAAGCTGCTCATTGGTTATGGTCATCTCCGGATACGTCCAGCCAATGAGAAGGGCAGGAAGAGCACATGTGACATGATGCTTTCACTTTACACCACTTCTTTTGTATTTTTCCATGTATAGGGTTTACGGGGTCTTTATTGGGCTGGATTCAGTGATGCACGTATCCACGGCTATCCTGACCCGGCAGCCTCTTATGTACTTTCTCCTGATCCGGCCTCGTCTGGGGAAACCTCATTGGGCAGAATCTTAAGACGCTTTGTGCAAATACCGTTAGCGAGGTTTTCTGCAGACGCTGCCCCTGGCTGTGGGTAGAGGGCACTGCAGCCGCGCGGACCCCTCCTGTAGAGCCCAGTCTGTTGGCTGTCAGTATATTAGGGTCAGGGGCTGTGAGCTCCATATAACCCTACAGACATGTGGCCGGGGTCCACCTTTCTGGCTCCTGGCCCCGTCCCCTCGTGTGGCAGACTGCAGGGTCATGGTGCATGTAATGGTGCACATGCATCGCCTGGATATTACACCGCGCGCTCTGCTCTGGGCGGTAATAAGCATTGTGTTACGGTGCGTTCATTAGTTACGTAATTAGCATATACATGGAAAATGGCTTTCCAGAAAATGCAGCCGAGATTTTCCAATCCATTTGATGCTGGATGGAGCGGTGGAGGCTAATGACTCCCGCTACATGCCTGCTCTGGATTACTGGCTCCTTCCTCAGTGATTTGCAGCAGCAGGATGGTGGATTTATGGAGGAACGTAAGTGGAGATGTGGCCACGTTTCTAAAAGCATCGCTCCCAAAATCATGATGTGGTGTCAGCGCTGTGTCCAAGAACAATGGCATGTGCCAGTATAACCGGCGTATAAATGTGCACTCATCTTCAGCTGCCCCCCAGAGCTCGCCTTACCTTCTGTTCCTCTGGATCCGTCCTCTGGATCCGTCCCCTGGATCCGTCCCCTGGATCCGTCCCCTGGATCCGTCCCCTGGTTCTGTCCTCTGGATCCATCCTCTGGTTCTGTCCTCTGGATCCGTCCTCTGGATCCGTCCTCTGGATCTGTCATCTTGATCCATCCCCTGGATCCGTCCTCTGGATCTGTCCTCTTTATCTGTCCTCTGGATCTGTCATCTTGATCCATCCCCTGGATCCATCCACTGGTTCCATCCTCTTTATCTGTCCTCTGGATCCATCCTCTGGATCTGACATCTTGATCCATCCCCTTGATCTGTCCTCTGGATCTGTCCTCTTTATCCGTCCTCTGGATCCATCCCCTGGATCCATCCACTGGTTCCGTCCTCTGGCTGTTCTGATACTGATGGTTGCACATGCTCAGATGCGCCTAATAACCTGCGTATGACCATGTGACAGCGGCAGGTACCATAGCTTCACTGCAGACTCCACTGATTCCAGCTGCACAGTGTCTGATATAAGACCCCCAGACCCATTCTGCATCCTCATTGCCCTGACAGCTGTGTTGTAGCACAGCTCAGCCATTATGTGCTCAGCCCTGCTATGCATGCACGGAGGGCACGGTCATCCTCTGAAGATCTGTGAACCACAAATGACACGTGCAGCTTATAAATAGTAATGAATATTGATCACATAGGCCATCACAGTCAATACATTCAGAACTATAAATATCCATTGAAATAACAATTGCTCATCCAGAGATCTGTCAGGAAGTACACAGGAGAGCGGGGAGGCTGCAGCACTGAGGAGGAGCAGGGTGCTGCTGGAGAAGATAAGTATAGGACCGCCCACAAAGAGGCCGAAAAGATGAGAAAGGTACAAGATATTAGCTGAACTGTACATTACCGTAGTCCTGTAGATACCGAGCTTTGTGTAAAATATTGCCATTGTGGGAATAACCCTTCAATGACCCTCCTCCATTCCTCTAATGTCTACTCCCAGATAACAGCACATTTTCATGGCGCAGTCGTACAGAGGACCTGACTGATGGAGACGTTCCCTCCTCATCCTTTCTTTCAGGATTTACGCCTGTTCTTTGTTTTTTCTCGTTTGAGGGCAGAGTTTCGCGATGTTTTGCAAAGTCTTGAGTTTGGTGTAACTTCGCTCCACTCCTCCTCTGGTGTATTTAGAAAACCAAAAAACCAGTTCAAGACTGGAAGAAAGTCCATTTTAAGCCCAGATTAATGAATCGCTTCTCTTTATAAAATCAGCACAATGGCGACTAACCGCATAAAACGGATGAAGAACAAGTCGGAGAATTCACAGTTTCGTAAAAATTGAGGCAAAATCAAATCACCTCCTAATAATATGTTCATCTGTAGTAGGACCTAAGGCCTCTCAGGCTCTGGACGGCCGAGGAGCTCCTCAGATCGGTGTCACACAAGGTGTAGAACTACCCCCCTAAAAATCGGAAAACCCCAATATTCTTCATCAAAGAAAGTTCTCATAAACTGGAAACCATTGAGGTCGATGCGTTCTAGGGCTGTGGGTATAACCATAGGGAGCCGCATAGCCCTGGTGGACCCATCGGAAGGTGAGGTCTCTGGAAAACTGCACACATTTTTAGGTTTTGGACTCATTGAAGGCGATTCTCAAAAATCTGATTGGATAAAACGTGAATCTGCGGAATCAGTGGGAGATAGGGACGGGTCACCAGGGCCCGGGAGAGTAATCCTTCATATACACCAAACTGTACAAATACTCCTACAATGTATGATGTAAGATTTAGTAAAGGCAGGAAATATTGGAAAGTTCCAGCAGCAGATGCCGATCGAGGCCCATGGAAAACACAAGGGTCCGCTGGTTCCATCTGTCTCCGTGGAAGGTACGATCATATGGGACCCTCATAGACCCATCGGGGCGTAATCCCAGAACATGGACAAGTGCTTAAACGTCAGCTCTTAGGTAAATCCAGCTCTGAAAACCATTTCCCAAAAAAGCCAACAATGGGTGAATATTGTTCCCAATCTTCGGATGGATTTACTGTTTTTTTGCTGCAATGAGAAGGATTGATCAAGACTCCGAGCTTTGGGTGCATGACACTGTTGTGTTGCACAATATTATTTTTTTTTACCTTTTCCTAATTTTTACATATCTGTAAAAAAAAAATCCCAATTGTGACTTGTGTGGAGGTAAGAGGGATGAGTAGAAAGTGTAAAGACCGCTTGCGTTACACCCAGAGACGCACCAGATCGGTCAAACACCATGCAAACCCTTGAAGAAAATGACAGCAATGCAGCCACAAGCCAAAATTCAGAAATCCCCTGAACGATGAACCCCCCAGCGTTGCCCTCAGCAGCTACTTAGGATGGAGCTTTAATGGCTGCAGAGGCCGACAAGGCACCTGGGTATTGAGGGCCTCGGCACACTTTGCTTTGTACTTCTCTTCCTTGATTTAACCCCAGTGTTTCTAGATTTATGACTAGGACTTCTTATTTTACCAGTCCTGGTCCTCATTCCTGGAGGACATGACCAAGCCCTGCAGAATTTCATCATCTACCGGTCCTGGTCCTCACTCCTGGAGGACATGACCGAGCTCCGCAGAACCTCATCATCTACTAGTCCTGGTACTCACTGCTGAAGGACATGACTGAGCTCCACAGAACATCATCATCTACCGGTTCTGGTCCTCACTCCTGGAGGACATGACAGATCCCCGCAGAACCTCATCATCAATTGGTCCTGGTCCTCACTCCTGGAGGACATGACAGATCCACGCAGAATATCATCATCAATTGGTCCTGGTCCTCACTCCTGGAGGACATGACAGATCCCCGCAGAACCTCATCATCAATTGGTCCTGGTCCTCACTCCTGGAGGACATGACAGATCCACGCAGAATATCATTTACCGATCCTGGTCCTCACTCCTGGAGGACATGACAGATCCCCGCAGAACCTCATCATCTATTGGTCCTGGTCCTCACTCCTGGAGGACATGACAGATCCACGCAGAATATCATTTACCGATCCTGGTCCTCACTCCTGGAGGACATGACAGATCCCCGCAGAACCTCATCATCTGTTGGTCCTGGTCCTCATTCCTGGCGGACGTGACAGATCCCCGCAGAACCTCATCATCTATTGGTCCTGAGCCTCATTCCTGGAGGACATTACCGAGCCCCGCAGAATTTCATCATCTACCGGTCCAGGTCCTCACTCCTGGAGGACATGACAGATCCACGCAGAACCTCATCATCTATTGGTCCTGGACCCCACTCCTGGAGGACATTACCGAGCCCCGCAGAATTTAATCATCTGTTGGTCCAGGTGCTCACTCCTGGAGGAAATTACTGAGCCCCGCAGAATTTAATCATCTGTTGGTCCAGGTGCTCACTCCTGGAGGAAATTACCGAGCCCCACAGAATTTCATCATCTACCGGTCCAGGTTCTCACTCCTGGAGGACATGACAGATCCCCGCAGAATTTCATCATCTACCGGTGCAGGTCCTCACTCCTGGAGGACATTACCGAGCCCCGCAGAATTTCATCATCTGTTGGTCCAGGTCCTCACTCCTGCAGGACATTACTGAGCCCCGCAGAATTTCATCATCTACCGGTCCAGGTCCTCAATCCTGGAGGACATGACAGATCCCCGCAGAACCTCATCATCTGTTGGTTCAGGTCCTCACTCCTGGAGGACATGACTGCTGAGCCGCACAGAATTTCCTCAAGTACCGGTGCAGGTCCTCACTCCTGGAGAACATGACTGAGCCCTGCAGAACCTCATCATCTACTGGTCCTGGACCCCACTCCTGGAGGACATGACTGAGCCCTGCAGAACATCATCATCTACTGGTCCTGGTCCTCACTCCTGGAGGACATGGCTGAGCCCTGCAGAACCTCATCATCCACTGGTCCTGGACCCCACTCCTGGAAAACATGACCGAGCCCCGCAGAAGCTCATCATCCACTGGTCCTGGACCCCACTCCTGGAGGACATGACCGAGCCCTGCAGAACCTCATCATGTACTGGTCCTGGACCCCACTCCTGGAGGACATGACTGAGCCCTGCAGAAGCTCATCATCCACTGGTCCTGGTCCTCACTCCTGGAGGACATGACTGAGCCCTGCAGAACCTCATCATCTACTGGTCTTGGACCCCACTCCTGGAGGACATGACTGAGCCCTGCAGAAGCTCATCATCCACTGGTCCTGGACCCCACTCCTGGAGGACATGGCTGAGCCCTGCAGAACCTCATCATCTACTGGTCCTGGACCCCACTCCTGGAGGACATGGCTGAGCCCTGCAGAACCTCATCATCTACTGGTCCTGGACCCCACTCCTGGAGGACATGACTGAGCCCTGCAGAAGCTCATCATCCACTGGTCCTGGACCCCACTCCTGGAGGACATGACTGAGCCCTGCAGAACCTCATCATCTACTGGTCCTGGACCCCACTCCTGGAGGACATGGCTGAGCCCTGCAGAACCTCATCATCTACTGGTCCTGGACCCCACTCCTGGAGGACATGACTGAGCCCTGCAGAAGCTCATCATCCACTGGTCCTGGACCCCACTCCTGGAGGACATGACCGAGCCCCGCAGAAGCTCATCATCTACTGGTCCTGGACCCCACTCCTGGAGGACATGGCTGAGCCCTGCAGAACCTCATCATCTACTGGTCCTGGACCCCACTCCTGGAGGACATGACTGAGCCCTGCAGAAGCTCATCATCCACTGGTCCTGGACCCCACTCCTGGAGGACATGACCGAGCCCCACAGAAGCTCATCATCTACCGGACTGCACCGATCCTGTGATGAAGCGTCCTCAACAATAACCAAGCCAGAAGGTCAGAATGAGGACATTTATAGCCGGAACATCTTGGGCTTCATTTTTCTGCTACGACTTTGACTCAGCAAAAGGTGAAGTCTTTTCTTAGCTCATTTGACAATGCGGCTGGAAACAGCGAGGAGAAATAGCGACCAAATGATCGGAGCAGTAAAAACCTCAGCGGCAAAGAACGGATTGAAAAATGCAGAAAATGGTGGGGAATAGAAAGAGGAAACAGGAAAGGGGTGGGAAAACCTCCGTGGCCAGTGACGGAGCGGAGCGTTGGCTGTGCCGCTGTCATTCATCGCCATTCACATGTAGAAAGCTGACCGCTGTGATCATTGATGTGATGGTCCGGCTTGAGTGCAGCACTTCTGGGCATAGCCGGCCTCAGAGAAGCCGAGAATAGAGGAAAGGTGGGAATACAATAGTGCTGCGCGGCTCCTTGGGGGCATGTGGCCCACTTTTTTCTGCAGAAAAGAAAAACATGCTTTTTAAAAGCCGTAAAAAAAAAAAAAAAGATGGACTGTGTAATAAATGCAAAAAAAAAATGCAAAAACCCCCAGACTTTTCTCTGCCAGACAGGAATAATATGGCCATTCAGGCATATACAATGAGCCGACATATCTGACCGCAGGTAACAAGAGGACACCGCTGCGGAAATAATCGGATTTTAAACGGACCCGTCTACTGAAGAACCTTTTGCCGGTCCTTTGTGCCGAGGACAATTCCAAGTCCATCTCCCCAAAAGCTTTTAAGTTTGCCAAGATTTGTGAAATGAAAAGACAACAATTATTGAACCAGTAAGCAATGTACATGAATGCCGCCATATAGTCAACCCTTCTGAGCTGTGTATACGCTGCGCAGCGGGGGCCACAATGTTGTGCACAGATTCCTGCTCGTAAGTGATATAAACCCGCTCCCCGCTGCTCAGAAGGATTTCTGGAAAAATCTGAGCTGAATACATTACTTTATAAAGAGAAGGAATTAAAATAGGTGTAAAGACCAGAAGATTAGACTCGCCACACCGGAAGCTAGAATGAGCAAGAACATGTCATACGTGGGGGCAGTATTATAGCAGTTATATTCTTATGTATAGGAGCAGTATTATAGTAGTTATATTCCTGTACATAGGGGGCAGTATTATAGCAGTTATATTCCTGTACATAGGGGGCAGTATTATAGCAGTTATATTCTTGTATATAGGGGGCAGTATTATAGCAGTTATATTCTTGTATATAGGGGGCAGTATTATAGCAGTTATATTCTTATATATAGGAGGCAGTATTATAGCAGTTATATTCCTGTACATAGGAGCAGTATTATAGTAGTTATATTCTTGTACATAGGGGGCAGTATTATAGCAGTTATATTCCTGTACATAGGGGCAATATTATAGTAGTTATATTCCTGTATATAGGGGGCAGTATTATAGCAGTTATATTCCTGTACATAGGGGGCAGTATTATAGCAGTTATATTCCTGTACATAGGGGGCAGTATTATAGCAGTTATATTCCTGTACATAGGAGCAGTATTATAGTAGTTATATTCTTGTACATAGGGGGCAGTATTATAGCAGTTATATTCCTGTACATAGGGGCAATATTATAGTAGTTATATTCCTGTATATAGGGGGCAGTATTATAGCAGTTATATTCCTGTACATAGGGGGCAGTATTATAGCAGTTATATTCCTGTACATAGGGGGCAGTATTATAGCAGTTATATTCCTGTACATAGGGGTCAGTATTATAGCAGTTATATTCTTGTATATAGGGGGCAGTATTATAGCAGTTATATTCCTGTACATAGGGGGCAGTATTATAGCAGTTATATTCTTGTATATAGGGGGCAGTATTATAGCAGTTATATTCTTGTATATAGGGGGCAGTATTATAGCAGTTATATTCTTATATATAGGAGCAGTATTATAGCAGTTATATTCCTGTACATAGGGGGCAGTATTATAGCAGTTATATTCTTGTATATAGGGGCAGTTTTATAGTAGTTATATTCTTGTACATAGGGAGCAGTATTATAGCAGATATATTCTTGTATATAGGGGGCAGTATTATAGTAGTTATATTCTTGTACATAGGGGCAGTATTATAGTAGTTATATTCTTGTATATAGGGGCAGTATTATAGTAGTTATATTCTTGTAGATAGGGGGCAGTATTATAGCAGTTATATTTTTGTATATAGGGGGCAGTATTATAGCAGTTATATTCTTGTATATAGGGGGCAGTATTATAGCAGTTATATTCTTGTATATAGGGAGCAGTATTATAGTAGTTATATTCTTGTATATAGGGGGCAGTATTATAGCAGTTATATTCCTGTACATAGGGGGTAGTATTATAGTAGTTATATTCCTGTATATAGGGGGTAGTATTATAGCAGTTATATTCCTGTACATAGGGGTAGTATTATAGTAGTTATATTCTTGTATATAGGGGGCAGTATTATAGCAGTTATATTCTTGTATATAGGGGACAGTATTATAGCAGTTATATTCTTGTATATAGGGGGCAGTATTATAGCAGTTATATTCATGTACATAGGGGGCAGTATTATAGTAGTTATATTCTTGTATATAGGAGCAGTATTATAGTAGATATATTCTTGTATATAGGGGGCAGTATTATAGTAGTTATATTCTTGTATATAGGGGGCAGTATTATAGTAGATATATTCTTGTATATAGGGGGCAGTATTATAGTAGTTATATTCATGTACATTGGGGGCAGTATTATAGTAGTTATATTCTTGTACATAGGGTACAGTATTATAGTAGTTATATTCTTGTATATAGGGGGCAGTATTATAGTAGTTATATTCTTGTACATAGGGGGCAGTATTCTAGTAGTTATATTCTTGTACATAGGGGGCAGTATTATAGTAGTTATATTCTTGTACATAGGGGGAAGTATTATAGTAGTTATATTCCTGTACATAGGGGGCAGTATTATAGTAGCTATATTCCTGTACATAGGGGGCAGTATTATAGTTGTTATATTCCTGTACATAGGGGCAGTATTATATGAGTAATATTCCTGTACATAGGGGAAGTATTATAGTAGTTATATTCTTGAATATAGGGGGCAGTATTATAGTAGTTATATTCCTGTACATAGGAGCAGTATTATAGTAGTTATATTCCTGTATATAGGGGCAGTATTATAGTAGTTATATTCTTGTATATAGGGGGCAGTATTATAGTATTTATATTCTTGTACATAGGGGGCAGTATTATAGTAGTTATATTCATGTACATAGGAGCAGTATTATAGCAGTTATATTCCTGTACATAGGGGGCAGTATTATAGTTGTTATATTCCTGTACATAGGGGCAGTATTGTAGTAGTTATATTCTTGTACATAGGGGGCAGTATTATAGTAGTTATATTCCTGTACATAGGGGGCAGTATTATAATAGTTACATCCTTGTACATAGGGGGCATTATTATAGCAGTTATATTCCTGTATATAGGGGCAGTATTATAGTAGTTATATTCTTGTATATAGGGGGCAGTATTATAGTATTTATAGTCTTGTACATAAGGTGCAGTATTATAGTAGTTATATTCTTGTACATAGGGGCAGTATTATAGTAGTTATATTCCTGTACATAGGGGGCAGTATTATAGTTGTTATATTCCTGTACATAGGGGCAGTATTATAGCAGTTATATTCCTGTACATAGGGACAGTATTATAGTAGTTATACTCTTGTACATAGGGGCAGTATTATAGTAGTTATACTCTTGTACATAGGGGGCAGTATTATAATAGTTATATTCCTGTACATAGGGTGCAGTATTATAGTAGTTATATTCCTGTATATAGGGGCAGTATTATAGCAGTTATATTCCTGTACATAGGGGCAGTATTGTAGTAGTTATATTCTTGTACATAGGGGGCAGTATTATAGTAGTTATATTCATGTACATAGGGACAGTATTGTAGTAGTTATATTCTTGTACATAGGGGGCAGTATTATAGTAGTTACATCCTTGTACATAGGGGGCATTATTATAGCAGTTATATTCCTGTATATAGGGGCAGTATTATAGTAGTTATATTCTTGTATATAGGGGGCAGTATTATAGTATTTATAGTCTTGTACATAGGGAGCAGTATTA
This sequence comes from Anomaloglossus baeobatrachus, assembly GCF_048569485.1. NCBI lineage: Eukaryota > Metazoa > Chordata > Amphibia > Anura > Aromobatidae > Anomaloglossus > Anomaloglossus baeobatrachus. The sequence goes on from NC_134361.1 coordinate 3,841,102, forward strand.
TAGTAGTTATATTCATGTACATAGGTGCAGTATTATAGTAGTTATATTCTTGTACATAGGGGCAGTATTATAGTAGTTATATTCCTGTACATAGGGGGCAGTATTATAGTTGTTATATTCCTGTACATAGGGGCAGTATTATAGCAGTTATATTCTTGTACATAGGGGGCAGTATTATAGTAGTTATACTCTTGTACATAGGGGGCAGTATTATAGTAGTTATATTCTTGTACATAGGGGGCAGTATTATAGCAGTTATATTCTTGTACATAGGGGGCAGTATTATAGTAGTTAATTTTTGTATAAAAATAAATCATCTGCAGTGTTTGTCCAATGTTGTCCTTCTCCCCCTCTCTCTATGACTAAGCTGTGCATTCCTTTCTCCATCCAGAATCTCCCAGTTATGGCTGCTGCATTCCTTGTCTTGGCTTTTATACTGGCTATGATAGTCTCCTGATTGGTTGGTCCCTGTCTGACCTGTTATGGTGCAGTCAGTCGTTCCCGCTGACAGTGGAGCTTTTTGTGGCTGATACATTGCTTCGTGTTGTGTAAATTAGTGGTATAACGTTTTGATGTTTCCTGTGAATTGTGTGAACTTTCCAGGTCCAGTGAATTTCCAAATATTCTACAGAAGCGGAGTGTGCATGACATCGCTTTGTGTGTCTGTAGCTCTTATTTGGGTGTAGATCTGCTCCTGGTGGTGTCAGTCGTTACTGCTCGGTATGTTCTCGGCTGGGTCAGTCCCCGGGGTCCGTGGCTGCATTCGTGGCTCTCGTCTGCTGCCGCGTCACATTGTTACGTCACATAGTTACACGTTGTATTCCGCTTATTTCGCCGTTCTTGTTAATTCCCTCATTTGTCCCTCGTTGTAGTCGCTTTGTTAATCGTGCGATCCACGTGGCTCCTGGCACTCCAATCTATTATCCGATAAAAAGAAATAAATTTAATATCATTTTATTTAATTTCTTTTTGCCCCCAGAAATCATTTTAATGGCAGAAAAATGCAAGATATTTTTTTCCAGAATTTAATATTTAACAGTGTTTTGTAGAACGCAGACAATTTATATTAAAAAATAATTTCATGGCTCTGGAAATTAATTATGGTAATAGAAAATGAAGGAAGCCATGCTTAAAATGTGCGGCGTTGTGCGGCATTCGGGGCTGAAGTGCGGACTCCAGCCTGGAGTTTAGAGGAATAATAGATGGCGGATCCTCCGAGAACTAATTATGTTGTTTCAGATGAATTGCAAATGCTTCATTTACTGTATTATCACTGTGCAGATGTCATTTACAATAAATCACCAGCGCACAAAAGACAGAAGGAGTCCAAATGTCACCATTGATGATTCCAGAGCAGTTTATTAGACTTGTTTAAATGTCTGATCGGCCACAAACGAAGCCTGAGCCGGACGAGCTCCGAGCACGAAGCCTGGACGCGGGGGACGGAACGACGCGCACAATTAGTGATCCTACAAAGGTAGCACCGCACCGGCCACATCGCTCTCTCCCAGTCACAGCGCCACTGCTCTGCATGGCTGTGTCTGGTATTGCGTCTCGTCTCCATTTACATCAGTGCTGCTGAGCAACCGTACTACATACCCTATAATGGCAGCGGCCAAGCTGGGGTGGAAATCTGGTGCAACACAAGGACAGCCGGAGGAAAACAGCCTTTCATGGTTACACTGAGGTGCCGTTCTTTCAGTGGGTGGTTCTTCATCGGCATTCTGCCAGCACTATAGTTGAAGGAACCTCCTTTCCCGCATATATTAGATTTGCACCCGCTGTTGTTCAATTCCTTACCCGCACTGACGGCTCGCCTCCTTATTATGACTACGTATGACAGACAGGAGAGGCCTCATTCCTGAGAGACACAGCCCCACGTCCTGCAGAGCAACACAGCCCCAGCCCCACGTCCTGCAGAGCAACACAGACCCAGCCCCACGTCCTGCAGAGCAACACAGACCCAGCCCCACTTCCTGCAGAGCAACACAGACCGACCCCCACTTCCTGCAGAGCAACACAGACCCAGCCCCACTTCCCGCAGAGCAACACAGACCGACCCCCACTTCCTGCAGAGCAACACAGACCCAGCCCCACTTCCTGCAGAGCAACACAGACCGACCCCCACTTCCTGCAGAGCAACACAGACCCAGCCCCACTTCCCGCAGAGCAACACAGACCGACCCCCACTTCCTGCAGAGCAACACAGACCCAGCCCCACTTCCTGCAGAGCAACACAGACCGACCCCCACTTCCTACAGAGCAACACAGACCCAGCCCCACTTCCTGCAGAGCGACACGGATCCAGCCCCACTTCCTGCAGAGCGACACGGATCCAGCCCCACTTCCTGCAGAGCGACACGGATCCAGCCCCACGTCCTGCAGAGCGACACGGATCCAGCCCCACGTCCTGCAGAGCGACACGGATCCAGCCCCACTTCCTGCAGAGCGACACGGATCCAGCCCCACTTCCTGCAGAGCGACACGGATCCAGCCCCACTTCCTGCAGAGCGACACGGATCCAGCCCCACTTCCTGCAGAGCGACACAGACCCAGCCCCACTTCCTGCAGAGCGACACAGACCCAGCCCCACTTCCTGCAGAGCGACACAGACCCAGCCCCACTTCCTGCAAAGCGACACGGACCCAGCCCCACTTCCTGCAGAGCGACACGGACCCAGCCCCACTTCCTGCAGAGCGACACGGAACCAGCCCCACTTCCTGCAGAGCGCCACGGACCCAGCCCCACGTCCTGCAGAGCGACACGGACCCAGCCCCACGTCCTGCAGAGCGACACGGACCCAGCCCCACTTCCTGCAGAGCGACACGGACCCAGCCCCACTTCCTGCAGAGCGACACGGACCCAGCCCCACTTCCTGCAGAGCGACACGGACCCAGCCCCACTTCCTGCAGAGCGACACGGACCCAGCCCCACTTCCTGCAGAGCGACACGGACCCAGTCCCACTTCCTGCAGAGCGACACGGACCCAGCCCCACTTCCTGCAGAGCGACACGGACCCAGCCCCACTTCCTGCAGAGCGACACGGACCCAGCCCCACTTCCTGCAGAGCGACACGGACCCAGCCCCACTTTCTGCAGAGCGACACAGACCCAGCCCCACTTCCTGCAGAGCGACACGGACCCAGCCCCACGTCCTGCAGAGCGACACGGACCCAGCCCCACTTCCTGCAGAGCGACACGGACCCAGCCCCACTTCCTGCAGAGCGACACGGAACCAGCCCCACTTCCTGCAGAGCGCCACGGACCCAGCCCCACGTCCTGCAGAGCGACACGGACCCAGCCCCACGTCCTGCAGAGCGACACGGACCCAGCCCCACTTCCTGCAGAGCGACACGGACCCAGCCCCACTTCCTGCAGAGCGACACGGACCCAGCCCCACTTCCTGCAGAGCGACACGGACCCAGCCCCACTTCCTGCAGAGCGACACGGACCCAGCCCCACTTCCTGCAGAGCGACACGGACCCAGTCCCACTTCCTGCAGAGCGACACGGACCCAGCCCCACTTCCTGCAGAGCGACACGGACCCAGCCCCACTTCCTGCGGAGCGACACGGACCCAGCCCCACTTCCTGCAGAGCGACACGGACCCAGCCCCACTTCCTGCAGAGCGACACGGACCCAGCCCCACTTCCTGCAGAGCGACACGGACCCAGCCCCACTTCCTGCAGAGCGACACGGACCCAGCCCCACTTCCTGCAGAGCGACACGGACCCAGCCCCACTTCCTGCAGAGCGACACGGACCCAGCCCCACTTCCTGCAGAGCGACACGGACCCAGCCCCACTTTCTGCAGAGCGACACGGACCCAGCCCCACTTTCTGCAGAGCGACACAGACCCAGCCCCACTTCCTGCAGAGCGACACAGACCCAGCCCCACTTCCTGCAGAGCGACACGGACCCAGCCCCACGTCCTGCAGAGCGACACGGACCCAGCCCCACGTCCTGCAGAGCGACACGGACCCAGCCCCACTTCCTGCAGAGCGACACGGAACCAGCCCCACTTCCTGCAGAGCGCCACGGACCCAGCCCCACGTCCTGCAGAGCGACACGGACCCAGCCCCACGTCCTGCAGAGCGACACGGACCCAGCCCCACTTCCTGCAGAGCGACACGGACCCAGCCCCACTTCCTGCAGAGCGACACGGACCCAGCCCCACTTCCTGCAGAGCGACACAGACCCAGCCCCACTTCCTGCAGAGCGACACAGACCCAGCCCCACTTCCTGCAGAGCGACACAGACCCAGTCCCACTTCCTGCAGAGCGACACAGACCCAGCCCCACTTCCTGCAGAGCGACACAGACCGAGCCCCACTTCCTGCAGAGAAACACAGACCCAGCCCCACTTCCTGCAGAGCGACACGGACCCAGCCCCACTTCCTGCAGAGAAACACAGCCCCACCCCCCGACACCACCACTTCCTGTGGACACAGACCCAGCCCCACTTCCTGCAGAGCAACACAGACCCAGCCCCACTTCCTGCAGAGCGACACAGACCAGCCCCACTTCCTGCAGAGCGACACGGACCCAGCCCCACTTCCTGCAGAGCAACACAGACCCAGCCCCACTTCCTGCAGAGCGACACAGACCGAGCCCCACTTCCTGCAGAGAAACACAGCCCCAGCCCCACTTCCTGCAGAGCAACACAGACCCAGCCCCACTTCCTGCAGAGAAACACAGCCCCACCCCCCGACACCACCACTTCCTGTGGACACAGACCCGCCCCCTCACACCACTACTTCCTGTAGACACAGACCCGCCCCCTCACACCACTACTTCCTGTAGACACAGACCCGCCCCCTCACACCACTACTTCCTGTAGACACAGACCTGCCCCCCCACACCTCCACTTCCTGTAGACACAGACCCGCCCCCCCACACCTCCACTTCCTGTAGACACAGACCCGCCCCCACTTACTAAGCTCACCCGGTGCTATATATGTTAGACCATTAGATTATACAGATGCTATAAACATTTGTAGCGGGGTTTCTCTGTGACAAGGATTTGTTTGGGGTCTGGCAGTGGGGTCTTCTTCCCGTACTCCCCCATATTCCTCTGCACTGTTAGTTTTAGGCTGTAATAATACAGAACACAGTGTTTCCCTCCTCGCAGTGACAAGGTGAGGAGCGCGCGGTCCCGTCATTACATTAGCGCAGTGTCCAGAATAAAGATTGAATAAGAAATATGAATTTTAGCATTTGAAATAATGAGCCCGTTAGCAATCCTAATTAGAAATCTGCCATAAAGAAAGAAATTTTAGAAAGTGAGCTGTATAATGTATAATGACACTCCGCCATATAAAGAATATAAACCTTACAACTCAATTAACCAAATGTCAGCGACGTGCAAACGTCTCGCATGAATCAGTCTAGAAAAAATCCCAGAGACGTTTTTAGGTTAAATAATAGTGGAAATAATAAAAGATGAGAAGCTGCGGACGGAGAATTTATAGACGAGGAGAAATGTCTGCGTCAGACTTTATATGACTCTGTCCATAAAACAATGGCTGACACAATTACAGGCGCTGGAGCCGCTCCCGGACTAAGGGACCTTCTGGATTATTGGACAATTTCCGAGATTTGTGGATAAAAGTTACGATGTGCAAAGTAGAGAAATCCCCTGAATTTCCATCCTTTTCATAACTAGTGATGAGCGGGTGCTCAGTACTGGTAACTAGTGATGAGCGGGCACTACCATGCTCGGGTGCTCAGTACTGGTAACTAGTGATGAGCGGGCACTACCATGCTCAGGTGCTCAGTACTGGTAACTAGTGATGAGCGAGCACTACCATGCTCGGGTGGTCAGTACTGGTAACTAGTGATGAGCGGGCACTACTATGCTCAGGTGCTCAGTACTGGTAACTAGTGATGAGCGGGCACTACCATGCTCGGGTGCTCAGTACTGGTAACTAGTGATGAGCGGGCACTACCATGCTCGGGTGCTCAGTACTGGTAACTAGTGATGAGCGGGCACTACCATGCTCGGGTGCTCAGTACTGGTAACTAGTGATGAGCGGGCACTCCCATGCTCGGGTGCTCAGTACTGGTAACTAGTGATGAGCGGGCACTACCATGCTTGGGTGCTCAGTACTGGTAACTAGTGATGAGCGGGCACTACCATGCTCAGGTGCTCAGTACTGGTAACTAGTGATGAGCGGGCACTACCATGCTCGGGTGCTCAGTACTGGTAACTAGAAATGAGCGGGCACTACCATGCTCGGGTGCTCAGTACTGGTAACTAGTGATGAGCGAGCACTACCATGCTCCTGTGCTCAGTACTGGTAACTAGTGATGAGTGGACACTACCATGCTCGGGTGATCAGTACTGGTAACTAGTGATGAGCGGACACTACCATGCTCGGGTGATCAGTACTGGTAACTAGTGATGAGCGGGCACTACCATGCTCGGGTGATCAGTACTGGTAACTAGTCATGAGCGGGCACTACCATGCTCGGGTGATCAGTACTGGTAACTAGTCATGAGCGGGTACTACCATGCTCGGGTGCTCAGTGCTGGTGTTACGGTTGCTGCGAGCGCTGGAGACTAAGTCCAGATTTCTTGCTACTGCACATGTTCGAGCACTGGAGACTAAGTCCAGATTTCTTACTACTGCACATGTGCGAGCGCTGGAGACTAAGTCCAGATTTCTTGCTACTGCACATGTGCGAGCGCCGGAGACTAAGTCCTATCTTGGAGCCATTGCACATGTGCGGGTGACATCATCGCTGACACGAGGTCACATGTCTCTGACACCTTCTATGCCGATTGGTCGCTGGTCATGTACTTGTGATGCCTTGCTCGGTGATAGGCCAGCATGACGTCACTCCTGTCGTTCTGGCAGCGGATTGGCTCTGGTGTCCTCCATCTTGGATGAGGCACAGAGTCTATATAAGACCCTGACACACGCCGCATGGCGCTCAGTCCTCTTGGTTCATGCATAAGAGTAGACGCTCTGTGCGCGTTTGTGGCGCCCCTGACCTGGTCAGGCACCACTGAGTACTGCACCCATGCTGGGGACAGTACAATACAGGTAATCCAGAAGGCTGACCGGGGTGTGGAACACAGGCGCATAGTGATCAGGTCTCACACATGTACCCATGAGAGGACCCCTGGGGATCCCAGGAGGGGGAAAAGCCTTCACCTCCACTGGAATAGTGGAGGGGGCCAAAAGCCTCCATCTCCTCTCAAGGGGTGTGGTAAGAGAATCTGGTTGCTAGGTGGCGTAGGCAGGCACAAAAGGGAAAAGAGAAGGAGGAGTAAACAGTCTGCAGCAGAGTGTGGAGGAGTGAGGAGCAGGAAAGTGAAGCTCTGACAGGAGCAGCAGTGAAGGTCCCAGATGTGAGCCGGTTCAGAGCAGAGTCCAGGGAGCTCCGAGGAGAGCTGACCCCTTCCCCTGGGCTGCTGTAGTCTGACAGCGTCCGCGCAGTGGCTACCGACGGGGGAGAACGGTCACCTAGGAGGGCTACCCGAAACCCAGCTCCAGCTAGAGAGAGAGCACAGAGTGGGAAGTAAGGAGACTGCTAGGGAGAACCAGGCCCAAACGGGCGGCAGATCCCGGAGTGGGGATAGATCCACCTTTCCCTGCTAAACCTGCCGGTGTGGGGCCCTCAAAGCCCACACCACAACACCACAAAAGCCGCAGCCACGTAGCCACAGTTAGGGCCCATAGCTCACAGGAGGCAAGCAGCTGGAGTGAGCTGGTCCAGGCCACAAGCAAACGGCAAACGAAGGGGAGTGAGGCTTCAGCAACTTCCCTGGGTGACCCCCATAGGGACTAAAAGTCGGGGTCACCCCAAACCACCAAGGGCTAAGGAAGGCGAGTTGGTAGTCACCATCAGAAGTCAGCCTGAAGGATACCTGGTTCCCGCCTGGTTCATCCCAGCTACGCCCGGGTTACTCACCCTGCCACCTGAAGTGAGTAAAAACCCTGAAAGACATTCTGCCTGTGTGGAGTTATTCTGCGCCTTGTGGTACTACGCACCTACACAGGGCCCTGGGGCTTGCCTCACTCTCAGGGGGCTATTCCAACTAACTGCACACACCATCAGCCCCAGGCGACCCTCAACCTGCAGTGGCGGTCCCTACTGGCCGCAATACTGAGAGTGGCGTCACGACAAGAAGAAGATCTCCTACCGGTGACAAGATCCAGCTGAGTGGAGTCCCTGAAGGTAATGCACCGACACTACACCTGTGGGGCTTCACATCTGGCGTCACGAACAGGATAAGGACTAGACCTGTTCAGACAGGTGACCATGTGCCTGGGCGGTCCGCTTGAAAAATTGGAAGCGCCGCCATATTGCCACCATGAAAAGCGCGCTGAAAAACAACAGCAGCCCGCGCTGGGAGAAGTTACCGCCCACGAAGAGGTGTGGCTACCCAGAGATCCCCTGCAGAGTTCTGACCTCGCTAGTGATGAGAGCGGAGGCGTCCAGAGACGTCGGGACAGAAAGGGAGCCAGAAGCCTGCTGCTGGGAGAGGAGCTGCTGAAAGAGGCAGAGCGGAAACTGAACAGCTTGCTACTAGAGGCAACGGCGAGTCCACTGCTGGGAAATCGTGCAGAAGACATCGCAGAAGAAATGGCGTCTGACCGCAGAAACCCAGAACCGGGCTCCGCTGCCTGGTGGTATCGGGAGCTGGCCCAGTTCTGCGACCGACTGGAGACCCGGGTCGTGGAGCAGATCAGAGAAGAACGAATGGAACTTCTGGAGATGGCTGCCGCAGTTCAGGCCTATGAGAGGGGAACCGCACGACGAGTGCCAGACCGGACGGCGACGACTCAGACCCCGATGCTGCCACCGATGGGTGAGTCCAGTATTACCCCTGCCGGTCCGGATGCCCCGACCCCTGCTGCCACGCCCGCGGTCCCTGAAGAGGCGCCCGGCGCGGCGACGCTGAGCCAGGCCGCAGCCACGCCAGGTGCGGCCCGCCAAGCCCAGGCCGCCGCAGCGATGCCCTGCTCGGCCCGTCAAGCCCCGGCCGCCGCAGCGATGCCCTGCTCGGCCCGCCAAGCCCCGGCCGCCGCAGCGATGCCCTGCTCGGCCCGCCAAGCCCCGGCCGCCGCAGCGATGCCCTGCTCGGCCCGCCAAGCCCCGGCCGCCGCAGCGATGCCCTGCTCGGCCCACCAAGACCCGGTCCCTGCAGCGACGCCCAGCCCAGCCTGCACAGATCCCATCGCAGCTGCGACGCCGATCCAGGCCGCCGCCATACAGGGCGCGGCCCGCCAAGACCAGGCCGCCGCCATGCCGAGCGCGGCCCGCCAAGACCAGGCCGCCGCCATACAGGGCGCGGCCCGCCAAGAGATTGCATCACCATTTTCCCCGGCCTGCAAGGCCAGAGCAGACACCGCTCCCCAGTCCAAAGAGGTCCCTGCTGGAAAGCCCACGCTGGGGGAGGACCCCGCATACTGGCAGCTAAAGGCTGACATGGAGGCCAAGTTTCCACAGGAGATGGTGGACCAGTACATGCTCCCTCCGCACACCCCTAAGGCAACCCCTGCGGCAACCACGCCGAAGAGTCCACCGCCTGGGCCAGCTGAGGAACACTCATCCCTAGCGCTGCCACGACCAGAGTGCAGCGAAGAACTAAGGGGGAGGGGAGGCCAGGAAGCTGAGGAGCTGACTCAGGAGCCATCAGCAGCGGATCCATGCCCCGAGCCAGAGATGCTGCCATATTCCCGCTGGGACGAGGAAGACCTGACACCTTCTGCTGAAGAAGACCTGCCCAACCGCCCTACCTGGGAGCTTGTAAGCTGCACTTCGCAGAATCCAGCCCGCAAGATACAGCGCCGCAGTAGAACCCAGTCTTTCCCTGCACCGCCATCCCCAGAGCAGAGAGAAGTCACGGCCAGAGACCTACAAGAAAAACGGTTCCTGAGAAGGTCCAAAGCCCAGGTCAGAGGACCCCTTTGTAAAGGAGTAGTGGAGGACTTCAGCCTAAAGTCAGGATATGGGTTCATTGTTGCACCTGGTATCAAAGAAGGTATCTTCGTCAATAGAAGAGATGTGAGAGCTCATCTGCCCAGAGGACACCCTGGCAGAAACTTAAAAATGGGAGACTCCGTACAGTTTACCCTGCATCGAGGCGAAAGAGGCTGGTATGCCCTAGATGTAGTGCCATGTCCCAAAGAAGAAAGGAAAGACAGCCATAAGGAAAGAAAAGACAAAGAACCTACTGAAGAGACAACTACAGATGAAGAAAAAGGTCAAGGAAGCAACAGGTGCCGCAGCCCTACAGGCCCAAGCCCTGGTGAAGAGGAGTCTGCATAAAGTTCATGTAAAGTAAAGCAAGTTACCAGTTTGAAAAGTTTGTTTTGCAACGTTTTAAAGTTTAAGCGATGTGCCCACATAAACTGATGTGAGAAATGAACCTTAAGGCTATGAACTGGCTATAGCCACAAACTCTCGCAGTGTAAATAGTTACACCAGAGGGCACCACCACCACCAGAGTCAGCCTGTTTAGGGGCTTGGCTCGTCTGCAACCAGGAGGAGCCCGTCCGTATATAGGGCCTTGGCTCACCTGCGACCAGAGAGCATGCCTGTTTATGGGGCCTGGCTCTCCACCACAAAGAGGGTACCTGGTCAGCACCAACTGTGGAGGCCGCCTCTACATCCTGCCAGAAGAGGCTGAAGGCGCGGATCCACCAGGCCAGGTATACCCTGAAACCACCAGCCCATGTAAGCCGCCTCTACATCCTGCCAGAAGTGGCTGAAGCCGCGGCCAACGTGAAAGGGTTTTGGGTGGGTTAACGGACTTGTGGGTGGAGGGTGGTGATGTATGGTACCTGGTGCTTTTAAATGTTTTACATGTTTTAATGTTTTATGCATTTTAAAATGTTGTCTTGCAGCCCGAGGACGTGCTGGTGATAACTAAGGGGGAATGTGGCGCCCCTGACCTGGTCAGGCACCACTGAGTACTGCACCCATGCTGGGGACAGTACAATACAGGTAATCCAGAAGGCTGACTGGGGTGTGGAACACAGGCGCATAGTGATCAGGTCTCACACATGTACCCATGAGAGGACCCCTGGGGATCCCAGGAGGGGGAAAAGCCTTCACCTTCACTGGAATAGTGGAGGGGGCCAAAAGCCTCCATCTCCTCTCAAGGGGTGTGGTAAGAGAATCTGGTTGCTAGGTGGCGTAGGCAGGCACAAAAGGGAAAAGAGAAGGAGGAGTAAACAGTCTAGAGTCTGCAGCAGAGTGTGGAGGAGTGAGGAGCAGGAAAGTGAAGCTCTGACAGGAGCAGCAGTGAAGGTCCCAGATGTGAGCCGGTTCAGAGCAGAGTCCAGGGAGCTCCGAGGAGAGCTGACCCCTTCCCCTGGGCTGCTGTAGTCTGACAGCGTCCGCGCAGTGGCTACCGACGGGGGAGAACGGTCACCTAGGAGGGCTACCCGAAACCCAGCTCCAGCTAGAGCGAGAGCACAGAGTGGGAAGTAAGGAGACTGCTAGGGAGAACCAGGCCCAAACGGGCGGCAGATCCCGGAGTGGGGATAGATCCACCTTTCCCTGCTAAACCTGCCGGTGTGGGGCCCTCAAAGCCCACACCACAACACCACAAAAGCCGCAGCCACGTAGCCACAGTTAGGGCCCATAGCTCACAGGAGGCAAGCAGCTGGAGTGAGCTGGTCCAGGCCACAAGCAAACGGCAAACGAAGGGGAGTGAGGCTTCAGCAACTTCCCTGGGTGACCCCCATAGGGACTAAAAGTCGGGGTCACCCCAAACCACCAAGGGCTAAGGAAGGCGAGTTGGTAGTCACCATCAGAAGTCAGCCTGAAGGATACCTGGTTCCCGCCTGGTTCATCCCAGCTACGCCCGGGTTACTCACCCTGCCACCTGAAGTGAGTAAAAACCCTGAAAGACATTCTGCCTGTGTGGAGTTATTCTGCGCCTTGTGGTACTACGCACCTACACAGGGCCCTGGGGCTTGCCTCACTCTCAGGGGGCTATTCCAACTAACTGCACACACCATCAGCCCCAGGCGACCCTCAACCTGCAGTGGCGGTCCCTACTGGCCGCAATACTGAGAGTGGCGTCACGACAAGAAGAAGATCTCCTACCGGTGACAAGATCCAGCTGAGTGGAGTCCCTGAAGGTAATGCACCGACACTACACCTGTGGGGCTTCACACGTTCCTCTAGGCATTCCTCTGTCTATGCTAGGTGAGCGCTACCGGCAGGGTAGCGTTCTTATACCTTACAGCTTCGGCTGCTGTCCGTATCCTTACCTCTTAGGGGAGCGGACATAGGCAGGTGCCTGAGGCACATGGTCTGGCTGGGCCTTGTGATTCTACTCGTAGGTGGACGTTGCCGCTAGGGTAACGTTCCTTATACTGCGTCTGGCAGTTGTTCGTATCCTCGCACACTAGGGGAGCGAACAGAGGTAGGAGCTTTGTGCGGCTTACGCTGCTGTTCGTCTCTTTTGCACCACTAGAAGAGCGGACCTAGGCAGGTGCCATATCTAGTGGTTCGTGTCCTCGCACACTAGTGGAGCGAACGCAGGTAGGAGCTTTCTGCGGCTTACGCTGCTGTTCGTCTCTTTTGCACCACTAGAAGAGCGGACCTAGGTAGGTGCCATTTCGCACACATTGCTTTTGTCTCTGTGATTATTAACAGAGATCATTCCACACACCCTCCAAGTAAGGGAGGAATTGCTTTACTTTCTTATTATATCCTTCTGTGAGTTAACAGAGGTATTGCACTCTGCCATAGTCTGCAGCAGAGTCTTTGCACGGTGGACCCTGACTGTCTGATACTCATTTAGGTTATTATCAGACAGCCCCCCGTAACATTAGGACTGAGCCAAGGGTCTGGCAGTTATGGCAGAATATCAGCAGTTACACCGTTACATACAAGTACTTGAGTCACGGCTCAAGAGTATAGAGGATAAACCTCAGACCATGGTGACATCTGCACATGATCCTCGACTTGCTCTGCCAAACAGATATTCTGGCGATGCCAGATCATGTCGTGGTTTCATTAGTCAGTGTCAGATACACCTAGAGGTCAACTCTTCTCGCTTCTCTACGGAGAGGTCCAGAGTAGGCTTTATCATCTCCTTACTTCAGGACAAAGCCTTAGAATGGGCGACTCCCCTATGGGAGCGCTCTGATGTGGTTACTCTGAGACATCAAGACTTTCTTGATGCTCTTAAGGCGGTATTCATGGGTCCGCAGGTTACCCATGATGCGGCCCTGAGACTGTTAGATCTATCTCAGGGTTCGTTATCCACTAGTTCTTATGCCATTGCTTTTAGAACTCTGGTGGCAGAACTAGATTGGCCAGAGAAGGTGTTGATTCCTATCTTCTGGAGAGGGTTGGCAGGCTATGTCAAGGATGCTCTTGCTACTCGTGAGGTCCCTGCTTCTCTGGAGGACTTGATCACAGTAGCAACGAGGATCGATGTACGCCATAAGGAACGTAGACTCGAGGTCTCTTCCTCACGCCCTAAGCATCGGGCTATTCCAGTTGTTGAGGGTCCACTACCATCTTCCTCAGCATCTGAAACATCTCCCACTCCTATGGAGTTAGGTCATACGTTCTCCAGACTACGCAAGTCTGGTCCTTCTATATGTTACGTATGTCGTCAGGCTGGGCACTATGCCAACAAGTGTCCTAGTCGTCAGGGAAACTCCCTGGCCTAGTAACCATTAGAGGGGGGTTACTAGAGACGTCTTCTGCACCCTCTAAGTGTTGTATCCCAGGTCAGCTCTCGTTATCTGAGAATACATGGCCTATTATGGCTTTTGTGGATTCCGGAGCTGACGGGACTTTTGTGTCCTCAGGATTTGTAAAGAGACACAATATTCCATCTATCATGTTAGAGGCGCCTATTCCTGTCCGTGTTGTTAATGGAACTATGTTGTCTGACTCCATTACATTGAGGACAGTTCCCCTGCGCCTTTCCCTGTCTCAGGGTCACATAGAGGAGATTTCTTTTCTTGTTTTGCCTGAGGGTATAGACGACGTTCTTCTGGGTCTCCCATGGCTTCGGACTCATGCTCCTCACATTGACTGGGAGTCCGACAGCATTATTAGTTGGGGTTCAAAATGTCAGTCCCGATGTCTTCCCTTACCACCTAAGGTCATTGCGGTTGCATCTACTGATCTCTCTCCCATACCTACACCCTATCTGGATTTCGCTGACGTGTTCTCCAAACAGGGTGCTGAGGTTCTTCCACCCCATAGGCCGTATGACTGTGCCATAGACCTTATCCCAGGTTCGGTTCCACCTAAAGGCAGGGTTTACCCCCTGTCGATACCTGAGTCGGAGGCCATGTCGACCTATATAAGAGAGAGCTTAGAGAAGGGGTTCATTCGTAAGTCTGTCTCTCCCGCAGGAGCTGGGTTTTTCTTTGTTCGGAAGAAAGAGGGTGATTTGCGTCCCTGCATAGATTACAGGGGGCTCAATGCAATCACAATAAAGAACAAATACCCATTACCTTTAATTTCGGAGCTCTTTGACAGACTGAGAGGAGCTCAAGTTTTTACGAAGTTGGATCTGCGGGGTGCGTATAACTTGGTACGAATTCGAAAGGGTGACAAATGGAAGACCGCTTTTAACACCCGAGACGGTCACTATGAATACCTCGTCATGCCTTTTGGGTTATGTAATGCACCCGCAGTATTTCAGGACTTCGTAAACGATGTGTTCAGGGATTTACTGTTATCCTCAGTAGTGGTGTATCTGGACGACATCCTGATTTTTTCTCCTGATCTGGAGACTCATCGTCAGGATGTCGTTCGTGTCCTTTCCCGTTTAAGGGAGCACTCATTGTTTGCTAAACTCGAGAAATGTGTATTCGAGCAGTCCTCATTGCCTTTTTTGGGTTACATTATCTCACAAGAGGGTCTGGCTATGGATCCTGCGAAACTCTCTGCTGTCCTGCAATGGTCCGAACCTCATTCCTTGAGGGCGGTGCAACGCTTCTTAGGATTCATAAATTATTACAGGCAGTTCATACCCCATTTTTCTACTTTGGTGGCCCCTTTGGTGGCCTTGACTAAGAAAGGTGCTAATCCCAAAGCCTGGTCTACTGAGACATCTCAGGCTTTTGAGGCAGTAAAAAGACACTTTTCAACTGCTCCCATTCTTCAAAGACCCGATGAGAGTAAGCCCTTCCTCTTAGAGGTTGATGCCTCTTCAGTGGGTGCTGGTGCGGTCTTGTATCAAAAGAACGGTGCAGGTAGAAAAAGGCCGTGTTTCTTCTTTGCGAAAACCTTTTCACCGGCAGAGAGAAACTATACCATTGGGAATAGGGAACTGCTCGCCTTGAGATTAGCCTTGGAGGAGTGGCGTCACTTGCTGGAAGGAGCGAAACATCCTTTCCAGGTCTATACAGACCATAAGAATCTGACGTACTTACAAACCGCTCAGCGTCTGAATCCTCGCCAAGCCCGCTGGTCCTTGTTTTTCTCCCGCTTTCACTTCTCCATCAACTATCTGTCTGGGAGTAAGAATAACAAGGCAGACGCTCTGTCTCGCTCTATGCTTTCTACCCAGGAAGAGATTGACGAACCTCGTCTTATCCTTCCCTCCAGGGTTTTTCATACGCTCTCCCCTGTGACGTTAGACCAAATCCCACCGGGCAAGACCTTTGTTCCGCCTGATCAACAGAATGATATACTGTCATGGGCCCACACCTCAAAGGTGGGTGGGCATTTTGGTATTAGGCGGACACGAGAGTTACTGGAGAGGTGGTATTGGTGGCCACACTTAGCCAGCCACGTCAAGAGATATGTCGGTTCCTGCTACTCGTGTGCTCGCAACCGTCCATTACGGCAGAGACCGGCTGGGCTCTTGCATCCTTTACCAGTGCCAGATAGACCATGGGAGGTGGTAGGCATGGACTTTGTGTGGCTCTCTGCAAGACACGTGAGACTTAGAGTGAGCTCTGTCAAATTTGCTCCTCGCTTCCTGGGTCCTTATGAGGTTCTTCGACAGGTAAATCCTGTAGTCTACCAATTGAAGTTACCCGTCCATCTTAGGATTCATGACAAATTCCATGTCTCACTGCTAAAGCCGGCTATTTTACCTCACGCTCGTGAAGTGCACTCTCCTGCCTCTGATTCCTCTCGCTCTAGCTATGAGGTACGAGCCATAGTTGGTTCTTGATAGATTGGGAGGGCTATGGCCCGGAACATCGCTCTTGGGAGCCTGAGGAGGCTGTCCATGCTCCCGACTTAGTTGCCGATTACCTGCGTCGCCGGGAGGGGGGCCCTTGAGGGGGAGGTACTGTTACGGTTGCTGCGAGCGCTGGAGACTAAGTCCAGATTTCTTGCTACTGCACATCTGCGAGCACCGGAGACTAAGTTCAGATTTCTTGCTACTGCACATGTGCGAGCGCCGGAGACTAAGTCCTATCTTGGAGCCATTGCACATGTGCGGGTGACATCATCGCTGACACGAGGTCACCTTCTATGCCGATTGGTCGCTGGTCATGTACTTGTGATGCCTTGCTCGGTGATAGGCCAGCATGATGTCACTCCTGTCGTTCTGGCAGCGGATTGGCTCTGGTGTCCTCCATCTTGGATGAGGCACAGAGTCTATATAAGACCCTGACACACGCCGCATGGTGCTCAGTCCTCTTGGTTCATGCATAAGAGTAGACGCTCTGTGCGCGTTCCTCTAGGCATTCCTCTGTCTATGCTAGGTGAGCGCTACCGGCAGGGTAGCGTTCTTATACCTTACAGCTTCGGCTGCTGTCCGTATCCTTACCTCTTAGGGGAGCGGACATAGGCAGGTGCCTGAGGCACATGGTCTGGCTGGGCCTTGTGGTTCGACTCGTAGGTGGACGTTGCCGCTAGGGTAACGTTCCTTATACTGCGACTAGCAGTTGTTCGTATCCTTGCACACTAGGGGAGCGAACAGAGGTAGGAGCTTTGTGCGGCTTACGCTGCTGTTCGTCTCTTTTGCACCACTAGATGAGCGGACCTAGGCAGGTGCCATATCTAGTGGTTCGTGTCCTCGCACACTAGTGGAGCGAACGCAGGTAGGAGCTTTGTGCGGCTTACGCTGCTGTTCGTCTCTTTTGCACCACTAGAAGAGCGGACCTAGGCAGGTGCCATATCTAGTGGTTCGTGTCCTCGCACACTAGTGGAGCGAACGCAGGTAGGAGCTTTGTGCGGCTTACGCTGCTGTTCGTCTCTTTTGCACCACTAGAAGAGCGGACCTAGGTAGGTGCCATTTCGCACACATTGCCTTTGTCTCTGTGATTATTAACAGAGATCATTCCACACACCCTCCAAGTAAGGGAGGAATTGCTTTACTTTCTTATTATATCCTTCTGTGAGTTAACAGAGGTATTGCACTCTGCCATAGTCTGCAGCAGAGTCTTTGCACGGTGGACCCTGACTGTCTGATACTCCTTTAGGTTATTATCAGACAGCCCCCCGTAACAGCTGGTAACTAGTGATGAGCGGGCACTACCATGCTCGGGTGATCAGTACTGGTAACTAGTGATGAGCGGGTACTACCATGCTCAGGTGATCAGTACTGGTAACTAGTGAGGAGTGAGCACTACCATGCTCGGGTGCTCAGTACTGGTAACTAGTGATGAGAGCGCACTACCATCGTCGGCAAGCTGCACTCTCTATTATTTACCTTTTGGTGACAGTTGATGTGGCCTCCGTGGCATGTCCACAGAATTCGCCGAGCTGCACTCTCCGCTGCCATCTACCTTTTGGTGACAGTAGATGTGGCCTCCGTGGAACGTCCACAGAGATTGATGGGCTGCTCTCTCCACTGCCATCTACATTTTGGTGACAGTCGACGTGGCCTCCGTGGCATATCCACAGAGGTTGGCAGGCTGCTCTCTCCACTGCCATCTACGTTTTGGTGACAGTTGATGTGGCCTCCGTGGCATGTCCCCAGAGGTCGCCGAGCTGCTCTCTCCACTGCCATCTACCTTTTGGTGACAGTCTACGTGGCCTCCGTGGCATGTCCCCAGAGGTTGGCGGGCTGCACTCTCATCTACCCTGGTTAATTTTCCATTTCTCCGTCCTTCATTCTGGCATATTGGAGAACTCTCTTCTCTGCAACGTCACAAGCAGAGGCTCGGAGCGCGTCGTGACCTGTAGGGGAGGGATTTTTCTCACCTCTGCACAGAATCAGACTGGCCATTAAAGTTCCCGGGGGTCCCACGGGTGGGCTTGAAGTGGAAGTGGCTAATAGCATATTTCTCATAGGAGAAAATGGGAACTTCTCTGAATTCCCCAAACCATTAACCAAATCTATCTAGGTTGCAGGTTGCGTGAAAACGGTTCAGCTCTACGGTGGCCTCGATGACTCGGTGTACCGGCGGCTCCGGCGTCCTCCAGGCCCCAGTCTTTATAGTGTAGTCTCATGCACTGAATCCAGCCGGTCCCTTCTTATCCCCTGGATTATTACACGTATGTTGCCCATTTGTCAGCAGTGGACTGTCCTCCTGACCGGCTACATTTACCACCCTGTGCATCCACGTCATTAGGTGACGGAGCATCTGTACCCTCCTGCCATGACACTTTATATACAGGAAATGTTCACCCTCCGTTTTCATTTTCTGGATATTAGTGATGAGCCCTGATCTGACATCCAGGCCTTCATGGCCGCCAGTCATCACGTCTGTGTCCGGCGTCCCCAGACCACCATACTGGGCAACTCTGGGGTGTAATAGGCCCAGAGATGTGATTTGTCACTGGGTGGTCTTGCCATTACAAGTCAGGGGACTTAATGGGGTTGTCCTCTGAAAACAAGGATAGATGAAAACTTGTCGATTAGTTGGGGTCCAACCACTGAACAGTCCGTACCCCTCTAATCAATAACTTATCACCTATTCTCTAGATACTTCTTCAATGGATAGATGATAACTTGTTTTCATAGCACTACCCCATTAAAGCTTTGTGAGCTTTTATTTCTATATCAGCAGATGTTTGTGCTGTAAGTACCTGCTGTGCTAAATGCAGAGAGAGCTGTGACTCAGCAGAGAGAGAGCTGTGAATAAGCAGAGAGCTGTGACTCAGCAGAGAGAGAGCTGTGACTCAGCAGAGAGAGAGCTGTGTCTCAGCAGAGAGAGAGCTGTGAATAAGCAGAGAGCTGTGACTCAGCAGAGAGAGAGCTGTGACTCAGCAGAGAGCTGTGACTCAGCAGAGAGAGGGAGAGCTGTGACTCAGCAGAGACCTGTGACTCAGCAGAGAGCTGTGACTCAGCAGAGAGAGAGCTGTGACTCAGCAGAGAGAGAGCTGTGACTCAGCAGAGAGAGAGCTGTGACTCAGCAGAGAGAGAGCTGTGACTCGGCAGAGAGAGAGCTGTGACTCGGCAGAGAGAGAGCTGTGACTCAGGAGAGAGAGAGCTGTGACTCAGGAGAGAGCTGTGACTCAGCAGAGAGCTGTGACTCAGCAGAGAGAGAGAGCTGTGACTCAGCAGAGAGAGAGCTGTGACTCAGCAGAGAGAGAGCTGTGACTCAGGAGAGAGCTGTGACTCAGCAGAGAGCTGTGACTCAGCAGAGAGAGAGCTGTGACTCAGCAGAGAGAGAGCTGTGACTCAGCAGAGAGAGAGCTGTGACTCAGCAGAGAGAGAGCTGTGACTCAGCAGAGAGAGGGCTGTGACTCAGCAGAGAGAGGGCTGTGGCTCAGCAGAGAGGGCTGTGACTCAGCAGAGGGCTGTGATTCAGTAGAGAGAGGGCTGTGACTCAGCAGAGAGGGTTGTGAATCAGCACAGAGCTGTGACTCAGCAGAGAGAGAGCTGTGACTCAGCAGAGAGAGAGCTGTGACTCAGCTGAGAGAGAGCTGTGACTCAGCTGAGAGAGAGCTGTGACTCAGCTGAGAGAGAGCTGTGACTCAGCAGAGAGAGAGCTGTGACTCAGCAGAGAGAGAGCTGTGACTCAGCAGAGAGAGAGCTGTGACTCAGCAGAGAGAGAGCTGTGACTCAGCAGAGAGAGAGCTGTGACTCAGCTGAGAGAGAGCTGTGACTCAGCTGAGAGAGCTGTGACTCAGCAGAGAGAGGGCTGTGACTCAGCAGAGAGAGGGATGTGACTCAGCAGAGGGAGGGCTGTGACTCAGCAGAGGGAGGGCTGTGACTCAGCTGAGAGAGAGCTGTGACTCAGCAGAGAGAGGGCTGTGACTCAGCAGAGAGAGGGATGTGACTCAGCAGAGGGAGGGCTGTAACTCAGCTGAGAGAGAGCTGTGACTCAGCAGAGAGAGGGCTGTGACTCAGCAGAGAGAGGGCTGTGACTCAGCAGAGAGGGCTGTGACTCAGCAGAGAGGGCTGTGGATCAGCAGAGAGGGCTGTGGATCAGCAGAGAGGGCTGTGGCTCAGCAGAGAGAGCTGTGGCTCAGCAGAGGGGGCTGTGGCTCAGCAGAGAGGGCTGTGGCTCAGCAGAGATGGCTGTGACTCAGCAGAGGGTTGTGACTCAGCAGAGAGGGCTGTGGATCAGCAGAGAGGGTTGTGATTTAGTAGAGAGAGGGCTGTGGCTCAGCAGAGGGATGTGGCTCAGCAGAGGGCTGTGACTCAGCAAAGGGCTTTGACTTAGCAGAGAGGGCTGTGACTCAGCAGAGAAGGCTGTGACTCAGCAGAGAAGGCTGTGACTCAGCAGAGAAGGCTGTGACTCAGCAGAGAGGGCTGTGGATCAGCAGAGAGGGCTGTAGCTCAGCAGAGAGGGCTGTAGCTCAGCAGAGAGGGCTGTAGCTCAGCAGAGAGGGCTGTGGATCAGCAGAGAGGGCTGTAGCTCAGCAGAGAGGGCTGTAGCTCAGCAGAGAGGGCTGTGGCTCTGCAGAGAGGGCTGTGGCTCAGCAGAGAGGGCTGTGGCTCAGCAGAGGGAGAGCTAAGAATCGGCAGAGAGGGCTGTGGCTAAGCAGAGAGGGCTGTGACTCAGCAGAGGGCTGTGATTCAGTAGAGAGAGGGTTGTGACTCAGCAGAGAGGGCTGTGACTCAGCAGAGAGGGCTGTGACTCAGCAGAGAGGGCTGTGACTCAGCAGAGAGGGCTGTGGATCAGAAGAGAGGGCTGTGGATCAGAAGAGAGGGCTGTGGATCAGCAGAGAGAGCTGTAGCTCAGCAGATAGGGCTGTAGCTCAGCAGAGAGGGCTGTGGATCAGCAGAGAGGGCTGTAGCTCAGCAGAGAGGGCTGTGGCTCTGCAGAGAGGGCTGTGGCTCAGCAGAGAGGGCTGTGGCTCAGCAGAGGGAGAGCTAAGAATCGGCAGAGAGGGCTGTGGCTCAGCAGAGAGGGCTGTGACTCAGCAGAGGGATGTGATTCAGTAGAGAGAGGGTTGTGACTCAGCAGAGAGGGTTGTGACTCAGCAGAGAGGGCTGTGACTCAGCAGAGAGGGCTGTGACTCAGCAGAGAGGGCTGTGACTCAGCAGAGAGGGCTGTGGATCAGAAGAGAGGGCTGTGGATCAGCAGAGAGGGCTGTGGATCAGCAGAGAGGACTGTGGCTCAGCAGAGAGGGCTGTGATTCAGCAGAGGGTTGTGACTCAGCAGAGAGGGCTGTGGATCAGCAGAGAGGGCTGTGGCTCAGCAGAGAGGGCTGTGGCTCAGCAGAGAGGGCTGTGGCTCAGCAGAGAGGGCTGTGGCTCAGCAGAGAGGGCTGTGGCTCGGCAGAGAGAAAGCTGTGAATCGGCAGAAAGGGCTGTGGATCGGCAGAGAGGGCTGTGAATAAGCAGAGAGAGAGCTGTGAATCAGCAGAGAGGGCTGTGGGTCAGCAGAGAGGGCTGTGGATCAGCAGAGAGGGCTGTGGATCAGCAGAGAGGGTTGTGGATCAGCAGAGAGGGCTGTGGCTCAGCAGAGAGGGCTGTGGCTCAGCAGAGAGGGCTGTGAATCAGCAGAGAGGGCTGTGGATCAGCAGAGAGGGCTGTGGCTCAGCAGAGATGGCTGTGGCTCAGCAGAGATGGCTGTGGCTCAGCAGAGAGGGCTGTGGCTCGGCAAAAAGAAAGCTGTGAATCGGCAGAGAGGGCTGTGGATCAGCAGAGAGGGCTGTGAATAAGCAGAGAGAGAGAGAGCTGTGAATCAGCAGAGAGGGCTGTGGGTCAGCAGAGAGGGCTGTGGGTCAGCAGAAAGGGCTGTGGATCAGCATAGAGGGCTGTGGATCAGCAGAGAGGGCTGTGGATCAGCAGAGAGGGCTGTGAGTCAGCACAGAAGGCTTTGACTCAGCAGAGAGGGCTGTGACTCAGCAGAGAGGGCTGTGGATCAGCAGAGAGGGCGGTGGCTCAGCAGAGAGGGCGGTGGCTCAGCAGAGAGGGCTGTGGCTCAGCAGAGAGGGCTGTGGCTCAGCAGAGAAGGCTGTGACTCAGCAGAGAGGGCTGTGACTCAGCAGAGAGGGCTGTGACTCAGCAGAGAGGGCTGTGACTCAGCAGAGGGCTGTGACTCAGCAGAGAGGGCTGTGACTCAGCAGAGAGGGCTGTGGCTCAGCAGAGAGGGCTGTGGCTCAGCAGAGGGCTGTGACTCAGCAGAGAGGGCTGTGACTAAGCAGAGGGCTGTGACTCAGCAGAGAGGGCTGTGACTCAGCAGAGAAGGCTGTGACTCAGCAGAGGGCTGTGACTCAGCAGAGAGGGCTGTGACTCAGCAGAGAGGGCTGTGACTCAGCAGAGAGGGCTGTGGCTCAGCAGAGAGGGCTGTGACTCAGCAGAGAGGGCTGTGATTTAGCAAAGGGCTGTGACTCAGCAGAGAAGGCTGTGACTCAGCAGAGGGCTGTGGCTCAGCAGAGAGGGCTGTGACTCAGCAGAGAGGGCTGTGACTCAGCAGAGAGGGCTGTGACTCAGCAGAGAGGGCTGTGACTTAGCAGAGGGCTGTGACTCAGCAGAGAGGGCTGTGACTCAGCAGTGGGCTGTGACTCAGCAGAGAGGGTTGTGACTCAGCAGAGAGGGCTGTGACTCAGCAGAGAGGGCTGTGACTTAGCAGAGGGCTGTGACTCAGCAGAGAGGGCTGTGACTCAGCAGAGAGGGCTGTGACTCAGCAGAGAAGGCTGTGACTCAGCAGAGAGGGCTGTGACTCAGCAGAGAAGGCTGTGACTCAGCAGAGAGGGCTGTGACTCAGCAGAGAGGGCTGTGACTCAGCAGAGAGGGCTGTGACTTAGCAGAGGGCTGTGACTCAGCAGAGAGGGCTGTGACTCAGCAGAGAGGGCTGTGACTCAGCAGAGAGGGCTGTGACTTAGCAGAGAGGGCTGTGACTCAGCAGAGAGGGCTGTGACTCAGCAGAGAGGGCTGTGACTCAGCAGAGAGGGCTGTGACTTAGCAGAGGGCTGTGACTCAGCAGAGAGGGCTGTGACTCAGCAGAGAGGGCTGTGACTCAGCAGAGAGGGCTGTGACTCAGCAGAGAGGGCTGTGACTTAGCAGAGGGCTGTGACTCAGCAGAGAGGGCTGTGACTCAGCAGAGAGGGCTGTGACTCAGCAGAGAGGGCTGTGACTTAGCAGAGGGCTGTGACTCAGCAGAGAGGGCTGTGACTCAGCAGAGAGGGCTGTGACTCAGCAGAGAGGGCTGTGACTCAGCAGAGAAGGCTGTGACTCAGCAGAGAGGGCTGTGACTTAGCAGAGAGGGCTGTGACTCAGCAGAGAGGGCTGTGACTTAGCAGAGGGCTGTGACTCAGCAGAGAGGGCTGTGACTCAGCAGAGAGGGCTGTGACTCAGCAGAGAGGGCTGTGGCTCAGCAGAGAGGGCTGTGGCTCAGCAGAGGGCTGTGACTCAGCAGAGAGGGCTGTGACTAAGCAGAGGGCTGTGACTCAGCAGAGAGGGCTGTGACTCAGCAGAGAAGGCTGTGACTCAGCAGAGGGCTGTGACTCAGCAGAGAGGGCTGTGACTCAGCAGAGAGGGCTGTGACTCAGCAGAGAGGGCTGTGGCTCAGCAGAGAGGGCTGTGACTCAGCAGAGAGGGCTGTGATTTAGCAGAGGGCTGTGACTCAGCAGAGAAGGCTGTGACTCAGCAGAGGGCTGTGGCTCAGCAGAGAGGGCTGTGACTCAGCAGAGAGGGCTGTGACTCAGCAGAGAGGGCTGTGACTCAGCAGAGAGGGCTGTGACTTAGCAGAGGGCTGTGACTCAGCAGAGAGGGCTGTGACTCAGCAGAGGGCTGTGACTCAGCAGAGAGGGTTGTGACTCAGCAGAGAGGGCTGTGACTCAGCAGAGAGGGCTGTGACTTAGCAGAGGGCTGTGACTCAGCAGAGAGGGCTGTGACTCAGCAGAGAGGGCTGTGACTCAGCAGAGAAGGCTGTGACTCAGCAGAGAGGGCTGTGACTCAGCAGAGAAGGCTGTGACTCAGCAGAGAGGGCTGTGACTCAGCAGAGAGGGCTGTGACTCAGCAGAGAGGGCTGTGACTCAGCAGAGAGGGCTGTGACTTAGCAGAGGGCTGTGACTCAGCAGAGAGGGCTGTGACTCAGCAGAGAGGGCTGTGACTCAGCAAAGAGGGCTGTGACTTAGCAGAGAGGGCTGTGACTCAGCAGAGAGGGCTGTGACTCAGCAGAGAGGGCTGTGACTCAGCAGAGAGGGCTGTGACTTAGCAGAGGGCTGTGACTCAGCAGAGAGGGCTGTGACTCAGCAGAGAGGGCTGTGACTCAGCAGAGAGGGCTGTGACTCAGCAGAGAGGGCTGTGACTCAGCAGAGAGGGCTGTGACTTAGCAGAGGGCTGTGACTCAGCAGAGAGGGCTGTGACTCAGCAGAGAGGGCTGTGACTCAGCAGAGAGGGCTGTGACTCAGCAGAGAGGGCTGTGACTTAGCAGAGGGCTGTGACTCAGCAGAGAGGGCTGTGACTCAGCAGAGAGGGCTGTGACTCAGCAGAGAGGGCTGTGACTCAGCAGAGAAGGCTGTGACTCAGCAGAGAGGGCTGTGACTCAGCAGAGAGGGCTGTGACTCAGCAGAGAGGGCTGTGACTTAGCAGAGGGCTGTGACTCAGCAGAGAGGGCTGTGACTCAGCAGAGAGGGCTGTGACTCAGCAGAGAGGGCTGTGACTCAGCAGAGAGGGCTGTGACTTAGCAGAGGGCTGTGACTCAGCAGAGAGGGCTGTGACTCAGCAGAGAGGGCTGTGACTCAGCAGAGAGGGCTGTGACTCAGCAGAGAAGGCTGAGTCAGCTGATTTGTGTGCTGTGCGTTCTTGCTGTGGTAGAAGTAGAGGGAGCTGTTACATTTGTAGATTCAGATGTGATAACCTTTCTATCCCACTTTTGTTCCTTTTTGATGCCGCCCCCGTGGTGCGTGGTTTGTGGTCGTCCGTGTGTGTTCTGCGCTGAGTTCTCAGTGCGTCTTTCATTTCGGTACCTGTGGTTATTGCAGTCAGTATTTCTGTTCTGCATGTTTGATAACTGAGGGCCGTTCTGTGACCATAGATTTTGGGGCGTCCATCCCGCAGGCGGTTTTCAGTAGGATACTGGTCGTGCATTTAGTGAAGCAGATGGAGCAGAGTGAGCCTTTTCTCCCAGCTCCGCGGCTTCTTTTCTAGGACTAGTCACCCTGAGCTTTGCTGGCGGCGCGGAGGTTGGAGGATCGGAGGATTCTGCTTATCCCCTCTTCCATCCGCTCATTTCTTCTATTGCTCTTTTTTAATTTGAGAACTTGACTCCGTTTTCTGGTTACTTTGTTCGTTACCCGCGGAGACATGAAATAAAGCCTAACCTTTGCACGTCGCCTTCTTTCCTCCTCTACAATTGCACGCGGCCGGCACAATAAAACGTGTTGACTTCAGAGCCGCTGGGCTTCGGTTCTGGAATCTTCCGATAAGTGACTCTGCTGCTTTGTGCCTGACGCTTTTGCTGTTCAGAGTTCAGGCTAATAAACGTCCATATAATAATCCGCCGTCTTTCCACGCGCGGCTCTTTAGCCGAGGCCTTTCCTTCACCCCATTTGCAAGTGCACTTTATTATCTCTTGTGCAATAAGCTTTTCTAACCTCCAAGTGTTAACTGGGATCCCAGAACCAGCTCCGCCGGACCAGTGCCTGAGACTGCTGGGATTACGTGCGGGCCGCGAGGTCGGGGCACCACCAATGGCGCAGTCTAAGCCGCCATAACTACAGAAATACGTTATTATAAAAAGTCAAAGGCATCATAGCGCACATTCCACAACAGTGATACATGGCAGCACTGGTGGACGTATAGCCAGTGCAGCCGGTGCAGACGCCCCGGGGCCCACAGGGGCCCTCTGCTCTCAGGGTCCGCCCCTACATTGCAGGCTCTGTGCGGCTGATTAAAAAGAGGAAATGCAATAAATGTGGAAGAAAACCTCTGACAGACATTACAGAGCTCGACAGATCAGACTGGAGAAGTGAAGCCTTATGTGTCAGGATAGTGCTGCCCCCAGTGGTGAAAAGTGCAGCTGCAACTGAAACAGGCGCTTCCCTAAAAGTCTGCACCTTCCATCACTGACAATGTTAGTGACGCGATCGGTTATCTGCTAACTTATCAGGGAAACATATCCCTGTAAACCCTGTAGGAGGCAGCGCCAGCGATGGGAGGTCCGCTCCGTACGACCGGGTGTCGAGGCCGATAGATGCCAGCGATGGGAGGTCCGCTCCGTGTGACCGGGTGTCAGGCCGATAGATGCCAGCGATGGGAGGTCCGCTCCGTATGACCGGGTGTCGAGGCCGATAGATGCCAGCGATGGGAGGTCCGCTCCGTGTGACCGGGTGTCAGGCCGATAGATGCCAGCGATGGGAGGTCCGCTCCATGTGACCGGGTGTCAGGCCGATAGATGCCAGCGATGGGAGGTCCGCTCCATGTGACCGGGTGTCCAGGTCGATACATGTAAGGGATGGGAGGTCCGCTCTGTGTGACCGGGTGTCCAGGCAGATAGATGTCAGTGATGGGAGGACCGCTCCGTGTGACCGGGTGTCCAGGCCGATAGATGTCAGTGATGGGAGGATCGCTCCGTGTGACCGGGTGTCCAGGCCGATAGATGTCAGTGATGGGAGGTCCGCTCCGTGTGACCGGGTGTCCAGGCCGATAGATGTCAGTGATGGGAGGTCCGCTCCGTGTGACCGGGTGTCCAGGCCGATACATGTCAGTGATGGGAGGTCCGCTCCGTGTGACCGGGTGTCCAGGCCGATACATGTCAGGGATGGGAGGTCCGCTCCGTGTGACCGGGTGTCCAGGCCGATAGATGTCAGTGATGGGAGGTCCGCTCCGTGTGACCGGGTGTCCAGGCCGATAGATGTCAGTGATGGGAGGTCCGCTCCGTGTGACCGGGTGTCCAGGCCGATACATGTCAGTGATGGGAGGTCCGCTCCGTGTGACCGGGTGTCCAGGCCGATACATGTCAGGGATTGGAGGTCCGCTCCGTGTGACCGGGTGTCCAGGTCGATACATGTCAGCGATGGGAGGTCCGCTCCGTGTGACCTGGTGTCCAGGCCGATAGATGTCAGGGATGGGAGGACCGCTCCTTGTGACCGGGTGTCCAGGCCGATAGATGTCAGCGATGAGAGGTCCGCTCCGTGTGACCGGGTGTCCAGGCCGATAGATATCAGTGATGGGAGGACCGCTCCTTGTGACCGTGTGTCCAGGCCGATATATGTCAGCAATGGGAGGTCCGCTCAGTGTGACCGGGTGTCCAGGCCGATAGATGTCAGCGATGGGAGGTCCGCTCCGTGTGACCGGGTGTCCAGGCCGATAGATGTCAGGAAAGAGAAGTCCGCTCCGTGTGACCGGGTGTCCAGGCCGATAGATGTCAGTGATGAGAGGACCGCTCGGTGTGACCGGGTGTCCAGGCCGATAGATGTCAGCGATGAGAGGACCGCTCGGTGTGACCGGGTGTCCAGGCCGATAGATGTCAGCGATGAAAGGTCCGCTCCGTGTTACCGGGTGTCCAGGCCGATAGATGTCAGGGAAGAGAAGTCCGCTCCGTGTGACCGGGTGTCCAGGCCGATAGATGTCAGCGATGAGAGGTCCGCTCCGTGTGACCGGGTGTCCAGGCCGATAGATGCCAGCGATGGGAGGTCCGCTCCGTGTGACCGAGTGTCCAGGCCGATAGATGTCATCGATGAGAGGTCCGCTCCGTGTGACCGTGTGTCCAGGCCGATAGATGTCAGGAAAGAGAAGTCCGCTCCGTGTGACCGGGTGTCCAGGCCAATAGATGTCAGTGATGAGAGGACCGCTCGGTGTGACCGGGTGTCCAGGCCGATAGATGTCAGCGATGAGAGGACCGCTCGGTGTGACCGGGTGTCCAGGCCGATATATGTCAGTGATGAGAGGACCGCTCGGTGTGACCGGGTGTCCAGGCCGATAGATGTCAGCGATGAGAGGTCCGCTCCGTGTGACCGGGTGTCCAGGCCGATATATGTCAGCGATGGGAGGTCCGCTCCGTGTGACCAGGTGTCCAAGCCAATAGATGCCAGCGATGAGAGGTCCGCTCCGTGTGACCGGGTGTCCAGGCCGATGGATGTCAGCGATGGGAGGACCGCTGTATGTGACTGGGTGTTCAAGCCGATAGATGTCAGCGATGGGAGGTCCGCTCCGTGTGACCGGGTGTCCAGGCCGATATATGTCAGCGATGACAGGTCCGCTCCGTGTGACCTGGTGTCCAGGCCGATAGATGTCAGGGATGGGAGGACCGCTCCTTGTGACCGGGTGTCCAGGCCGATAGATATCAGTGATGAGAGGTCCGCTCCGTGTGACCGTGTGTCCAGGCCGATAGATGTCAGGGATGGGAGGACCGCTCCTTGTGACCGTGTGTCCAGGCCAATATATGTCAGCAATGGGAGGTCCGCTCCGTGTGACCGGGTGTCCAGGCCGATAGATGTCAGGGAAGAGAAGTCCGCTCCGTGTGACCGGGTGTCCAAGCCGATAGATGTCAGGGATGGGAGGTCCGCTCCGTGTGACCGGGTGTCCAGGCCCAGAGATGTCAGCGATGAGAGGTCCGCTCCGTGTGACCGGGTGTCCAGGCCGATAGATGCCAGCGATGGGAGGTCCGCTCCGTGTGACCGGGTGTCCAGGCCGATAGATGTCAGGGATGGGAGGTCTGCTCCATGTGACCGGGTGTCCAGGCCGATAATGTCAGGAAAGAGAAGTCCGCTCGGTGTGACCGGGTGTCCAGGCCGATAGATGTCAGGAAAGAGAAGTCCGCTCGGTGTGACCGGGTGTCCAGGCCGATAGATGTCAGCGATGAGAGGACCGCTCGGTGTGACCGGGTGTCCAGGCCGATATATGTCAGTGATGAGAGGACCGCTCGGTGTGACCGGGTGTCCAGGCCGATAGATGTCAGCGATGAGAGGTCCGCTCCGTGTGACCGGGTGTCCAGGCCGATATATGTCAGCGATGGGAGGTCCGCTCCGTGTGACCAGGTGTCCAAGCCAATAGATGCCAGCGATGAGAGGTCCGCTCCGTGTGACCGGGTGTCCAGGCCGATGGATGTCAGCGATGGGAGGACCGCTGTATGTGACTGGGTGTTCAAGCCGATAGATGTCAGCGATGGGAGGTCCGCTCCGTGTGACCGGGTGTCCAGGCCGATATATGTCAGCGATGACAGGTCCGCTCCGTGTGACCTGGTGTCCAGGCCGATAGATGTCAGGGATGGGAGGACCGCTCCTTGTGACCGGGTGTCCAGGCCGATAGATATCAGTGATGAGAGGTCCGCTCCGTGTGACCGTGTGTCCAGGCCGATAGATGTCAGGGATGGGAGGACCGCTCCTTGTGACCGTGTGTCCAGGCCAATATATGTCAGCAATGGGAGGTCCGCTCCGTGTGACCGGGTGTCCAGGCCGATAGATGTCAGGGAAGAGAAGTCCGCTCCGTGTGACCGGGTGTCCAAGCCGATAGATGTCAGGGATGGGAGGTCCGCTCCGTGTGACCGGGTGTCCAGGCCCAGAGATGTCAGCGATGAGAGGTCCGCTCCGTGTGACCGGGTGTCCAGGCCGATAGATGCCAGCGATGGGAGGTCCGCTCCGTGTGACCGGGTGTCCAGGCCGATAGATGTCAGGGATGGGAGGTCTGCTCCATGTGACCGGGTGTCCAGGCCGATAATGTCAGGAAAGAGAAGTCCGCTCGGTGTGACCGGGTGTCCAGGCCGATAGATGTCAGGAAAGAGAAGTCCGCTCGGTGTGACCGGGTGTCCAGGCCGATAGATGTCAGCGATGGGAGGACCGCTCCGTGTGACCGGGTGTCCAGGCCGATATATGTCAGCGATGGGAGGTCCGCTCCGTGTGACCGGGTGTCCAGGCCGATAGATGTCAGCGATGGGAGGTCCGCTCCGTGTGACCGGGTGTCCAGGCCGATAGATGTCAGGGATGGGAGGATCGCTCCGTGTGATCGGGTGTCCAGGCCGATAGATGTCAGGGATGGGAGGATCGCTCCGTGTGATCGGGTTTCCAGGCCGATAGATGTCAGGGATGGGAGGTCCGCTCCGTGTGACCGGGTGTCCAGGCCAATAGATGTCAGGGATGGGAGGTCCGCTCCGTGTGACCGGGTGTCCAGGCCGATAGATGCCAGCGATGGGAGGTCCGCTCCGTGTGACCGGGTGTCCAGGCCGATAGATGCCAGCGATGGGAGGTCCGCTCCGTGTGACCGGGTGTCCAGGCCGATACATGTCAGGGATGGGATTTCCCACTCCAAAAAAAGTGGAAGTATGAGTCTAAAATTGCCGCAGTTTCTCGTTTCTATTTTTATATATATATACATTTGTGATGTGAAAAAAATTACACAAAATTTTCAAATATAACCACACGAGCACAAGGATTTAAGCACTTGGTCCTCTTGTGTGGCTGCTTTCCCGTTAGTGATTTTGGTCTCCGGTGGACTTTCTTCAGGAGCGGTGTAAGACGCACGAGCCTCAAGGCTCCAGCTTCATTGTCGCTTGAATAGAGAAAATTAAGGAAAACTAAAGTAGATAAAAAGGCAAAAGAAAGAAAAGAGCGATGATAAAGCGGAGAGGTGAGCAGGAGACGGAGTGTAAGCCGTGTAGGGAACGCTCCTTCTGATAATGGCGTTTTATTTATTCTCATTTGCAACAATAATTTAGAATTGCGGCAAAACAAAGCTTTACTGAAAGGATGAAAAGACGAGTGCGGCTGCATCTGGAGACAAAATAAAAATAAGACGCCGGTCGCTCCATTTCAAAGGCCTTTCAAGCCGCTCGGATCCAAGGATGTTTCATCTCAGTTTCCCCCTCTCGGTCTTTCTTGCATATATTTTCATGTTGAGTTCAATGATACGAATAATAAACCTTTTATGATGACTGTGATTATTTTTAAGAGTATTTGTCAAGGTCTCCCTTCTCTGGTGAAACACAGGTAGCGCGTAGAAAATGAAGGAGACTTCGAATAACTCCTCCTGGAAGCAAAGAAATCGGCCTCCAGCCTCCAAAAATGGATGTACCCTCCAACTGGTGATGCTTCCCTCTTCACTAAAATACATTGTGTGCGCTGAGACGGAAAAGTGCTGCTGTTATGGGGGCAGATTTAGGAATAATGGGCATTTAGTCCCGCCCATGAGCAACTTCTGTCCCATCCAGGAACATCTCCAAACAGTGGCTCCACCCACAAGGAGCAGAGAGTGCGCCCCACAGCTCTGGACAGCTGGAAATGTGCGTGGATTAAAGAACTCAGATTCAGGACCATGTAAGAAGGTCCGTACTGACACATAATAGTCAAACATTCTTATATACAATGTGGGGATGGAGGTCACATAAAGACCTTGTGTATTTCCCCAGGGACCACGTCAGCGGCTTCAGCCTTTCCAAGCATTATACAGATATAGCTGAACGTCTTTGTTCTGAGTCTTGCCGCCATTCGTGCGGTTGGATTTCAGTTTCGGACGTTGGATCAGGTCTTTGAGGCGTCGGTCTATTCATTATTATCAGCGCTGCGTCTTTCATTCATATAGTACCTGGATGTGGTGCGGAAATTATCTACGTGATTCTTCCATAACGAGGCCACATATCTGACTGATAACGCGTACCCCGCGCTGTAACATTGGGGGGCTCATTTTCATCTGAATAGATTTCATAGAAAGTGCAGGTAACGTGGAATATTCGCGGAGCTCGGTCTATTCAGGACTTTTTCTGGAAATATAAAACTTACAAATCAGCAAATCAGCGCCCCAGAAAATATGTAATATAAAGTCTGCTTTACACCTTACAATTAAGCATACGATATCGGATGTGATGTGACCCGCCCCCATCATATGTGCGGCACGTTCAATTTGTTGACCTTGTTACACAAACGATTAACCCCCGTCACACGTACTTACCCGTCCATACGACCTCGATGTGGGCGTCGAACATCCACTTCCTGAAGGGGGAGGGACATTTGACGTCACCGTGACGTCACAATGCGGCCGGCCAATAGAAGAGGAGGGGCGGAGATGTGCGGGACATAAAATCCCGCCCACCTCCTTCCTTCCGCATTGCCGGCGGGAGCCGCGGGACGTAGGTAAGCTGCAGTTCATCGTCCCCGGGGTTTCACACACTGCGATGTGTGCTGCGCTGCCTCGGGAACGATGAACAATCTGACGTTCAATTTTTAGGAATTGAATGACGTGTATGCGATGAATGTTTTAACGTTAAATCGCAATCGCACGTAGCTGTCACACGCTACAACACCACTAACGATGCCGCTATCTTATGGGAAAGAACGTGGGTCAGTAATGGAGAATGGCCATAGGGAAAGGTACAATGGACATAAATCGTGTGCCTGGTCTTTGTCCTTCCATGTGCATAGTCATTGTGAAAGGTCGTGCAGAGTCGTTGCGGAGGGTCGCGCGCAGTTGTTGTGGAGGGTCAAGAGCAGTTGTTGTGGAGCATCGTGCGCAGTTGTGGCGGAGGGTCATGCGCAGTCGTTGCGGAGGGTCATCGTGCGCAGTCATTGCAGAGGGTTGCGCACAGTCGTTGCGGAGGGTTGTGTGCAGTCGTTGCGGAGGGTTGTGTGCAGTCGTCATGGAGCGTTGTGCGCAGTCATTGCGGAGGGTCGTGCGCAGTCTTTGCGGAGGGTCGTGCGCTGTCTTTGCGGAGGGTCGTGCGCAGTCTTTGCAGAGGGTCTTGCGCAGTCGTTGCGGAGAGTCGTTTGCTGTCGTTGCGGAGAGTCGTTTGCAGTCTTTGCGGAGGGTCGTGCACAGTCATTGGGGAGAGTCATGCGCAGTTGTTGCGGAGGGTCGTTTGCAGTCGTTGCGGAGGGTCGTGCGCAGTCGTTGCGGAAGGTCATGCGCAGTCATTGTGGAGGGTCGTGCGCAGTCATTGCGGAGAGTCGTTTGCAGTCGTTGCGGAGAGTCGTGCGCAGTCATTGCGGAGGGTCGTGCACAGTCATTGCAGAGGGTCATGCACAGTCATTGTGGAGGGTCGTGCGCAGTCATTGCGGAGAGTCGTTTGCAGTCATTGCGGAGAGTCGTTTGCAGTCTTAGCGGAGGGTCGTGCCTAGTCATTGCAGAGGGTCGTGCACAGTCATTGCAGAGGGTCATGCACAGTCATTGTGGAGGGTCGTGCGCAGTCATTGCGGAGAGTCGTTTGCAGTCATTGCGGAGAGTCGTTTGCAGTCTTAGCGGAGGGTCGTGCCTAGTCATTGCAGAGGGTCGTGCACAGTCATTGTTGGATATCCATCAGTATTTGCACTCGTCCATGGCTCCTCTCATATATTTCATTGCTGATTCTTCGTTAGTGACTCTGTTGTCGCATATTACATGGGTCACACGGATTTGACTGGATTCTTGTCGCGTTGGCTCTGTTCATGTGATATATTGGAATTTCTGCTATGAATTTGTATGAATTCATGTTTCCCACTTTGTGTATTTGGGGCTGATGTTTCGCCTGTGTTATCGTCACATAGTCACGCTGTGTTGTTGGACTGTAGATATCCCTGTTTCCGGCATCTTTCCTACTTACTGCACAATCTCTGCACATCCAGGGAATTTCCATATTGTCTAGATGTAACCTACTTATAGAGTGCATCCCCTTCTCAGTGCCGAGTCCCCCGATCCCCCGCCGCCATGGACCCGCGCCGGGTGCACCCATGTGCCGCAGGTTTCCCCAGCAGCCGATATCAGCACAGATTGACTGTAAAGTTGCATGTCTCTGCTGTGAAAAGCTGCAAGTTAGCAATTTGCCAAGATATCCACAAAGGAAGCACAAAGAGCATAATAATGTCTTTAAGCGTCTGCTCCACGCTGCGAGGCCAGACATGTACCATCAATAAATAAGGAGGCTGATTGCTGTAAAGAGTACTTGAGTTGATTGGGTTTGATTGGATAGAGCGATGTGGAGGTGAGATGCCCCCCTGGGGGTCCGACGCACCCGGTGATCAGGACGGGAAAGGCAATTTCACTCAATCGGAGAAGAGATAGCAAAAGAACAACTACGAGACGAGGTGAAGTTCAGCCTTCACTTAAGAAGAAGACAATTCCCCCGACAATTTATGTTTCAGCGAATGCAGCCCGTAAAAGTCAGCGGTGATTGAAGCGCTATCTCCCCATCGTGTGCAATGTATCTGGACGGGCGGCTGTCCGTCATCCGGGGCGTAGAGAAGATGTAGGCCGGGAAACGAGCGGCGCAGACAAGGAGCGGCGCGGGAAACAGGTGACGCGGACAACAAGCGGCGCGGACAACAAGCGGCACGGACAAGGAGCGGTGCGGACAACGGACGACGAGGACAATGAGCGACGAGGACAATGAGCGATGAGGACAATGAGCGACGAGGACAACGAGCGACGAGGACAACGAGCGATGAGGACAAGGAGCGGCGCGGGAAACGTGTGACACGGACAACAAGCGGCACGGACAAGGAGCGGTGCGGACAACGGACGACGAGGACAATGAGCGTCGAGGACAATGAGCGATGAGGACAATGAGCGACGAGGACAACAAGCGACGAGGACAACGAGCGACAAGGACAACGAGCGATGAGGACAAGGAGCGGTGCGGGAAACGGGTGACACGGACAACGAGCGACGAGGACAACAAGCGGCACGGACAAGGAGCGGTGCGGACAACGGACGACGAGGACAATGAGCGATGAGGACAATGAGCGACGAGGACAATGAGCGACGAGGACAACGAGCGATGAGGACAAGGAGCGGCGCGGGAAACAGGTGACGCGGACAACAAGCGGCGCGGACAACAAGCGGCACGGACAAGGAGCGGCACGGGAAACGGGTGACGCGGACAACAAGCGGCGCGGACAAGGAGCAGCGCGGGAAACAGGTGACGCGGACAACAAGCGGCGCGGACAACAAGCGGCACGGACAAGGAGCGGTGCGGACAACGGACGACGAGGACAATGAGCGACGAGGACAATGAGCGATGAGGACAATGAGCGACGAGGACAACGAGCGACGAGGACAACGAGCGATGAGGACAAGGAGCGGCGCGGGAAACGTGTGACACGGACAACAAGCGGCACGGACAAGGAGCGGTGCGGACAACGGACGACGAGGACAATGAGCGTCGAGGACAATGAGCGATGAGGACAATGAGCGACGAGGACAACGAGAAACGAGGACAACGAGCGATGAGGACAAGGAGCGGCGCGGGAAACGTGTGACACGGACAACAAGCGGCACGGACAAGGAGCGGTGCGGACAACGGACGACGAGGACAATGAGCGTCGAGGACAATGAGCGATGAGGACAATGAGCGACGAGGACAACAAGCGACGAGGACAACGAGCGACAAGGACAACGAGCGATGAGGACAAGGAGCGGTGCGGGAAACGGGTGACACGGACAACGAGCGACGAGGACAACAAGCGGCACGGACAAGGAGCGGTGCGGACAACGGACGACGAGGACAATGAGCGATGAGGACAATGAGCGACGAGGACAATGAGCGACGAGGACAACGAGCGATGAGGACAAGGAGCGGCGCGGGAAACAGGTGACGCGGACAACAAGCGGCGCGGACAACAAGCGGCACGGACAAGGAGCGGCACGGGAAACGGGTGACGCGGACAACAAGCGGCGCGGACAAGGAGCAGCGCGGGAAACAGGTGACGCGGACAACAAGCGGCGCGGACAACAAGCGGCACGGACAAGGAGCGGTGCGGACAACGGACAACGAGGACAATGAGCGACGAGGACAATGAGCGATGAGGACAATGAGCGACGAGGACAACGAGCGACGAGGACAACGAGCGATGAGGACAAGGAGCGGTGCGGGAAACGGGTGACACGGACAACAAGCGGCATGGATAACGGGCGATGCTAACAACGAGCGACGAGGACAACGAGCAATGAGGACAAGGAGCGGCGCGGGAAACGGGTGACACGGACAACAAGCGTCATGGATAACGGGCGATGCTAACAACGAGCGACGAGGACAACGAGCGACAAGGACAATGAGCGATGAGGACAAGGAGCGGCGCAGGAAACAGGTGACGCGGACAACAAGCGGCGCGGACAACAAGCGGCACAGACAAGGAGCAGTGCGGACAACGGACGACGAGGACAATGAGCGACGAGGACAATGAGCGATGAGGACAATGAGCGATGAGGACAATGAGCGACGAGGACAACGAGCGACGAGGACAACGAGCGACGAGGACAACGAGCGGTGCAGGAAACGGGTGAAACGGACAACAAGCGGCATGGATAACGGGCGATGCTAACAACGAGCGACGAGGACAACGAGCGACAAGGACAACGAGCGATGAGGACAAGGAGCGGCGCGGGAAACAGGTGACGCGGACAACAAGCTGGACGGCGCAGACAATGAGCGGCGAGGACAACGAGCGATGCGGACAAGAAGTGACGA
This sequence comes from Anomaloglossus baeobatrachus, assembly GCF_048569485.1. Taxonomy (NCBI): domain Eukaryota; kingdom Metazoa; phylum Chordata; class Amphibia; order Anura; family Aromobatidae; genus Anomaloglossus; species Anomaloglossus baeobatrachus. Next base: position 3,877,718 of record NC_134361.1, read on the forward strand.
GGACAACGGGCGATGAGGACAACGGGCGATGAGGACAACGGGCGATGAGGACAACGGGCGATGAGGACAACGGGCGATGCAAACAACAAGCGACGAAGACAATGGGCAATGAGGACAACGGGCGAAGAGGACAACGGGCGAAGCGGACAACGAGCAACGCAGAGAAGGAGCGGCGGGAACAACGGGCGATGCGGACAAGGAGTGACGAGGACAACGGGCGATGAGGACAACGGGCGATGAGGACAACGGGCGATGCGAACAACAAGCGACGAGGACAATGGGCAATGAGGACAACGGGCGAAGCGGACAACGAGCAACGCAGAGAAGGAGCGGCGGGAACAACAAGCGATGCGGACAACTAGCAACGCGGACAACGGGCGATGCGGACAACAAGTGACGAGGACAACGGGCGATGCGGACAACGAGCAACGCAGAAAAGGAGCGGCGGGAACAATGGGCAATGCAGAAAACTAGCAACGCGGACAACGGGCGATGCGGACAACGAGCGGCGCAGACAAGGAGCGGTGTGGACAACGGGCGATGCGGACAAGAAGCGGCATGGACAATGGGCGAAGCGGACAACAAGCTGCACGGCGCGGACAACAAGTGACGAGGACAACGAGCGGCGTGACAACGGGCGACAACAACAACGAGCAGTGCGGACAATGGGTGACGTGGACAACGAACTGCATGGCGCGGACAACAAGCAACGAGGACAACGAGCGATGAGAACGACGAGTGGTGCGGACAACGAGCTGCACGGCAGGGACAACGAGTGGCGCAGACAATGAGCAACGAGGACAACAAGCGACAAGGACAACGAGCTGCAGAGTGCGGACAATGTGTGATGCGGACAACAAGCGGCGAGGGCAACGAGCGACGAGGACAACGAGCTGCACAGCACGGACAACGAGCAGTGTGGACAACGAGCGATGAGGACAACGAGCAACAAGGACAACAACTGCACAGCGCGGATAAAGAGCATCTTGGACAAATCACATCTGTATCTCCAACTAGCCACTTAAAACAGAGAAAGAGGTGAGAAAAAGTCCATGATAAAAAAGCTGTAAATGTCACAATTATCAGAATCTATAAAATGGAGTCCTTAAAACTGGCAGAAAAAAACCCTGAAACTGTGATGAATTTTTCCATGATCATTTAGGGAGCGGCGTGCTGCGGTGTGGCCGCGTGCTGCGGTGTGGCCGCGTGCTGCGGTGTGGCCGGTGCTGCGGTGTGGCCGCGTGCTGCGGTGTGCCGCGTGCTGGACGGGTCAGCGTATGCCAGATAGAATTCAGCCTGTGGGCAGGACTCCATTCCATGAAATGAGAGCCTCGAGTGCGGAGACGATCGCCTCCCACCGCTTGCATTAATGGCTTTATATAATGATAGTGTCCTCCGCAGACGGCGGTGGCGCTCACTCATCTCCGGGCTTTTCTTATGACATTGAAACCTTGTCTTCATAACCAGGGGAGCAGTGAAAGGCGAGAATATAGACTGGACATTGTGTCCCTGCAAGGTGCGCTTGCTCCAAATCAGTGGCGGATACAGTAGAGGGCCCGTGCAAGAACAATAGGGCCGCTTTACGTGGCTCTGATGGACGTGGCTCTGATGGATGTGTCCGCATCATCTCTTCAGCCCCCGTGCAGCTGCACAAATTGCACCAAAACTGCCTGAATTGGTGCAAAAATTTTATGTCTTTCTCCGTTTTTATGCCTGTCCTGGTACAAGGTGGGCGGGTGCATTTTCGGCAGGCGGTACATTTTTGGCGGGTGGTAGAGTTGTAGCGGGTGGTCCCTTTCAGGCGGGCTGTACATTTCTGGCAGAGTTACAATTCTGGTGGGTGGTACATGTCTGGTAGGATATACAATTCTGGCGGGTGGTACATTTCTAGCGGGCGGTCCATTTCTGGCGGGCGGTCCATTTCTGGCGGGCAGTACATTTCGGTCAGGAGGTACAATTCTGGCAAGCAATACAATTCTGGGGAGAGGTACATTTGTGGTGGTACAATTCAGGCAGGAGGTACATTTCGGGCGGGTGGTGCCTTTCGAGTGGGTGGTGCCTTTTGGGCAGGTGGTACATTTCGAGCGGGAGGTACATTTCGGGCGGGTGGTACATTTCTGGCGGGTGGTACATTTCGGGCAGGAGGTACATTTCTGGCGGGTGGTACATTTCTGGCGGGAGGTACATTTCTGGCGGGAGGTACATTTCGGGCGGGTGGTACATTTCTGGCGGGTGGTACATTTCTGGCGGGTGGTACATTTCGGGCAGGAGGTACATTTCTGGCGGGAGGTACATTTCTGGCGGGCTGTACATTTTGGGCAGGAGGTACATTTCTGGCGGGCTGTACATTTCTGGCGGGTGGTACATTTCGGGCGGGTGGTACATTTCTGGCGGGTGGTACATTTCTGGCGGGCTGTACATTTTGGGCAGGAGGTACATTTCTGGCGGGTGGTACATTTCTGGCGGGTGGTACATTTCGGGCAGGAGGTACATTTCGGGCGGGTGGTGCCTTTCGAGTGGGTGGTGCCTTTTGGGCAGGTGGTACATTTCTGGCGGGTGGTACATTTCGGGCGGGTGGTACATTTCGAGCGGGAGGTACATTTCGGGCGGGAGGTACATTTCTGGCGGGTGGTACATTTCGGGCGGGTGGTACATTTCGAGCGGGAGGTAAATTTCGGGCGGGTGGTACATTTCTGGCGGGTGGTACATTTCGGGCGGGTGGTACATTTCGAGCGGGAGGTACATTTCGGGCGGGTGGTACATTTCTGGCGGGTGGTACATTTCTGGCGGGTGGTACATTTCGGGCGGGAGGTACATTTCTGGCGGGTGGTACATTTCGGGCGGGCTGTACATTTCTGGCGGGAGGTACATTTCTGGCGGGTGGTACATTTCGGGCGGGAGGTACATTTCTGGCGGGAGGTACATTTCTGGCGGGGGCACAGGGCAGCTGAACGATTTCCCTAAAGTCCGGAGGCTGCTCTCCTGCTAATGCATACCGTTGCTTATCACTCCAGCCGTGCCCTTCTTTAAGACTGGACTGCAGAATAGCAGTCCTAATGATTTGGGGCCCAAGGAGTCAATTTGGCGAGACGTTTTCACAGAATTTTATCACAAAACTAATTTTCACATTTTTCTGCAACTTCCAATTGTGCAAAAATGTTGTGACTTTTGTGCTTTTCCCCCGGTCGCAGGCGGCTGGACCAGCGTGTGTGGTGCTCAGCTAAGGAGCATGGCCGACCACAAAGCCACTCTACTCCAGCCTCCGACTGGTGAACACTCCTGTCACCGGCAGACGGCAGCTGAACCATGCTCCACATTCATTCAGACGCCGGTGCCGTGCATGGACTTTTCAGATCTTACTCCAGCCACCACAAAGCCGTGAGGAATCGAAACCTCCATGAAGAAAATGTCCCCACGGACCATTTACATTGAGAGGGAACCAACTGTTCAAGTGGTCCCCAAGCCCCTTCCCAATAGACGTAGAAGACGACTCTTATCCTGGGAAGCTCAAATTTGGTAAAAGAAATAGGGTAGGGACAAATATGGCAATAAAGGGCTGCACACGGGGGGCGCTGTCCTCTCCGGTCTCTCCCCATTGAGTCGGCCATGGTGGCGTTGACCAGTCTGGAATTCGGGCGTCGTCAGTACGTCTTTCTCCTATACACATTGAGGCTGAGCTCCGATGTTCTAGATCCTTCCATTGGGAATTCCCATAATGAGCCGCGCACCGCTCTGTCCAGCTGCTTCTTCTCCTCTCTAAGATCCTTAAAGCTCCTTTGTAATTAACGGTCAAAAATAATGAAGTTTCGATGTTATAAATTACATGTTCAATTACTGGAAACCAAAATTATCTTCAGGAGAAAAATAATGATTTAGTCCTATAGAAAAGCTTCATTGCTCCGTTGTGGATGTTCTGCTCCGGCTGCAGATTAAGGAACATTCCTTCTTAAATTAAATGTTAAATATAATTTGCCCAGAGACTTGTGACGGCCGAGTCTGACTGTACCGGGAAAGAGCCTTCACTTTACATAGCAGGAGCTGCATAATGCTGAGTGCTATGAGCACGTCCCCATCCGTGGTGGAAAGCGTCCCACCTGAGCTTCCACGTGTTAGGGACCACCGCTTCAGGCTCTAGGTGTCCTCTGGACCACCGCTTCTGGCTATAGTCATTACCTAGACCACCACTTCTGGCTCAAAGTGTCATGAGGACCACCACTTCTGGCTCTAAGTGTCATGAGGACCACCACTTCTGGCTCTAATTATTACCTAGACCACTGCTTCTGGCTCTAGGTGTCATCTGGCCACCGCTTCTGGGTCTTGATGTTACTTGGACCACCTCTTGTGGCTGTAGGTGTCATCTGGACCACCACTTATGTATATTGATGTTATTTGGACCACCTCTTGTGGCCCTAGGTGTCAACTGGGTCATCACTTATGGATCCTGATGTTATTTGGACCACCTCTTGTGTCTGTGTTATTTGGACCACCACTTATGGATCCTGATGTTATTTGGACCACCTCTTGTGTCTGTAGGTGTCATTTGGACCACCACTTATGGATGTTGATGTTATTTGGACCACCTCTTGTGTCTGTAGGTGTTATTTGGACCACCACTTATGGATCTTGAGGTTATTTGGACCACCTCTTGTGTCTGTAGGTGTTATTTGGACCACCACTTATGGATGTTGATGTTATTTGGACCACCTCTTGTGTCTGTAGGTGTTATTTGGACCACCACTTATGGATCTTGATGTTATTTGGACCACCTCTTGTGTCTGTAGGTGTTATTTGGATCACCACTTATGGATCCTGATGTTATTTGGACCACCTCTTGTGTCTGTAGGTGTTATTTGGACCACCACTTATGGATCTTGATGTTATTTGGACCACCTCTTGTGTCTGTAGGTGTTATTTGGACCACCACTTATGGATATTGATGTTATTTGGACCACCTCTTGTGTCTGTGTTATTTGGACCACCACTTATGGATCCTGATGTTATTTGGACCATCTGTTGTGTCTGTAGGTGTTATTTGGACCACCACTTATGGATCTTGATGTTATTTGTACCACCTCTTGTGTCTGTAGGTGTTATTTGGACCACCACTTATGGATGTTGATGTTATTTGGACCACCTCTTGTGTCTGTAGGTGTCACTGATTATTTTACATGAATCCAAACATGGTGAGGAGCCGTCTCCATTTCTCCTGGCCAGGACCAGTCCTCTTGTCTTCGGTGTAGGGGCTGAGTTTGGGGATCTTTTAGTTGGTTGATATTTTGAGATGAGGGCTTTGCTCACCATTGTTAATTCTTCTGAAACGTTTCCCTTGCGCTGATTATTGTCTGTATGTTTGGATTGTGAAGGTCTCTGCGCGTTTGTGGAGACACAATGAAGCCCTCACAATGCCCCGCATTGTAATTCACCAACCATTGTATTTGTTAAGAGAAATTGGTAATAAAATTTAGAAAGTTTCATTTCTCTTCTATCAGACTCTGAATAGAAATCATTATCTAAAACCCGGGGAGTCGCCAATCTGAGCCGCAGGGTATAACTGGATGTCAGTAATACGTCCCCGACGCGCGTGACGTCCACGCATTGTACGGCTTCCAAATGCGGATTCTTCATTGACCTTGCAAGTCTATTATTGTCTCCATAGCCAAATCCACATTCAATAACTATAACCCTAATTCTCCTGATGTTGTCATTGTGCTCATTAATACCTCCCAAGGTTGCGGAGAGAATAACGTGCTCCGTGGTAATGGATGTGGACGTTCCAAGGCCCTGTCTCTTCACATCCATCTCTCATCAGTGCACGTTCCTGTCCAGTCCACGATTTCAAGACCTGAGCAGCATCTCCTGCATCCTGCGAGCAGCGTGATACTGCGAATGTGCCGAACCCAAGCATTAATCTCCTGTCACTCATCAGCCTGGATCCCGAGCACACACCGGAGGACAGCGAAACCGCATAATACCGCAATCACCACCGCCAAGGGGGTCATTCTAGAAGACGCAATATATACAAAATCATCTGCTAGGATAATATCTAATAATGTACATAGGGAACAGTTACAGTAGTATTTCATACACATAGGGGCAGTATTATAGCAGTTATATTCTTGTACATAGGGGCAGTATTATAGCAGTTATATTCTTGTACATAGGGGCAGTATTATAGTAGTTATATTCTTGTACATAGGGGCAGTATTATAGCAGTTATATTCTTGTACATAGGGGCAGTATTATAGCAGTTATATTCTTGTACATAGGGGCAGTATTATAGTAGTTATATTCTTGTACATAGGGGTCAGTATTATAGTAGTTATATTCTTGTACATAGGGGCAGTATTATAGTAGTTATATTCTTGTATATAGAGGGCAGTATTATAGTAGGTATATTCTTGTACATAGGAGCAGTATTATAGCAGTTATATTCTTGTACATAGGGGCAGTATTATAGCAGTTATATTCTTGTACATAGGAGCAGTATTATAGCAGTTATATTCTTGTACATAGGGGCAGTATTATAGTAGTTATATTCTTGTACATAGGGGCAGTATTATAGTAGTTATATTCTTGTACATAGGGGCAGTATTATAGTAGTTATATTCTTGTACATAGGGGCAGTATTATAGCAGTTATATTCTTGTACATAGGGGGCAGTATTATAGTAGATATATTCTTGTACATAGGGGGCAGTATTATAGTAGTTATATTCTTGTACATAGAGGCCGTATTATAGTAGTTATATTCTTGTACATAGGGGCAGTATTATAGTAGTTATATTCTTGTACATAGAGGCCGTATTATAGTAGTTATATTCTTGTACATAGGGGGCAGTATTATAGTAGTTATATTCTTGTACATAGGGGGCAGTATTATAGTAGATATATTCTTGTACATAGGGGGCCGTATTATAGTAGTTATATTCTTGTACATAGAGGCCGTATTATAGTAGTTATATTCTTGTACATAGGGGGCAGTATTATAGTAGTTATATTCTTGTACATAGGGGGCAGTATTATAGAAGTTATATTCTTGTACATAGAGGCCGTATTATAGTAGTTATATTCTTGTACATAGGGACAGTATTATAGTAGTTATATTCCTGTATATAGGGGGCAGTATTATAGTAGTTATATTCTTGTACATAGGGGCAGTATTATAGTAGTTATATTCTTGTACAGAGGGGCAGTATTATAGTAGTTATATTCTTGTACAGAGGGGCAGTATTATAGTAGTTATATTCTTGTATATAGGGGCAGTATTATAGTAGTTATATTCTTGTACATAGGGGCAGTATTATAGTAGTTATATTCTTGTATATAGGAGCAGTATTATAGCAGTTATATTCTTGTACATAGAGGCAGTATTATATTAGTTATATTCTTGTATATAGGGGCAGTATTATAGTAGTTATATTCTTGTATATAGGGGCAGTATTATAGTAGTTATATTCTTGTACATAGGGGGCAGTATTATAGTAGTTATATTCTTGTACATAGGGGCAGTATTATAGTAGTTATTTTCTTGTATATAGGGGGCAGTATTATAGTAGTTATATTCTTGTACAGAGGGGCAGTATTATAGTAGTTATATTCTTGTACAGAGGGGCAGTATTATAGTAGTTATATTCTTGTACATAGGGACAGTATTATAGCAGTTATATTCTTGTACATAGGGGGCAGTATTATAGTAGTTATATTCTTGTATATAGGAGCAGTATTATAGCAGTTATATTCTTGTACATAGAGGCAGTATTATATTAGTTATATTCTTGTATATAGGGGCAGTATTATATTAGTTATATTCTTGTACAGAGGGGCAGTATTATAGTAGTTATATTCTTGTATATAGGGGCAGTATTATAGTAGTTATATTCTTGTATATAGGGGCAGTATTATAGTAGTTATATTCTTGTATATAGGGGGCAGTATTATAGTAGTTATATTCTTGTACATAGGGGCAGTATTATAGTAGTTATATTCTTGTATATAGGGGGCAGTATTATAGGAGTTATATTCTTGTACATAGGGGGCAGTATTATAGTAGTTATTTTCTTGTATATAGGGGGCAGTATTATAGTAGTTATATTCTTGTACAGAGGGGCAGTATTATAGTAGTTATATTCTTGTACAGAGGGGCAGTATTATAGTAGTTATATTCTTGTACATAGGGACAGTATTATAGCAGTTATATTCTTGTATATAGGGGGTAGTATTATAGTTGTTATAGTCTTGTACATGGGGCAATATTATAGTAGTTATATTCCTGTACATAGGGGGCAGTATTATAATAGTTATATTCCTGTATATAGGGGCAGTATTACTAAAATCTTCTGTTTTGCCATCAGTAATCGTCTCTTAATATGAAACCTTTCTCTTCTGAGCTCCTCCCAGCTCGTGTTTGCACACAGTGTATGTGAGCGTCCGTGAGCCCAGTTAGGCACTTGGTGATACCTTTGTGGTGGATACTATTAAGAATTGCTTAGTAATCCACAGCCGATCTGCAGGGAACAGACATTCAGGGATTGTGGCCAGAGTACTGGAGAATTATCAGGGATCTTGAGGCTCGTCCTTGAGGTTCCTTGGTGTCTTCAGTCTTGTGGCTGCCTCTGTGGACTTAGCTGCCTATTCCATCTTCTGTGCAAATGTCGGCTCCTTAGATGCTAAGTTCCTGCTCATACAACGCAGCCAATCTGAAAGAGCAGAGCTTCAGTATAGAGCATGGTGGGCAGCAGACATTGCTGCTAAGCTGGAGTCACTGGTGGGAGTGGCGAGCCCTGGAGACAATGAGCCCCATTAGGTTACTCATCTGTAGCGGAATCTGGGATCCCCATTAGCTAATAATCCGGGTGTTTTACCTTTGGAGATGACCAGGAAGCAGATCCGGCGCTTCTCACTGTTCGCCTGCGGTTCCCACTGTTCGCCTGCGGTTCCCACTGTTCGCCTGCGGTTCCCACTGTTCGCCTGCGGTTCCCACCGGTTGCCTGCGGTTCCCACCATTCTCCTGTGTACCCCGCTCCCCCCCGACCTCATCATTTACACGTCTCTGTCTTGTTAAATTAATGTTACAGAACAGTAAACGAGGGGTTTTCTTTCCCGATAAATCAGGCTATTAATTATATTTCTTTTCATTGTAACAATTACATCCATTTTCTTCCCTTTGACCCCTCCGTCTTTAGATTCGTTTTTTACTTCATTAACCTAATGATGCCGGATTCATTAATTTGATTTAATTATTCTTCACGGTGCTTGAGGGGTTAAAGTCATTTATGTAAGAGCAGTAAGGAGTCTCGGTGAGCAATGATTGCAGCAAGGTGAAGACGCTGAGACGACTGCGCTTATGTCCTGGAAGAAGGTCTGCGTTTTTACCGTGGACAAAGAACATGGACGAGTGCCACATCTGATGTCCATACAATGTCTGTAATCAGCAGCGGTGTGTACAGCGGGGACACGGTCCGGGCCCCAGAGGTCACAGACAAGGAAGGCGGGGAGAAGGAAGGTGGACAAGGAAGATGGGGAGAAGGAAGGTGGACAAGGAAGCTAGAAGGGAGGTGGACAAGGAAGATGGGGAGAAAGAAGGTGGACAAGGAAGCTAGGAGAAGGGAGGTGGACAAGGAAGATGGGGAGAAGGAAGGTGGACAAGGAAGCTAGGAGAAGGAAGATGGACAAGGAAGCTAGGAGAAGGGAGGTGGACAAGGAAGCTAGGAGAAGGGAGGTGGACAAGGAAGATGGGGAGAAGGGAGGTGGACAAGGAAGATGGGGAGAAGGGAGGTGGACAAGGAAGCTAGGAGAAGGGAGGTAGATGGGGAAGGCTGGGAGGTGGACAAGGAAGCTAGAAGGGAGGTGGACAGGTAAGAGGAAGATGGACAAGGAAGCTAGGAGAAGAGAGGTGGACAGGGAGGAAGGAGATGGACAAGGAAGATGGGGAGAAGGAAGGTGGAGAAGGAAGCTAGGAGAAGGGAGGTGGACAAGGAAGCTAGGAGAAGGGAGGTGGACAAGGAAGCTAGGAGAAGGAAGATGGACAAGGAAGCTAGGAGAAGGGAGGTGGACAAGGAAGCTAGGAGAAGGGAGGTGGACAAGGAAGCTAGAAGGGAGGTGGACAGGTAAGAGGAAGATGGACAAGGAAGATGGGGAGAAGGAAGGTGGACAAGGAAGCTAGGAGAAGGGAGGTGGACAAGGAAGCTAGGAGGAGGGAGGTGGACAAGGAAGCTAGGAGGAGGGAGGTGGACAAGGAAGCTAGGAGAAGGAAGATGGACAAGGAAGCTAGGAGAAGGGAGGTGGACAAGGAAGCTAGGAGAAGGAAGGTGGACAAGGAAGCTAGGAGAAGGGAGGTGGACAAGGAAGCTAGGAGAAGGAAGGTGGACAAGGAAGCTAGGAGAAGGGAGGTGGACAAGGAAGCTAGGAGAAGGAAGGTGGACAAGGAAGCTAGAAGAAGGGAGGTGGACAAGGAAGCTAGGAGAAGGAAGGTGGACAGGTAAGAGGGAGATGGACAAGGAAGATGGGGAGAAGGAAGGTGGACAAGGAAGCTAGGAGGAGGGAGGTGGACAGGTAAGAGGGAGATGGACAAGGAAGATGGGGAGAAGGAAGGTGGACAATGAAGCTAGGAGAAGGGAGGTGGACAAGGAAGCTGGGAGAAGGAAGGTGGACAAGGAAGCTAGGAGAAGGGAGGTGGACAAGGAAGCTAGGAGAAGGAAGGTGGACAAGGAAGCTAGGAGAAGGGAGGTGGACAAGGAAGCTAGGAGAAGGAAGGTGTATAATGAAGCTAGGAGAAGGGAGGTGGACAAGGAAGCTAGGAGAAGGGAGGTGGACAGGTAAGAGGGAGATGGACAAGGAAGATGGGGAGAAGGAAGGTGGACAAGGAAGCTAGGAGGAGGGAGGTGGACAGGTAAGAGGGAGATGGACAAGGAAGATGGTGAGAAGGAAGGTGGACAAGGAAGCTAGGAGAAGGGAGGTGGACAAGGAAGCTAGGAGAAGGAAGGTGGACAAGGAAGCTAGGAGAAGGGAGGTGGACAAGGAAGCTAGGAGAAGGAAGGTGGACAAGGAAGCTAGGAGAAGGAAGGTGGACAAGGAAGCTAGGAGAAGGGAGGTGGACAAGGAAGCTAGGAGAAGGGAGGTGGACAGGTAAGAGGGAGATGGACAAGGAAGATGGGGAGAAGGAAGGTGGACAAGGAAGCTAGGAGGAGGGAGGTGGACAGGTAAGAGGGAGATGGACAAGGAAGATGGGGAGAAGGAAGGTGGACAAGGAAGCTAGGAGAAGGGAGGTGGACAAGGAAGCTAGGAGAAGGAAGGTGGACAAGGAAGCTAGGAGAAGGGAGGTGGACAAGGAAGCTGGGAGAAGGAAGGTGGACAAGTAAGCTAGGAGAAGGGAGGTGGACAAGGAAGCTAGAAGAAGGAAGGTGGACAAGGAAGCTAGGAGAAGGGAGGTGGACAAGGAAGGCGGGGAGAAGGGAGGTGGACAAGGAAGCTAGGAGAAGGGAGGTGGACAGGGAGGAAGGAGATGGACAAGGAAGCTAGGAGAAGGGAGGTGGACAAGGAACCTAGGAGAAGGGAGGTGGACAAGGAAGCTAGGAGAAGGGAGGTGGACAAGGAAGCTAGGAGAAGGGAGGTGGACAAGGAAGGCGGGGAGAAGGGAGGTGGACAAGGAAGCTAGGAGAAGGGAGGTGGACAAGGAAGCTAGGAGAAGGAAGATGGGGAGAAGGAAGGTGGACAGGTAAGAGGAAGATGGACAAGGAAGATGGGGAGAAGGAAGGTGGACAAGGAAGCTAGGAGAAGGAAGATGGGGAGAAGGGAGGTGGACAGGTAAGAGGAAGATGGACAAGGAAGATGGGGAGAAGGAAGGTGGACAAGGAAGCTAGGAGAAGGAAGATGGGGAGAAGGGAGGTGGACAGGTAAGAGGAAGATGGACAAGGAAGCTAGGAGGAGGGAGGTGGACAAGGAAGCTAGGAGAAGGGAGGTGGACAGGGAGGAAGGAGATGGACAAGGAAGCTAGGAGAAGGAAGGTGGACAGGGAGGAAGGAGATGGACAAGGAAGATGGGGAGAAGGAAGGTGGAGAAGGAAGCTAGGAGAAGGGAGGTGGACAAGGAAGCTAGGAGGAGGGAGGTGGACAAGGAAGCTAGGAGGAGGGAGGTGGACAGGTAAGAGGGAGATGGACAAGGAAAGCGAAGAGGAGGGAGGTGGACAAGGGAGGTGGACAGGTAAGAGGGAGATGGACAAGGAAGATGGGGAGAAGGAAGGTGCACAAGGAAGCCAGGAGGAGGAAGGTGGACAGGTAAGAGGGAGATGGACAAGGAAGATGGGGAGAAGGAAGGTGGACAAGGAAGCTAGGAGGAGGAAGGTAGACGGGGAAGGCTGGGAGGTGGACAAGGAAGGCGAAGAGGAGGGAGGTTGATAAGAAATGTGGGGAGGAGGGAGGTGGACAAGGAAGCCAGGGAGTAGGAAGGTGGAGAAGGGAGGCCGGGAGTAGTGAGGTAGATCGGTGACGCCGGGAATAGGGAGGAGGAGAGTGGAGGCCGGGAGGTGGACAGGTAAGGCCGGAATAGGGAGGTGTTGGGCATGAGGAGGGGGTTCGGGAGTCTGTCAGCGGCTTCCTCAGAGAACACATGATCCGAGTCCAATGTTCCTGAGTATGGAGGCGTCGGGGAAGCAAACTGATCGTTTGGGTGACAGCAGTTCAATGTGAATGGGGGTTTTATTGGCTTTAGAGAGAGAATATTTAAATTTGACTTAAAAAGTAACAGAATCCTGAAATCTATTGATCACAGATGATCATCGGAGGTCAAAAGATGAAGCTGCTCCTTCTTTCTAGTTCTTGATACAAGGTAACAGCAGTTGATCCCTTGTTCTTAGGGAAGAGACATCTGTGTGAAGATGGCCGCCGCCTCCGTTATTAGTGTCGCAGCGATCGCCCCTCACATATCGCAGGATAACATTCCCGGGGTCCGTCCTCTGCGGTGAGCACTCGCTTCTCCTGGAAGAAGACACTTTCCTTATTTTACAATCTGTCAACAGGCGTCAAAGCAAGATTTTTCCCCTCATGCAGATAGACAACAAAGAGGCAGCAGAGAGTGGCGTGTCACCGGGCAGAGAATGGAGCGCGGCTGTAACCACCGCACATTACCCTGTCAGTCGCTCCTCACACCTGCTCAATAAAAACCGAAAAGATGACCAAACAGCCATAATCCTCTGCAAAAGATTGCTGTCATTACTGCTCTGAAGTGGCCAGGACGCGGGGAGATGGCAGCAGACTGGTGCTGTGCCAGGACGCGGGGAGATGGCAGCAGACTGGTGCTGTGCCAGGACGCGGGGAGATGGCAGCAGACTGGTGCTGTGCCGGGACGCGGGGAGATGGCAGCAGACTGGTGCTGTGCCAGGACGCGGGGAGATGGCAGCAGACTGGTGCTGTGCCAGGACGCGGGGAGATGGCAGCAGACTGGTGCTGTGCCGGGACGCGGGGAGATGGCAGCAGACTGGTGCTGTGCCAGGACGCGGGGAGATGGCAGCAGACTGGTGCTGTGCCAGGACGCGGGGAGATGGCAGCAGACAGGTGCTGTGCCAGGACGCGGGGGGATGGCAGCAGACTGGTGCTGTGCCAGGACGCAGGGAGATGGCAGCAGAATGGTGCTGTGCCAGGACGCAGGGAGATGGCAGCAGACTTGTGCTGTGCCAGGACGCGGGGAGATGGCAGCAGACTGGTGTTGTGCCAGGACGCAGGGAGATGGCAGCAGACTGGTGCTGTGCCAGGACGCAGGGAGATGGCAGCAGACTGGTGCTGTGCCAGGACGCAGGGAGATGGCAGCAGAATGGTGCTGTGCCAGGACACAGGGAGATGGCAGCAGACTGGTGCTGTGCCAGGACGCGGGGGGATGGCAGCAGACTGGTGCTGTGCCAGGACGCGGGGAGATGGCAGCAGACTGGTGCTGTGCCAGGACGCGGGGAGATGGAAGCAGACTGGTGCTGTGCCAGGACGCAGGGAGATGGCAGCAGACTGGTGCTGTGCCAGGACGCGGGGGGATGGAAGCAGACTGGTGCTGTGTCAGGACGCGGGGAGATGGCAGCAGACTGGTGCTGTGCCAGGACGCGGGGAGATGGAAGCAGACTGGTGCTGTGCCAGGACGCGGGGAGATGGAAGCAGACTGGTGCTGTGCCAGGACGCGGGGAGATGGAAGCAGACTGGTGCTGTGCCGGGACGCGGGGAGATGGCAGCAGACTGGTGCTGTGCCAGGACGCGGGGAGATGGCAGCAGACTGGTGCTGTGCCAGGACGCGGGGAGATGGCAGCAGACAGGTGCTGTGCCAGGACACGGGGAGATGGCAGCAGACTGGTGCTGTGCCAGGACGCGGGGAGATGGCAGCAGACTGGTGCTGTGCCAGGACGCAGGGAGATGGCAGCAGACTGGTGCTATGCCAGGACGCGGGGAGATGGCAGCAGACAGGTGCTGTGCCAGGACACAGGGAGATGGCAGCAGACTGGTGCTGTGCCAGGACACAGGGAGATGGCAGCAGAATGGTGCTGTGCCAGGACGCGGGGAGATGGCAGCAGACAGGTGCTGTGCCAGGACGCAGGGAGATGGCAGCAGACAGGTGCTGTGCCAGGACGCAGGGAGATGGCAGCAGAATGGTGCTGTGCCAGGACGCGGGGAGATGTAAGATTGGTCCGGGGGAGTGCATGGGTAAGGACAGCAGTCACAGAGGGTCCAGGGGAGTGCATGGGTAAGGACAGCAGTCACAGAGGGTCCAGGGGAGTGCATGGGTAAGGACAGCAGTCACAGAGGGTCCAGGGGAGTGCACGGGTAAGGACAGCAGTCACAGAGGATCCAGGGGAGTGCAAGGGTAAGGACAGCAGTCACAGAGGGTCCAAGGGAGTGCATGGGTAAGGACAGCAGTCGCAGAGGGTCTGGTGGGCACATGGGTAAGGACAGCAGTCACAGAGGGTCTGGTGGGCGCATGGATAAGGACAGCAGTCGCAGACGGTCTGGTGGGCGCATGGATAAGGACATCAGTCGCAGAGGGTCTGGTGGGCGCATGGGTAAGGACAGCAGTCACAGAGGGTCTGGTGGGCGCATGGATAAGGACAGCAGTCACAGAGGGTCTGGTGGGCGCATGGGTAAGGACAGCAGTCGCAGAGGGTCTGGTGGGCGCATGGATAAGGACGGCAGTCGCAGACGGTCTGGTGGGCGCATGGGTAAGGACAGCAGTCACAGAGGGTCTGGTGGGCGCATGTGTAAGGACAGTGGTCACAGAGGGTCTGGTGGGCACATGGGTAAGGACAGCAGTCGCAGACGGTCTGGTGGGCGCATGGGTAAGGACAGCAGTCACAGAGGGTCTGGTGGGCGCATGTGTAAGGACAGTGGTCACAGAGGGTCTGGTGGGCGCATGGATAAGGACAGCAGGACCAGAGGGTCTGGTGGGCGCATGGGTAAGGACAGCAGTTGCAGAGGGTCTGGTGGGCGCATGGGTAAGGACGGCAGTCGCAGACGGTCTGGTGGGCGCATGGGTAAGGACAGCAGTCACAGAGGGTCTGGTGGGCGCATGTGTAAGGACAGCAGTCACAGAGGGTCTGGTGGGCGCATGTGTAAGGACAGTGGTCACAGAGGGTCTGGTGGGCACATGGGTAAGGACAGCAGTCGCAGACGGTCTGGTGGGCGCATGGGCAAGGACAGCAGTCACAGAGGGTCTGGTGGGCGCATGTGTAAGGCCAGTGGTCACAGAGGGTCTGGTGGGCACATGAGTAAGGACAGCAGTCACAGAGGGTCTGGTGGGCGCATGGATAAGGACAGCAGTCACAGAGGGTCTGGTGGGCGCATGGATAAGGACAGCAGTCACAGACGGTCTGGTGGGCGCATGAGTAAGGACAGCACTCACAGAGGGTCTGGTGGGCTCATGGATAAGGAGAGCAGTCACAGAGGGTCTGGTGGGCGCATGTGTAAGGCCAGTGGTCACAGAGGGTCTGGTGGGCACATGGGTAAGGACAGCAGTCACAGAGGGTCTGGTGGGCGCATGGATAAGGACAGCAGTCACAGAGGGTCTGGTGGGCGCATGGGTAAGGACAGCAGTCGCAGAGGGTCTGGTGGGCGCATGGGTAAGGACAGCAGTCGCAGAGGGTCTGGTGGGCGCATGGGTAAGGACAGCAGTCACAGAGGGTCTGGTGGGCGCATGGGTAAGGACAGCAGTCACAGAGGGTCTGGTGGGCGCATGGGTAAGGACAGCAGTCACAGAGGGTCTGGTGGGCACATGGGTAAGGACAGCAGTCACAGAGGGTCTGGTGGGCGCATGGGTAAGGACAGCAGTCACAGAGGGTCTGGTGGGCGCATGGGTAAGGACAGCAGTCGCAGAGGGTCTGGTGGGCACATGGGTAAGGACAGCAGTCGCAGAGGGTCTGGTGGGCGCATGGATAAGGACAGCAGTCACAGAGGGTCTGGTGGGCGCATGGGTAAGGACAGCAGTCACAGAGGGTCTGGTGGGCGCATGGATAAGGACAGCAGTCGCAGAGGGTCTGGTGGGCGCATGGATAAGGACAGCAGTCACAGAGGGTCTGGTGGGCGCATGGGTAAGGACAGCAGTCACAGAGGGTCTGGTGGGCGCATGGGTAAGGACAGCAGTCGCAGAGGGTCTGGTGGGCGCATGGATAAGGACAGCAGTCGCAGAGGGTCTGGTGGGCGCATGGATAAGGACAGCAGTCGCAGAGGGTCTGGTGGGCGCATGGGTAAGGACAGCAGTCGCAGAGGGTCTGGTGGGCGCATGGGTAAGGACAGCAGTCGCAGAGGGTCTGGTGGGCGCATGGATAAGGACAGCAGTCGCAGAGGGTCTGGTGGGCGCATGGGTAAGGACAGCAGTCGCAGAGGGTCTGGTGGGCGCATGGGTAAGGACAGCAGTCGCAGAGGGTCTGGTGGGCGCATGGGTAAGGACAGCAGTCGCAGAGGGTCTGGTGGGCGCATGGGTAAGGATAGTAGTTGTGGAGCTTAATGATGCACATTTCAATGTTGACTATAAATTATCGCATCACTTTACATTTTTGATTTTCCGGAATCCCTTTGCTGCTGTTGTCGGATAAACAGAAAAACCCGAAACTTGCCAGACACACAAGAAATAAAGCTGCTAGATATCAGAGGTTCATACGGAGGCAGCTCCGAGAGGCCGTCACAGTCTGTAGCGTCTCCGCACTCGTCTCGTGCCCTCGGCCACATTCATTCCACTCCGTGATCAGCAGTGCCAAGTCATCAGAATTACCAGGAGCTGCTTATCCTCAGAGACAAAAAGCTGCTTCATCTGAGAAACAATAAGTAATGGCCACAGAGAAGAAGCAAATAGTCACACGACCTCCATGTATAATAGAGTGCATCACCAGCAGGTCCCTGTGACATCTCAGCCTTGTGTTGCTGGTCCTGGGGTCCATGGTCCGCTGTCCTTCTACTAGTCTCCTCCTCTACAGGGGCACAATGAGGATGGGTTGGGACAGTGTTACAAATATTGCACCTCGGCACGCAGCTTCCAGTAGCGTCTAGGTCATTTGCCCCATTATGGATGCGGGGTCCCACTGCCGTCGCCGTACCATTACTAGTCGTATCCGTTCTTCAGCTGTGTACGGGATGATTAGATATTCTCCGTCTATGTAACCAGTCTTGTCCCATCTTCCAGTAATGGGAGTATATTTTTAGTGTCTGATAGAAGCGTAAAAGCTCCACCAACTGACAATTCCCGTGGGTTGTGCGGTGTTTGTTTAATTTCTGCCTGAGATCGGTGCTAGTAAAGTAACGGAGGGTTTGTGGGCCCCCGGCAGGAAATTTAGCTTATTTATAAGCACACTTGACATTTAGATTTCCTTTAACCTTATGAGAAGTAGTGATATATAACGTCTAGAGCCAATTAACATGGGAGTGTGACTTCGCCGCCGCCGCTATATTTTCATGACAAGGGACTGCTCTTCGCACTGGAGATTGTTCCCAGGTGGGGACATCATATGCCGCGACGCTTTCCTTTCTTAGTCAAATACCAGACTCATCCGCGTCTGACAGAAAGTTCCATCCTGGCTTTGTTTCACCTGCTGTTACTGACAAAATGGATTTACAAATGAGCGATAGGCCAGAAAATCTGCGCTCTAACATCGAGGAGCAGTGTCAGGTCCCAGGGAAACATTAAATCTATTTCCAGACAAGAACAAGGTTAGGACATTCGGCTTCAGTGTCATCTTGAGCTCGTATTGATGTATATGGCTATGTAAAGTGCCGTACTACAGCTATCGAGATGTATACATATATATGCAAAAAATGAGGATGTCCAGCTCTTCAGGCAAAAAAATCATGTCTTTATTTTATCATGCAGACACAAAGAATGACATGACCAGCACAACGCGTTTCAGGTGAAAGCACTCACCCTTAATCATGATCATGATTACGGGTGAATGCTTTCACCTGAAACGCGTTGTGCTGGTCATGTCATTCTTTGTGTCTGCATGATAAAATAAAGACATGATTTTTTTGCCTGAAGAGCTGGACATCCTCATCTTTTGCATTATTTTGGGCTGTGGCAGTGCCTGTCCGTGCTCCAGGACGAAATCAAGACTGAGCTTTTTCCACGGTGAGCTGATTCATACTATTGAACATACATATATATGTATATAGAGGGAACCAGGGTTATTTATATGCATAGTAATATCAGCTGAAGAACAGAGATCGAAGGTTATAAGAAAAAGAAGAACCAGGGCTGGAGGTTATAAGACCAAGAGAAGAACCAGAGATGATGGTTATAAGATCAAGAGAAGAAGAACTCGGGATAAAGGTTAAAAGAACAGAATAACTGGGGATAAAGGTTATAACACCAAGAGAAGAAGAACTGGGGATAAAGGTTATAACAGCAAGAAAAGAAGAACTGGGGCTGGAGGTTATAAGACCAAGGAGAAGAAGTACCAGAGATGATGGTTATAAGATCAAGAGAAGAAGATCTGGGGATGAAGGTTATAACACAAAGAGAAGAAGAACTGGGGCTGGAGGTTATAAGACCAAGAGAAGAAACACCAGAGATGATGGTTATAAAATCAAGAGAAGAAGAGAAACTGGGTATGAAGGTTATAAGACCAAGAGAAGAAGAACCTTAGATAAAGCTTGTAGAAGAATAAGACAAATGGGGTATGAAAGTTGTAAGAGCAAGAGAAAAAGAAGAGAAACTGAGTATGAAGGTTGTAAGACTAAAAAAATACAAACAAGTGATGAAGGTTGTAAGACCAAGAGAAGAAGAACCGTAGATAAAGCTTGTAGAAGAAGACAACAAACAGGGTATGAAGGTTGTAAGACCAAGAAAAGAATAACTTAGGCAGACGGTCAAAAAAAACAAAAGAAGAAGAGCCAGGGATGAAGGTTATAAGACCAAGAAAGGAGTAGCCGTAGATGAAGGTTATAAGACAAAGAAGAACCACGGCTGCAGGTTATAAGACCAAGAGAAGAAGAACCAGAAATGATCTGTATAAGACCTAGTGAAGAAGGACCAGAAATGATCTGTATAAGACCTAGTGAAGAAGGACCAGAAATGATCTGTATAAGACCTAGTGAAGAAGGACCAGAAATGATCTGTATAAGACCTAGTGAAGAAGGACCAGAAATGATCTGTATAAGACCTAGTGAAGAAGGACCAGAAATGATCTGTATAAGACCTAGTGAAGAAGGACCAGAAATGATCTGTATAAGACCTAGTGAAGAAGGACCAGAAATGATCTGTATAAGACCTAGTGAAGAAGGACCAGAAATGATCTGTATAAGACCTAGTGAAGAAGGACCAGGGGTAATTTTTATAAGACCATGAGAAGAAGAACCGAGAATAAAGGTTATAAGACCAAGACAAGAACTGGGGCTGGAGGTTATAAGACCAAGAGCAGAAGAAGAAGAACTGGGTTGAAGGTTACAAGCCCAACAGAAGAAGAGCCAGGGATGAAGGTTATAAGACCAAGAAAGGAGGAACCATATGACCTTCATCTAAGACCAAGAAAAGAAGAGTCAGGGATGAAGGTTGTAAGATCACAGATCAGTGAATGAGCGCAATCCATGCCCCACACAATCCTATGCTGGGATTTGAGGCTATATTTGGGCTGTGATTTGGTCCTGGATTGATGCAATTTTGATGCCATTTTTGATTCACATTTTGGAACAAAAACAGGAATAAATATAAGTGATAAATATTGATGTTTTATCTTTTGCTTCTTTCGGTAAAGCCCACGATTCCCACCTCCTCCTACGTAATCTTCACTTTCCCCCAAAGCCCGGCCCAGTCTCCATCTGTTCATTAAAGTTTGATTTATTGTCTAGAGGAATTATTAATTTTGCCTTTGGACAGAATTTGGTGCGATAGTCGAATTGACTTGGAATATTTCAATACTTTCTTAAATGTAAATGTTTTTCTCAATTTTCTCCTCGGCTTCACGTGGGGCCGGGGGAATAATTCTCCTTATTAACTATCTTTTCCTTTTACATTTGTTTCTGTGAAATGAGGTTACAATGGACAAATCCGGTTGTTTTTCTGCCATAAAAATCTATTTTCATCCATTTAGTCTCCTTTTCATAGGAGAACATGGCGTCTTTCCCCTAAGAAGTAATATACAGGATCAATGAGACATTTCATAATTTGTTGCTCGGCAGATCAAAGCCCATTTAGCTGAATTACACGAACATCGATTCCGCTCACATTTTACACTTCTCTTTGTAATAAAACCCCCCACGCTTTTCCGCCGCCGATTTACTTAAGAGCTGTCGATTACTAACCAATCAGCCGAGGCTCGGAGGACATTATATCCTATTGCCTTATAATATTTCCGTAAATGGCCTGGTTTTATGACTTGCCGTCCATTCTATTCCTCTGAGCCACACATCACAGGCCTCTGGTATAGAAAATCAATGGAAGCATGGAGGCTTTCACGTAAAGCAGCGACAGCCGGGGCCGTGTGTTGTATGGACCTTTAGTTTTGTGTCTTGTAAAGTATAGAAGAAGTCTCAGCACATGGAGACACGTGCTATGGAAAAGACACGGCGCCGGCAGACCGTAAAGACAAATGATGACGCCAGTCCTACCTCCAATGGATTCCCAAACAGATGGGTGATCATAGGTGGCCTATGTATTCTAATAGGAGTTCTGCCTAGCGGGTGATTGTTGGGGGTCAGTAACGTGATGGCACCCGTGCTCAGCAGTCAGCCGCCCTCCATGCAGGACACCTGGCAGCGCTATCCGTGTGGCCGAGTCTACGGCTCAGTCTTACGCACCTACGTAGAGATGGGAAAAGGCTGCGGCACTGGGGGAAGCTACTTTAACCCTTTCTTCTAGATCCCTACCAATCACACCAATAACCTTCTCTCCTCACTGTGGACAACTCCTAACAAAGTCCTGTACATAAATTTAGTAGATATTCCCATAGACCTTATTTTTTAAATGAGGGCTTCCTTCCTCCATTATCAGGGCCACCCCAGTCCTCTTCTGCACCATGCGACCGGGAATCACAGCATCCTCTATCTATGTGGTCTGGACGTTGCATTGATGCACTCATAGGTTTGCATTGAGAAAGTAACTTCTGCCTTAAAGGGGTATTCCCATAACGCCAAGTAAAGGTTCACCACTGGGATATGCTACCACCTTGGGTTTGGTGGGGTCTGACTGTCCATACCGGAGAATGAGGATGGCACTTATTTAGCATGACTGCCTCTTCTGAGATTCCCGGTATATCTACGCTCCTGACCTCCAGCTGCGCTGGGGACTGCAGCATAGCCTCAGATGCATCAATGCCTCAGAGCTGCAGTCCCTTGTATAGCGGGGGTCCTGGAACGCCGCTGTGAAGAGCAAAGTGAAGGCAGCATTAATCTGGACCATGGCATCTTTATTCTCAGGGCTGGTGGAGGTAATGGCAGCTCTACACCCAATGTGTACCCCTCTAACGGTGTCTTCCCATCATATACTCAGGGTAGATTACTAGAACCCACCACCATTTTTGATCAGTGGGATCTGACTAATCAGATATGAAGAACCCCTTAAACGATTCTCATAGTTTGAAAATAAAAAACAGCCCCGGTCACAAGAACAAGACTGCAGCCCCTTTATTACCAGGATTGGGGGTACCGGACGATAGTGATTATATATCTGAGTGATTTCTCTGGAACACCCTTTTAGGATCGGATGCATTTAAAGGATTCATCCCCAGATCTTTACCTCATCCCTTTAAGGCTCGGTCTGTTGGTTGCTGACTGTATTGAAAAAATCCTCCATGAACAGATCAGACTTCAGCAAAGTGACCGCATCACGTCCATTTTAATAAAGATAACATATTGTCGGCGGTTCTTTAGCATTTCTCGCTTTCTCCGGTGCATAGAGAATTGTTTTTATTGAAATGTCACAGCGTTGCCAATACGTCGGCTTTTCATTTCATTTTCTCAATAATCTGCTTTTCTGATTGAAATCTTGCGCATGACGAGGTCAATGTTTATTGCTTTTCTCTTCTTTAGGGAGAATTCAGATTTAGATTATTGGTAAAACACGTTGGACTTGGGGTGGAGGCTCCAGACGGAGGAATGAGACGTGAACGCTCCGGCCTCGTTCCTGGAGTCAGTGAAGCCGTTTCATTGATGGACTGGAAGAGTCTCCATAAGTGTCGGGCAGTACAATTCCTACAGCCCAACTCTGACCGGTCCCGGGTGTCACTGGAACGTCCCCATATATCTCCCATAAGTGTCAGGCAGGACAATTACTAGAGCCCAACACCTGCTGGTTCTGGGTGTCACTGGAACGTCCCCATATATCACCCATAAGTGTCAGGCAGGACCATTACTAGCGCCCAACATCTGCCGGTCCCGGGTTGTCACAGTCTGGAACGTCCCCATATATCTCCCATAAGTGTCAGGCAGTACAATTCCTACAGCCCAACTCTGACCGGTCCCGGGTGTCACTGGAACGTCCCCATATATCTCCCATAAGTGTCAGGCAGGACAATTACTAGAGCCCAACACCTGCCGGTCCTGGGTTGTCACAGTCTGGAACGTCCCCATATATCTCCCATAAGTGTCGGGTAGGACAATTCCTACAGCCCAACACCTGCCAGTCCCGGGTGTCACTGTTAGCGTCTCCTTATATCACCCATAAGTGTCAGGCAGGACGATTCCTACAGCCCAACACCTGCCGGTCCTGGGTGTCACTAGAAGAGTCTCCATATATCACCCATATGTGTCAGGCAGGACAATTACTAGAGCCCAACACCTGCCGGTCCTGGGTGTCACTAGAAGAGTCTCCATATATCACCCATATGTGTCAGGCAGGACAATTACTAGAGCCCAACACCTGCCGGTCCTGGGTGTCACTGGAACGTCTCCATATATCTCCCATATGTGTCAGGCAGGACAATTACTAGAGCCCAACACCTGCCGGTCCTGGGTGTCACTGGAAGCGTCTCCATATATCTCCCATATGTGTCAGGCAGGACGATTACTAGAGCCCAACACCTGCCGGTCCCGGGTGTCACTGGAAGAGTCTCCATATATCACCCATATGTGTCAGGCAGGACAATTACTAGAGCCCAACACCTGCCGGTCCTGGGTGTCACTAGAAGAGTCTCCATATATCACCCATATGTGTCAGGCAGGACAATTACTAGAGCCCAACACCTGCCGGTCCCGGGTGTCACTGGAAGAGTCTCCATATATCTCCCATATGTGTCAGGCAGGACAATTACTAGAGCCCAACACCTGCCGGTCCCGGGTGTCACTGGAAGAGTCTCCATATATCTCCCATAAGTGTCGGGCAGGACGATTACTACAGCCCAACACCTGCCGGTCCTGGGTGTCACTGGAACGTCTCCATATATCTCCCATAAGTGTCGGGCAGGACGATTACTACAGCCCAACATCTGCCGGTCCCGGGTGTCACTGGAAGCGTCTCCTTATATCACCCATATGTGTCAGGAAGGACGATTACTAGAACCCAACACCTGTTGGTCCCGGGTGGCACTTGAACGTCTCCATATATCTCCCATAAGTGTCGGGCAGGACAATTACTAGAGCCCAACACCTGCCGGTCCCGGGTGGCACTGGAAGAGTCTCCATATATCTCCCATAAGTGTCGGGTAGGACGATTACTACAGCCCAACACCTGCCGGTCCTGGGTGTCACTGGAAGCGTCTCCTTATATCACCCATATGTGTCAGGCAGGACAATTACTAGAGCCCAACACCTGCCGGTCCCGGGTGTCACTGGAAGCGTCTCCTTATATCACCCATATGTGTCAGGAAGGACGATTACTACAGCCCAACACCTGCCGGTCCTTGGTGTCACTGGAAGAGTCTCCATATATCTCCCATAAGTGTCGGGCAGGACGATTACTACAGCCCAACATCTGCCGGTCCCGGGTGTCACTGGAAGAGTCTCCATATATCTCCCATAAGTGTCGGGCAGGACGATTACTACAGCCCAACACCTGTTGGTCCCGGGTGGCACTTGAACGTCTCCATATATCTCCCATAAGTGTCGGGCAGGACAATTACTACAGCCCAACACCTGCCGGTCCCGGGTGTCTCTCGTCATCATGGCGGCTTGTGGCTGTAGCACACAGTTATCAGATTGGTCCTATGGCCTCTGCGGTTCCCACTGTTGGAGGTTTTCCTGGCTCTATGTGAACATGTCTTATATTCTCACCTTTTTGGTTCCCTTCTCATTGATGATTTTCTCCCGTTCACCCATCTTTGTTTTGCCTAGTTTTGATGATGTCCATCACTATGAGGAAATGTCACCACATGGCAGTTGCTTGTTGTCAAGGTCAGGTGACTACATTTTTATGGATGGCACGTCATCCACACATTCACAGAACTCCTGTTTATACAGACGGACCTGAAAACCTCCTTTTTATTCATCTTCTGCCCTCGCCATCTTGACAGGTTCTTCAGTGTAAGACTTCTCATGTTGGGATGACGTGCCGCTCCTCCGGTGTGATGGCTTCCACTTCCCGGCCTCCGCTCCCGCACCCGTTTACTTTGCCTCCTGTGACGGGTCACACGGTGGAGATGGCGGGCGTGCAGCCAATCCGCTGCAAAATTCAAGACTTTTTATTTTGGCGTTTATTACTCCCCCACTCCACCCCAAAAAGGGACATGCAGATTATTTCCGCAGTGGTCTCCTCTTTTTCATCCGCATGGCAAAAAAAAAAGATAATAGTCAATTGTCAGTGAGTTGGTCCCAAATCCGGGACAAATCTATGTGCTCTGGGTACAGAAATCCACTTGTTTTATCAATGCCTTTTTTGATAAAGTCTTTGAAGCTGATTTTTTTTCTTGGAATTTTTTCTCTTTTAATTGCAATATAAGATTTGAGGCGTTAAAAAAAGACATTAAGACGTTTTACTATTCCTTATATCAGAAAATATAACGTGTCGTAAACCACAATGAGGTTTCCCCATTGGAATCAGTGGGAAACTTATTTAAAGAGAATTTAAAGCAGTTTTTGATGTGGATTTGGGAGCAGAATGTGATGCATTAACCTTTGCCAAAAACACGTCCCGGCTCAATAAGACTGTCATTACTAGATAAGGAGCTCTGGAGTAAGATGTGCGGAGCTAAGGGCTCGGTGACTAATGGAGTTGGTGCATCTTGCTGACGGAGGGCGCCGTGTCGCAGGGGCACCTGGTTATGTCACTGAAGGATGCCTTTGTGTGTGCTGTAGGGAGTGCGTGACACTCACTGACTCCTCTGAGGCTATGTCCATTTTCCCGTCCTCGTTCCCAGAAGCTTCTGAGCAGGAATCACACCTCACCAGGGATTCTTATCAAAATACCCTTTACTTGCAGACAACCGTTTCATGGCGCACATGGCATTCGGCATCCTATCTTCCCCATACGGGTACTCTCCTTTAAGACTCTCACTATCGGTGCAGCGGCAGCTTCTCCATTCCTGCTAGCTCCTTCTATGGGTTCAGCAGCAGCGTCTCCATCCCTGCGAGCTCCTTCTATGGGGTCAGCAGCAGCATCTCCATCCCTGCGAGCTCCTACTATGGGTTCAGCAGCAGCGTCTCCATCCCTGCCAGCTCCTTCTATGGGTTCAGGAGCAGCGTCTCCATCCCTGCGAGCTCCTACTATGGGTTCAGCAGCAGCGTCTCCATCTCTGCCAGCTCCTTCTATGGGTTCAGCAGCAGCTCCTTTCTCCATCAGTAACCCTTCACTCTCCTTATAAGGGTCCATGGTACTCCGGGATCGCCCCCTCTTTCAGCTCCACAAAGCCCGCCGGGACAAAGCAGAGGGTCTCAACCTACAGAGATTGGTATCGGGGTTCAGGACTAGCCCACCTCCTTCCTTGTCCCTTGCCTGAAGCTCCTCTCACTGCTCCATCTCTCTTGTAACCAGGAAGTCTCTCTCCTGAACACTAGCCCCACACTCCAGTGAGCTGAACCGGACATTCACTGTCTCTATTACAAAGTCCATCTACATAACATTCCTATGCTTTACATGACTTCCAATAAATGACATCCTTTACCTTACACTACAGCCTACCTAACATTCCCCACTCTGCTACCTCTATTAAAGCCTATGTCTTAATCTTTAGCTTATGTGACTGATACACTTCAGCACACATTGCGGACACCTTTACATCAGAGTACAGGTTACATAGCAGGGGGCTCGACCTCCCCTACATTGCAGCTGCTTCTGTCAGGAATCTGCACCGTCCGGGGCCGGTTCTATCATTTATGTCCCTTGTGTGGTGTACCTTATAATACATTTGTAGGATGTCCTTGTCCCCCTTATCCCCCCACATCACTCATTACCGAAACTTCCCGCCACACAAACATGGCGTCCAGTTTTGCAGCAGATTGCTGGACGTCTGATGAATCGCCGCTCTCACGTGGGCGAAGTCTGCAAGAAACAAACTTTCCTGCTGCAGCGATTCTTCGGGGAATCCTTAGTGAATTTCCTTTTCGAGTTTGGAGGAATAGTCTGAATGATTCATACGGTTCTTAATGAATCGATAATCTGCGTCTGGATCTGAGAATAAAACCGATCACAGTTTACAGTATAAAACGCGCTGTCGATATTGGGGAGACTTTATTGTGGTTCAGGATTAGAAGACCCCCTCCCCAAAAACAAAAGTGATCAGAGCGCTGCGTCCACTGTGCGGTGTAATGAAGGGGAATTGCCGGGCACAATGTCTCCACTTCCTAATTTCTGTCTTCTAAGACTAAAACAAGGAGGAATGAAAGGCGATGATCTATGGAGGTGGGCAGAACCGGCTGAAGAAGAAAAACATCATTAAAGTCAGCTGTTTGATGAGAGACAGATACATACATAACCGAGCTGCCGGGGAGCGAGCCTGGGGAAATTAAACCAAAATGGATGATCCGCAATGCAAGGAAAATAGCAAACAAGAAAAGGAATTGTAAATGCCCAAGTCTACGTATGTGAGAGTAAACACAGTGCCACGTCTGCGGGATACGTGGACTCTGCACGAGAGACTCCTCTGAAGCTTCTCCTCCACCCTCCACTCTGATCCGTCCAAAGCTGGAGAAGTGGAAAGTGATTCCAAAAGACAGATTCTGGAGCCATGGGTGCTGAGGAGACCATGGACATCCAGTGCAGAGTGGCCAGTGCCCACATGTCTGACCATCCCAGCCACCTGCCATCAGAATGGGAACCAGGGATATGCAGTGCAGAGCGGCCAGTGCCCACATATCTGACCATGCCAGCCGCCGTCAAAATGGGAACTAAGGACATGCAGTGCAGAGCGGCCAGTGCCCACACGTCTGACCATGCCAGCCGCCGTCAGGTGGCAACCATGGACATCCAGTACAGAGCAACCAATGCCCACACGTCTGTCCATGCCAGCCGCCGTCAGGTGGCAACCATGGACATCCAGTGCAGAGCAGCCAGTGCCCACACGTCTGACTATGCCATCTGCCATTAGTTGGCAACCATGGACATCAAGTACAGAGCAACCAGTGCCCACACGTCTGACCATGCCAGCTGCCGTCCAAATGGGAACCAAAGACATGCAGTGCAGAGCGGCCAGTGCCCTCACATCTGACCATGCCAGCCGCCGTCAGGTGGAAACCATGGACATCCACTACAGAGCAGCCAGTGCCAACAGGTCTGACCATGCCAACTGCCATCAGGTGGAAACCAAGATGCAGATCTGTCATATGGGCAGGGAAACACTGGCGACACCAGTCTGAAGACGACCTGTCTGCTATTGGAACAGAAAAAAAAGGCGTTGAAACATACAGAAATCTTGGTAGCATCCATGGGGATGAAGGTACGCTGGGCCGGTGCGGAGAACATCCCTCTGCAGAGGCTACAGACTTTACAGGCAGAGTCCATTCTAATACTGCACAGATCCATGTTTCTTAATGGGCAGAACTGGTATTTTCCACAAAATTACGGTATGTATCGAGCTCTCAGTATTACAGGTGGAGCTGGAGGCACCTCGCTGCTGCAGTAAGTGGAGGTCGTGGGAAAACCTGAAGGGACTTTACAGACTGATACCACCGTACTATTATACTGTACTGTTATACACTATTATACTCTGCCCATTCAGATCAGTGCGCCCGGTCCCTGCACCGGAGCAAGCTTCCTCCTCATCGGTTATTTGCTGTTGGGGGAAATAGAAAATTTTCATAACTTTCCTTCTACCTCCGATGTTGTATACCTGGGACACCAGAACTTTCCTTCTACCTTCGATGTTGTATACCTGAGACACCAGAACTTTCCTTCTACCTCCGATGTTGTATACCTGAGATACCAGAACTTTCCTTCTACCTCAGATGTTGTATACCTTGGATACCAGAACTTTCCTTCTACTTTCGATGTTGTATACCTGAGACACCAGAACTTTCCTTCCACCTCCGATGTTGTATACCTGAGACACCAGAACTTTCCTTCTACCTCCGATGTTGTATATCTTAGATACCAGAACTTTCCTTCTACCTCCGATGTTGTATACCTGAGATATCAGAACTTTTCTTCTACCTCCGATGTTGTATACCTGGGATACCAGAACTTTCCTTCTACCTCCGATGTTATATACCTGAGACACCAGAACTTTCCTTCTACCTCCGATGTTGTATACCTGAGATACCAGAACTTTCCTTCTACCTCCGATGTTGTATACCTGAGATACCAGAACTTTCCTTCTACCTCCGATGTTGTATACCTGAGATATCAGAACTTTTCTTCTACCTCCGATGTTGTATACCTGGGATACCAGAACTTTCCTTCTACCTCCGATGTTATATACCTGAGACACCAGAACTTTCCTTCTACCTCCGATGTTGTATACCTGAGATACCAGAACTTTCCTTCTACCTCCGATGTTGTATACCTGAGATACCAGAACTTTTCTTCTACCTCAGATGTTGCATACCTGAGATATTAGAACTTTATTTCTACCTCTGATGTTGTATAACTTGGATACCAGAACTTTCCTTCTACCTCCGATGTTGTATATGTATATATATATATATATATATATATATATTTTCCACAAAATTACGGTATGTATCGAGCTCTCAGTATTACAGGTGGAGCTGGTGGCACCTCGCTGCTGCAGTAAGTGGAGGTCATGGGAAAACCTGAAGGGACTTTACAGACTGATACCACCGTACTATTATACTGTACTGTTATACACTATTATAAAAAGAAAGATTTGCGGGGCACTACTTCCACTGAGGACTGTCCACATCAAACAACCAGCAATTAGTTGCAGGAAGCACACGCGGTGCTATTAGTCTCTGCTGTAACAAGTGAAAACTTCCAGGTCGGACTGTGCTGAGTACAGCTACGGGGTGCTTATTCCAAAAGCATCAGAGCATGAAACATTAAGCAAAAGGAAAAAAGGGGACAGCACTCACCGATAATTGCTGTGAAGTACTCAGGTTTATTTCATGGTTGGAGGATACATGCTTCGGCGTTACAGGGAGGGAAAGAGGATCGATACCTGAGATATCAGAACTTTCCTTCTACCTCCGATGTTGTATACCTGAGATATCAGAACTTTCCTTCTACCTCCGATGTTGTATACCTGAGATACTGGAACTTTCCTTCTACCTCCGATGTTGTATACCTGAGATATCAGAACTTTCCTTCTACCTCCGATGTTATATACCTCGGATACCAGAACTTTCCTTCTACCTCCGATGTTGTATACCTGAGACACCAGAACTTTCCTTCTACCTCCGATGTTGTATACCTGAGACACCAGAACTTTCCTTCTACCTCCGATGTTGTATACCTGAGACACCAGAACTTTCCTTCTACCTCCGATGTTGTATACCTGAGACACCAGAACTTTCCTTCTACCTCCGATGTTGTATACCTGAGATATCAGAACTTTCCTTCTACCTCCGATGTTGTATACCTGAGATACCAGAACTTTCCTTCTACCTCCGATGTTGTATACCTGAGACACCAGAACTTTCCTTCTACCTCCGATGTTATATACCTCGGATACCAGAACTTTCCTTCTACCTCCGATGTTGTATACCTGAGACACCAGAACTTTCCTTCTACCTCCGATGTTGTATACCTGAGACACCAGAACTTTCCTTCTACCTCCGATGTTGTATACCTGAGATATCAGAACTTTCCTTCTACCTCCGATGTTGTATACCTGAGACACCAGAACTTTCCTTCTACCTCCGATGTTGTATACCTGAGACACCAGAACTTTCCTTCTACCTCCGATGTTGTATACCTGAGATACCAGAACTTTCCTTCTACCTCCGATGTTGTATACCTGAGACACCAGAACTTTCCTTCTACCTCCGATGTTGTATACCTGAGACACCAGAACTTTCCTTCTACCTCCGATGTTGTATACCTGAGATATCAGAACTTTCCTTCTACCTCCGATGTTATATACCTGAGACACCAGAACTTTCCTTCTACCTCCGATGTTGTATACCTGAGATACCAGAACTTTCCTTCTACCTCCGATGTTGTATACCTGAGATATCAGAACTTTCCTTCTACCTCCGATGTTGTATACCTGAGACACCAGAACTTTCCTTCTACCTCCGATGTTGTATACCTGAGATACCAGAACTTTCCTTCTACCTCCGATGTTGTATACCTGAGATACCAGAACTTTCCTTCTACCTCCGATGTTGTATACCTGAGACACCAGAACTTTCCTTCTACCTCCGATGTTGTATACCTGAGATACCAGAACTTTCCTTCTACCTCCGATGTTGTATACCTGAGACACCAGAACTTTCCTTCTACCTCCGATGTTGTATACCTGAGACACCAGAACTTTCCTTCTACCTCCGATGTTGTATACCTGAGATATCAGAACTTTCCTTCTACCTCCGATGTTATATACCTGAGACACCAGAACTTTCCTTCTACCTCCGATGTTGTATACCTGAGACACCAGAACTTTCCTTCTACCTCCGATGTTGTATACCTGAGATATCAGAACTTTCCTTCTACCTCCGATGTTATATACCTGAGACACCAGAACTTTCCTTCTACCTCCGATGTTGTATACCTGAGATACCAGAACTTTCCTTCTACCTCCGATGTTGTATACCTGAGATACCAGAACTTTTCTTCTACCTCAGATGTTGTATACCTCGGATACCAGAACTTTCCTTCTACCTCCGATGTTGCATACCTGAGATATTAGAACTTTATTTCTACCTCTGATGTTGTATAACTTGGATACCAGAACTTTCCTTCTACCTCCGATGTTGTATATGTATGTATATATATATATATATATTTTCCACAAAATTACGGTATGTATCGAGCTCTCAGTATTACAGGTGGAGCTGGTGGCACCTCGCTGCTGCAGTAAGTGGAGGTCATGGGAAAACCTGAAGGGACTTTACAGACTGATACCACCGTACTATTATACTGTACTGTTATACACTATTATAAAAAGAAAGATTTGCGGGGCACTACTTCCACTGAGGACTGTCCACATCAAACAACCAGCAATTAGTTGCAGGAAGCACACGCGGTGCTATTAGTCTCTGCTGTAACAAGTGAAAACTTCCAGGTCGGACTGTGCTGAGTACAGCTACGGGGTGCTTATTCCAAAAGCATCAGAGCATGAAACATTAAGCAAAAGGAAAAAAGGGGACAGCACTCACCGATAATTGCTGTGAAGTACTCAGGTTTATTTCATGGTCGGAGGATACATGCTTCGGCGTTACAGGGAGGGAAAGAGGATCGATACCTGAGATATCAGAACTTTCCTTCTACCTCCGATGTTGTATACCTGAGATACTGGAACTTTCCTTCTACCTCCGATGTTGTATACCTGAGATACTGGAACTTTCCTTCTACCTCCGATGTTGTATACCTGAGATATCAGAACTTTCCTTCTACCTCTGATGTTGTATACCTGAGACACCAGAACTTTCCTTCTACCTCCGATGTTATATACCTCGGATACCAGAACTTTCCTTCTACCTCCGATGTTGTATACCTGAGACACCAGAACTTTCCTTCTACCTCCGATGTTGTATACCTGAGACACCAGAACTTTCCTTCTACCTCCGATGTTGTATACCTGAGACACCAGAACTTTCCTTCTACCTCCGATGTTGTATACCTAGGATACCAGAACTTTCCTTCTACCTCCGATGTTGTATACCTGAGACACCAGAACTTTCCTTCTACCTCTGATGTTGTATACCTGAGATACCATAACTTTCCTTCTACCTCCGATGTTATATACCTCGGATACCAGAACTTTCCTTCTACCTCCGATGTTGTATACCTGAGACACCAGAACTTTCCTTCTACCTCCGATGTTGTATACCTGAGACACCAGAACTTTCCTTCTACCTCCGATGTTGTATACCTGAGACACCAGAACTTTCCTTCTACCTCCGATGTTGTATACCTGAGACACCAGAACTTTCCTTCTACCTCCGATGTTGTATACCTGAGACACCAGAACTTTCCTTCTACCTCCGATGTTGTATACCTAGGATACCAGAACTTTCCTTCTACCTCCGATGTTGTATACCTGAGACACCAGAACTTTCCTTCTACCTCTGATGTTGTATACCTGAGATACCATAACTTTCCTTCTACCTCCGATGTTATATACCTCGGATACCAGAACTTTCCTTCTACCTCCGATGTTGTATACCTGAGACACCAGAACTTTCCTTCTACCTCCGATGTTGTATACCTGAGACATCAGAACTTTTCTTCTACCTCTGATGTTGTATACCTGAGACACCAGAACTCGCTGTTCCTTGATAGACGCCGCAGCTTATTGCAGATTAATGTGTTGCAGACGCCACCATTTAATTGGATGAAGGCAGCAGAAGTGGGTCAGGGCCGCGCCGCGGAGAGGTGTTGTGTTGTCCTGTGGATAAATAATTAAGGCAAGGTGCCATCTGTCAGTTCTCAGCAGATGATTCACTTAGACTTTGTCTAAAAATCAAAGCTTGCACAGCCGCGGCATGTCTGGGCCTCGGAAACAGCCGAGATCAACCCCGAAAGGAATCCGCGGCTGCCAATGTGGCGGCAGCTTAGGGGTCAATGGAAATGGCCATCGGCTCCTGCCCCGATCACAAAAATCCAGACTTTTACATCTAAAATTCCTCAAAAATCACCGGAGACCTTAAATCTATGATTAGTTTAGAGAAATTCACTTTTTTTGTTTCTGTCTTTAAATTGCGCAGACGCCTGAAGGGGATTTGCACCATTGAAGCCGGTTTCTTTGTTTTTTAATATTACACATCTACGGTATATGACAATATCCAGCACGATCTGTGTACACAGCTCCCATGCAGATCTATGCTACAGTGACTGATGCAGCCATGGCTATGGACGACAGGTGAAGACGGGCCAAGTCATCTGGATCTAAACTGCTCCTTCCCGACCTCCTCCTGAGGAGACGTCATGTCCGATCGGGGGACGCCAGGTCCGATCGGGGGACGCCGGGTCCGAGCGGGGGACGCCGGGTCCGAGCGGGGGACGCCGGGTCCGAGCGGGGGACGCCGGGTCCGAGCGGGAGACTTCGGGTCTGAGCGGGGGACGCCGGGTCCCGAGCGGGAGACGCCGGGTCCGAGCGGGGGACGCCGGGTCCGAGCGGGGGACGCCGGGTCCGAGCGGGGGACGCCGGGTCCGAGCGGGAGACGTTGGGTCCCAGTAGTGGATGTCGGGTCCGAGCAGTTGACGTCGGTTCTGAGCAGGATGGAGGGTTTATGCTCCCACTACACGCCCCGAGGTTCACAGGTTGGGTTCGCTCAGCCCTACATGTGACCCATGGCTATAATCGGGGCCCCTGCTCCTCCATGATGCTGCGCTCCTTCCTGCTGGCTGATTTTGCCAGTTTTGCACAGTTGTTCCATTCCTTGATGAACACTTGTGGCCAGGATTTGAGTTCAGCTCCGGATGTAGATGATGTAACGTCAGTGGCCGTTATATTTCCAGCTTTGTGGCCCCCGTTTTGCAGCATATTTCTGTGATTCCCCTCCCCCGTCTTTACCTCTGTGTATCGCGCTTTTTCTGTGAAAATTCAAGTAATTTAAATATTTACAAAATAAAAGAAAATTTCTGTGAAATTATTTCAAACATTTTTCCATTGCAAAATCTCATTCTGCCCGTGTAATTGTGCTGCACAATACAGGGGGTGCACGGTACAATACAGGGGGTGTACGGTACAATACAGGGGGTGTACGGTACAATAGAGGGGGTGCACGGTACAATACAGGGGGTGTACGGTACAATAGAGGGGGTGCACGGTACAATACAGGGGGAGCACGGTACAATACAGGGGGCGCACGGTACAGGGGGCGCACGGTACGGTACAGGGGGCGTACAGTACAGGGGGCGCACAGCACAATACAGGGGGCGCACGGTACAATACAGGGGGAACACGGTACAATACAGGAGGCGCACGGTACAATACAGGGGGAGCACGGTACAATACAGGGGGAGCACGGTACAATACAGGGGGCGCACGGTACAGGGGGCACACGGTACGGTACAGGGGGGCGTACAGTACAGGGGGCGCACAGCACAATACAGGAGGCGCACGGTACAATACAGGGGGAACACGGTACAATACAGGAGGCGCACGGTACAATACAGGGGGAGCACGGTACAATACAGGGGGAGCACGGTACAATACAGGGGCGCACGGTACAGGGGGCGCATGGTACGGTACAGGGGGCGTACGTTACAGGGGGCGCACAGCACAATACAGGGGGCGCACGGTACAGGGGGCGCACGGTACAATACAGGGGGTGCACGGTACAATACAGGGGGCGCACGGTACAGGGGGCGCACGGTACGGTACAGGGGGCGCACAGTAGAATACAGGGGGCGCACGGTACAGGGGGCGCACGGTACAATACAGGGGGTGCACGGTACAATACAGGGGGCGCACGGTACAATACAGGGGGTGCACGGTACAATACAGGGGGTGCACGGTACAGGGGGCGCACAGTACAATACAGGGGGCGCACGGTACAATACAGGGGGTACACGGTACAGGGGGTGCACGGTACAATACAGGGGGCGCATGGTACAGGGGGCGCATGGTACAATACAGGGGGCACATGGTACAATAGAGGGGGTGCACGGTACAATACAGGGGGTACACGGTACAATACAGGGGGCGCACGGTACAATAAGGGGGTACAGGGGGTACACGGTACAATACAGGGGGCGCATGGTACAGGGGGTGCATGGTACAATACAGGGCGCACGGTACAATACAGGGGGTGCACGGTACAGGGGGCGCACAGTACAATACAGGGGGCGCACGGTACAGGGAGCGCACGGTACAATACAGGGGGTGCACGGTACAATACAGGGGGCGCACGGTACAATACAGGGGGTGCACGGCACAGGGGCGCTGATTAGTGACAAATGGCTGAAAGCAAAACGTGGTCTAATTTTGGTGACAAATCATTCCCTCAATCCGCGGCTGTCACTCGGAGAATCCACGTCTCCGCGCCCCTGATTTATGCCTCCATTATGACTCACCGTGCGCTAAAGTGGATCATTAGAATAGTTCTTACATAATAATCACAAGCGCGGGACTCTCCTGACGAGGAAAGGGCAGAAAGCGCAGAATCCGGAGCAGAAAGCGCAGAATCCGGAGCAGAAAGCGCAGAATCCGGAGCAGAAAGCGCAGAATCCGGAGCAGAAAGCGCAGAATCCGGAGCAGAAAGCGCAGAAACCGGGGATACATTCTCGCCATCGGCCCAATAATGTGGAATATAGCGCAGAATAAAGAAAGTGCTCAGAGCGGATCCAGCGGCGGAGGAAAGATCGGCAAAGCTTATTACAGCGAGACGTTCCCGGCTCCGGCAGAGGATGATCCTGGGAGAGGAAGTGTCTGGACCAGGAGGATCCCGGGGAGAGGAAGTGTCTGGACCAGGAGGATCCCGGGGAGAGGAAGTGTCTGGACCAGGAGGATCCCGGGGAGGGAAGTGTCTGGACCAGGAGGATCCCGGGGAGGGGAAGTGTCTGGACCAGGAGGATCCCGGGGAGGGGAAGTGTCTGGACCAGGAGGATCCCGGGGAGGGGAAGTGTCTGGACCAGGAGGATCCCGGGGAGAGGAAGTGTCTGGACCAGGAGGATCCCGGGGAGGGGAAGTGTCTGGACCAGGAGGATCCCGGGGAGGGGAAGTGTCTGGACCAGGAGGATCCCGGGGAGGGGAAGTGTCTGGACCAGGAGGATCCCGGGGAGGGGAAGTGTCTGGACCAGGAGGATCCCGGGGAGGGGAAGTGTCTGGACCAGGAGGATCCCGGGGAGGGGAAGTGTCTGGACCAGGAGGATCCCGGGGAGGGGAAGTGTCTGGACCAGGAGGATCCCGGGGAGGGGAAGTGTCTGGACCAGGAGGATCCCGGGGAGGGGAAGTGTCTGGACCAGGAGGATCCCGGGGAGGGGAAGTGTCTGGACCAGGAGGATCCCGGGGAGGGGAAGTGTCTGAACCAGGAGGATCCCGGGGAGGGGAAGTGTCTGAACCAGGAGGATCCCGGGGAGGGGAAGTGTCTGAACCAGGAGGATCCCGGGGAGGGGATCTGGAGTAGTAACAAACCCCAATCTGCCAGAGATTTGGATATAATCATATTCTAACCTACGGGTCATAATGGAAACGAGCGACGTATGCGGCATAAGAGGAGCATGTACTGGGGGATCGCGTGTACTGGGGGATCCCGTGTACTGGGGGATCCCGTGTATTGGGAAACTGCGTATTGGGAGACTGCGTGTACTCGGGGATCGTGTGTACTGGGAGACTGCGTGTACTCGGGGATCGTGTGTACTGGGGGATCCCGTGTAATGGGAGATCGCATGTACTGGGGGATCGCGTGTACTGGGGGATCGCGTGTACTGGGGGATCACATGTACTGGGGGATCGCGTGTACTGGGGGATCGCGTGTACTGGGGGATCCTGTGTAATGGGAGATCACATGTACTGGGGGATCGCGTGTACTGGGAGATCGCGCGTACTGAGGGATCGCATGTATTGGGAGACTGCGTGTACTTGGAGATCGCGTGTACTGGGGGATCGCGTGTACTGGGGGAATCCCGTGTAATGGGAAATCGCATGTACTGGGGGATCTCGTGTACTGGGGGATCGCGTGTACTGAGAGATCACATGTACTGGGAGACTGCGTGTACTGGGGGATCACATGTACTGGGGGATCCCGTGTAATGGGGGATCCCGTGTAATGGGAGATCGCGTGTACTGGGGGATCTCGTGTACTGGGGGATCGTGTGTACTGGGGGATTGCGTGTACTGGGAGATCGCGTATACTGGGGGATCGCGTATACTGGGGGATCGCGTGTACTGGGGGATCGCGTGTACTGGGAGATCGCGTATACTGGGGGATCGCGTGTACTGGGGGATCGCGTGTACTGGGGGATCGCGTGCACTGGGGGAATCCCGTGTAATGGGAAATCGCATGTACTGGGGGATCTCATGTACTGGGGGATCGCGTGTACTGAGAGATCACATGTACTGGGAGACTGCGTGTACTGGGGGATCACATG
Source organism: Anomaloglossus baeobatrachus (assembly GCF_048569485.1). NCBI lineage: Eukaryota > Metazoa > Chordata > Amphibia > Anura > Aromobatidae > Anomaloglossus > Anomaloglossus baeobatrachus. The sequence goes on from NC_134361.1 coordinate 3,915,685, forward strand.
TACTGGGGGATCCCGTGTAATGGGGGATCCCGTGTAATGGGAGATCGTGTACTGGGGGATCTCGTGTACTGGGGGATCGTGTGTACTGGGGGATCGTGTGTACTGGGGGATCGTGTGTACTGGGAGATTGCGTGTACTGGGAGATCGCGTGTACTGGGGGATCGCGTGTACTGGGGGATCGCGTGTACTGGGGGATCGCGTGTACTGGGGGAATCCCGTGTAATGGGAAATCGCATGTACTGGGGGATCTCGTGTACTGGGGGATCGCGTGTACTGAGAGATCACGTGTACTGGGAGACTGCGTGTACTGGGGGATCGCGTGTACTGGGGGATCCCGTGTAATGGGGGATCCCGTGTAATGGGAGATCGCGTGTACTGGGGGATCTCGTGTACTGGGGGATCGTGTGTACTGGGGGATCGCGTGTACTGGGGGATCGCGTGTACTGGGGGATCGCGTGTACTGGGAGATCGCGTGTACTGGGAGATCGCGTGTACTGGGGGATCGCGTGTACTGGGGGATCGCGTGTACTGGGGGATCGCGTGTACTGGGGGATCGCGTGTACTGGGGGATCGCGTGTACTGGGGGATCGCGTGTACTGGGGGTATACTGGGGGATCGCGTGTACTGGGGGATCGCGTATACTGGGAGACTGCGTGTACTGGGGGATCTCGTGTACTGGGGGATCGCGTGTACTGGGAGATCGCGTGTACTGGGGGATCGCGTGTACTGGGGGATCGCGTGTACTGGGGGGATCGCGTGTACTGGGGGATCGCGTGTACTGGGGGATCGCGTGTACTGGGGGATCGCGTGTACTGGGGGATCGCGTGTACTGGGGGTATACTGGGGGATCGCGTGTACTGGGGGATCACGTGTACTGGGAGACTGCGTGTACTGGGAGATCGCGTGTACTGGGAGATCGCGTGTACTGAGGGATCGCGTATACTGGGGGATCGCGTGTACTGGGAGACTGCGTGTACTGGGAGATCGCGTGTACTGGGCGATCGCATGTACTGAGGGATCGCGTGTACTGGGGGATCGCGTGTACTGGGAGACTGCGTGTACTGGGAGATCGCGTGTACTGAGGGATCGCGTATACTGGGGGATCGCGTGTACTGGGGGATCGCGTATACTGGGGGATCGCGTGTGCTGGGGGATCGCGTGTACTGGGAGACTGCGTGTACTGGGAGATCGCGTGTACTAAGGGATCGCGTGTACTGGGGGATCGCGTGTACTGGGAGTGCCACATCCCGGGCCACTTCTGTGGCTTCTTTCAGGGCTCTGCATTATCCGCATGTTGTGCTGTAGAATAAACCTGCTACCATGTGGCCAGCGTGCACAGCTCCAGGAATGGACGCTTCTGTATCTTACTGGTCTGATGGCCCCCAGTGATTGCACAGTAATGTCTGACTTCAGCTGCAGACCCCCAATCCTCTTACCTGGCCCCTCTGTCGCTGTTACTTGTCGTTTTGGTTCTTTATTTGGGATTGTTGTGGGAGGATCAGACACATCGGGGCAATGCTGACTGCTGCACCCCAGATACACACATCGGGGCAATGGTGACTGCTGCACCCCAGATACACACATCGGGGCAATGGTGACTGCTGCACCCCAGATACACACATCGGGGCAATGCTGACTGCTGCACCCCAGATACACACATCGGGGCAATGGTGTCTGCTGCACCCCAGATACACACATCGGGGCAATGCTGACTGCTGCACCCCAGATACACACATCGGGGCAATGGGACTGCTGCACCCCAGATATACACATCAGGGCAATGCTGACTGCTGCACCTCAGATACACACATCGGGGCAATGCTGACTGCTGCACCCCAGATACACACATCTGGGGCAATGCTGACTGCTGCACCCCAGATACACACATCGGGGGCCATGCTGACTGCTGCACCTCAGATACACACATCGGGGCAATGCTGACTGCTGCACCCCAGATACACACATCGGGGAAATGCTGACTGCTGCACCCCAGATACACACATCGAGGCAATGGTGACTGCTGCACCTCAGATACACACATCGGGGCAATGGTGACTGCTGCACCCCAGATACACACATCGGGGCAATGGTGACTGCTGCACCCCAGATACACACATCGGGGCAATGGTGACTGCTGCACCCCAGATACACACATCGGGGCAATGCTGACTGCTGCACCCCAGATACACACATCGGGGCAATGGTGACTGCTGCACCCCAGATACACACATCGGGGCAATGGTGACTGCTGCACCCCAGATACACACATCGGGGCAATGCTGACTGCTGCACCCCAGATACACACATCGGGGCAATGCTGACTGCTGCACCCCAGATACACACATCGGGGCAATGCTGACTGCTGCACCCCAGATACACACATCGGGGCAATGCTGACTGCTGCACCCCAGATACACACATCGGGGCAATGCTGACTGCTGCACCCCAGATACACACATCGGGGCAATGGTGACTGCTGCACCCCAGATACACACATCAGGGCAATGCTGACTGCTGCACCCCAGATACACACATCGGGGCAATGGTGACTGCTGCACCCCAGATACACACATCGGGGCAATGCTGACTGCTGCACCCCAGATACACACATCGGGGCAATGCTGACTGCTGCACCCCAGATACACACATCGGGGCAATGCTGACTGCTGCACCCCAGATACACACATCGGGGCAATGCTGACTGCTGCACCCCAGATACACACATCGGGGCAATGCTGACTGCTGCACCCCAGATACACACATCGGGGCAATGGTGACTGCTGCACCCCAGATACACACATCAGGGCAATGCTGACTGCTGCACCCCAGATACACACATCGGGGCAATGCTGACTGCTGCACCCCAGATACACACATCGGGGCAATGCTGACTGCTGCACCCCAGATACACACATCGGGGCAATGGTGACTGCTGCACCCCAGATACACACATCGGGGCAATGGTGACTGCTGCACCCCAGATACACACATCAGGGCAATGCTGACTGCTGCACCCCAGATACACACATCGGGGCAATGCTGACTGCTGCACCCCAGATACACACATCGGGGCAATGCTGACTGCTGCACCCCAGATACACACATCGGGGCAATGCTGACTGCTGCACCCCAGATACACACATCGGGGCAATGGTGACTGCTGCACCCCAGATACACACATCGGGGCAATGGTGACTGCTGCACCTCAGATACACACATCGGGGCAATGCTGACTGCTGCACCTCAGATACACACATCGGGGCAATGGTGACTGCTGCACCCCAGATACACTATAGGGGGTCGCCAAGATCTACTTGCCAACATAAAAGCTTGGGTTAAAAGCAGGACCAACCCGACCCACATTGTAGGGTGTAAGACCGGATGTTTCCAGATGGGGGCGCTGAGCTGCTGATTTGACGTGTTTTGTGAGGCACGCAGCAATAAATGGGGAACGTCTCGCTCAGATCCGCTGTGATTGGACATTTCTGTGACATGAAAACTTGAGACATTATCCCGCAAATGTTCTTGTACAGAATTTAATTGCATTGTGCATGGTCCAACAAGTCCCAGCTCTCCGCGGATATGAGACTCTTTACAGCAGGTTTCTGGAGGGTTTTCTTGAGAAATTCACCATATGTGCTCTCAATATGTACGAGTCTGAGCTGTAACAAATGACCCTGGGCCTCCCGTCCTCTATGTGGAGTCTCAGGAGGCCGTGGCCACTCGCCAGAACTCGGAGGCCGTCCATTAACGCCTCAGAATCTGCCTCAGAAAAATGTGATCATTCTTGGCCAGATAGTGAGATGGATCGGATCTATTATATAGGCAAGTTCTGCCAAAAAATAAGGTTATATCTGACAGATACAGATTATGACTACTGTAAAGCAGAGCAAACGTCTAAAAATAGCGAGGATCCAGCCGAATGCTTAATGCATTCATCTAAAAATGTGCAGAAAGCCCAAGAATATCCGAGGCCTGAGAAGAGATGGCGGGAAAATGTCATCCATTGATCAGAAGTCCCCGCGGAAGCCGCACTGGTGGGGAAGCTCCATCTTATTGCATTCATCGCGGAGAAGGCGATGATCTAGACCATGATCCAGAGGCCGGAGCACAACTCCTCTCTATGGAACCAGTGGAAGCGTCGGAGGTCAGAAACCTCCAACATTCTCTGTCCACGTTTTCTGCCCTAATAGGAGCCAAATCTGATTCACTGAGACATCGAGAACCTGCTTAATCCACACCTGGTGTCCATGAGCCTCGGCTGTGAGGAGCCCCTGGAGAAAAGAGTCCGGAGAGTCCTGGAGAGGTTTTGCCATTAGAAGAAGAGAAAGTCAATCCCTGGTAGGTCCTCTCTATGGGCCGGAGCTGGATGGGCCTCTTATACAGTATGCACACAAGGTTTTGGCTAGGCTGGCGCCATTTTCAAGGCTTTCCATTGCATAGGACCTACTCTGATGTGCAGCAAAGACGGCCTGAAAGTCAAGTCAGACTGGATAATCCGGACCTCTGATGGTGCAGGATCATCAGCCCTTCGGGTATTCATGTGCCCACAGGGTCAGCCACAGACTAGGTCAGCCACAGATGGGGTCAGCTACAGACAGGGGCGGCCACAGACGGGGTCGACCACAAATGGAGTCAGCCACATACGGGGTTGGCCCTAAACGGGGTCAACCACACATGGGGTAAGCCATAGGCTGGGTCGGCCACAGACTGGCTCAACCACAAATGGGGTCAGCCACAGACGAGGTTGGCTGCAGATGGGGTCGACCACACATGGGGTAAGCCGTAGCCTGGGTTGGCCACAGACAGGGTCAGCTACACATGGGGTCAGCCACAGACTGGGTCGGCCACAGACAGGGTCAGCTACACATGGGGTCAGCCACAGACTGGGTCGGCCACAGACAGGGTCAGCTACACATGGGGTCAGCCACAGACTGGGTCGGCATCTTGACTTTCAAAAAGTCACGGACAGACAATATTTATATGGACACATTGGAAACCCATAATAAAGCATTCTGATTACCAGTGATCTGAGTCCACGGCCCGTAATCCTGATAAGAGACGTCAGCTGCAATCACTGGAAAATGATGAGATTTGCGGTGAGAATAGCCTGGAGAAGCCTCTGCAGCTTCATTAATATCACAGACTTCTTATGTTTTTTTACAGACAGGACAAACAAGTGCCATATTTTTACGGACTGTGCTGGAATTTCCGGATGGATTGGCCGCTCTGGCCACAGATTAGCACCGGCCCCTGGACTCTTCACAACAGAATGAGCAGAGATTAAAGTGAAAAATTACAAATTAATCTTCATTTAGATGTCTGTGAAACGCAGTCTGAGTGTGGTCCGAGCTGTGACATTAGGGCCAAGAGACCTGTGGCTGGTCCGTGCATCGGGGTCTGTGCGTGCGTCAATGTCTGTCCATGTGTCGTGTTCCATCTGTGGATCGCAGTCCGTGCATTGCAGTCTGTGTGTGCGTCATTGTCCATCCGTGTACGTCTGTGCACCACGGTCCATCTGTGCACCACGGTCCATCTGTGCATCGGCGGTCCAGCTGTGTGTCGTGGTCCGTCCGTGCACCGCAGTCCGTCCGTGCACTGTGGTCTGTCTGTGTATCGTAGTCCATCTGTGCACTGCAGGCCATCTGTGCATCGCAGTCCAGCTGTGTGTCGCAGTCCGTCTGTACATCGTGGTCCAGCTGTGTGTCGCAGTCCTGCTGTTCATCGCGGTCCAGCTGTGTGTCGCAGTCCGTCTGTACATCGTGGTCCAGCTGTGTTTCGCAGTCCGGCTGTTCATCGCAGTCCAGCTGTGTGTCGCAGTCCGTCTGTACATCATGGTCCAGCTGTGTGTCGTGGTCCGTCTGTGCACCGCGGTCCATCCGTGCACCGCAGTCCATCCGTGCACCGCAGTCCGTCCGTGCACCGCAGTCCGTCCGTGCACCGCAGTCCGTCCGTGCACCGCAGTCCGTCCGTGCACTGTGGTCTGTCTGTGTATCGTAGTCCATCTGTGCACTGCAGGCCATCTGTGTGCCGCAGTCCGTCTGTGCATCGCAGTCCAGCTGTGTGTCGCAGTCCGTCTGTGCATCGTGGTCCAGCTGTGTGTCGCAGTCTGTCTGTGCATCGTGGTCCAGCTGTGTTTCGCAGTCCGTCTGTTCATCGCGGTCCAGCTGTGTGTCGCGGTCCGTCTGTGCATCGTGGTCCAGCTGTGTTTCGCAGTCCGGCTGTTCATCGCGGTCCAGCTGTGTGTCGCAGTTCTGCTGTTCATCGCGGTCCAGCTGTGTGTCGCAGTCCGTCTGTGCATCGCAGTCCAGCTGTGTGTCGCAGTCCGGCTGTTCATCGTGGTCCAGCTGTGTGTCGCAGTCCGTCTGTGCATCGTGGTCCAGCTGTGTTTCGCAGTCCGGCTGTTCATCGCGGTCCAGCTGTGTTTCGCAGTCCGGCTGTTCATCGCGGTCCAGCTGTGTGTCGCAGTCCGTCTGTGCATCGTGGTCCAGCTGTGTTTCGCAGTCCGGCTGTTCATCGCAGTCCAGCTGTGTGTCGCAGTCCGGCTGTTCATCGTGGTCTAGCTGTGTTTCGCAGTCCGGCTGTGCATCGTGGTCCAGCTGTGTTTTGCAGTCCGTCTGTTCATCGTGGTCCAGCTGTGTTTTGCAGTCCGTCTGTTCATCGCGGTCCAGCTGTGTTTTGCAGTCCGTCTGTTCATCGCTGTCCAGCTGTGTTTTGCAGTCCGGCTGTTCATCGCGGTCCAGCTGTGTGTCGCAGTCCGTCTGTGCATCGTGGTCCAGCTGTGTGTCGTAGTCCGTCTGTGCATCGTGGTCCAGCTGTGTTTTGCAGTCCGTCTGTTCATCGCGGTCCAGCTGTGTTTTGCAGTCCGTCTGTGCATCGTGGTCCAGCTGTGTTTTGCAGTCCGTCTGTTCATCGTGGTCCAGCTGTGTGTCGCAGTCCGTCTGTTCATCGCGGTCCAGCTGTGTGTCACAGTCCGTCTGTTCATCGCGGTCCAGCTGTGTGTCACAGTCCGTCTGTTCATCGTGGTCCAGCTGTGTGTCGCAGTCCGTCTGTGTATAGTGGTCCAGCTGTGTTTTGCAGTCCGTCTGTTCATCGCGGTCCAGCTGTGTGTCGCAGTCCGTCTGTGCATCGCGGTCCAGCTGTGTTTTGCAGTCCGTCTGTGCATCGTGGTCCAGCTGTGTTTCGCAGTCCGGCTGTTCATCGCAGTCCAGCTGTGTGTCGCAGTCCGTCTGTGTATAGTGGTCCAGCTGTGTTTTGCAGTCCGTCTGTTCATCGCGGTCCAGCTGTGTGTCGCAGTCCGTCTGTGCATCGCGGTCCAGCTGTGTTTTGCAGTCCGTCTGTGCATCGTGGTCCAGCTGTGTTTCGCAGTCCGTCTGTGTATCGTGGTCCAGCTGTGTTTCGCAGTCCGTCTGTGTATCGTGGTCCAGCTGTGTTTCGCAGTCCGTCTGTGCATCGCGGTCCAGCTGTGTGTCGCAGTCCGTCTGTGCATCGCGGTCCAGCTGTGTTTTGCAGTCCGTCTGTGCATCGTGGTCCAGCTGTGTTTCGCAGTCCGTCTGTGTATCGTGGTCCAGCTGTGTTTCGCAGTCCGTCTGTTCATCGCGGTCCAGCTGTGTGTTACAGTCCAGCTGTGTGTCGCAGTCCGTCTGTGCATCGCGGTCCAGCTGTGTTTCGCAGTCCGTCTGTTCATCGCGGTCCAGCTGTGTGTTACAGTCCAGCTGTGTGTCGCAGTCCGTCTGTGCATCGCGGTCCAGCTGTGTTTTGCAGTCCGTCTGTGCATCGTGGTCCAGCTGTGTTTCGCAGTCCGTCTGTGTATCGTGGTCCAGCTGTGTTTTGCAGTCCGTCTGTGTATCGTGGTCCAGCTGTGTTTTGCAGTCCGTCTGTGTATCGTGGTCCAGCTGTGTTTCGCAGTCCGTCTGTGTATCGTGGTCCAGCTGTGTTTCGCAGTCCGTCTGTTCATCGCGGTCCAGCTGTGTGTTACAGTCCAGCTGTGTGTCGCAGTCCGTCTGTGCATCGCGGTCCAGCTGTGTTTCGCAGTCCGTCTGTTCATCGCGGTCCAGCTGTGTGTTACAGTCCAGCTGTGTGTCGCAGTCCGTCTGTGCATCGCGGTCCAGCTGTGTTTTGCAGTCCGTCTGTGCATCGTGGTCCAGCTGTGTTTCGCAGTCCGTCTGTGTATCGTGGTCCAGCTGTGTTTCGCAGTCCGTCTGTGTATCGTGGTCCAGCTGTGTTTCGCAGTCCATCTGTTTACCGCGGTCCAGCTGTGTGTTACAGTCCAGCTGTGTGTCGCAGTCCGTCTGTGTATCGTGGTCCAGCTGTGTTTCGCAGTCCGTCTGTGCATCGCGGTCCAGCTGTGTTTCGCAGTCCGTCTGTGCATCGCGGTCCAGCTGTGTGTCGCAGTCCGTCTGTGTATAGCGGTCCAGCTGTGTGTCGCAGTCCGTCTGTGCATCGCGGTCCAGCTGTGTGTCGCAGTCCGTCTGTGCATCGTGGTCCAGCTGTGTGTCGCAGTCCGTCTGTGTATAGTGGTCCAGCTGTGTGTCGCAGTCCGTCTGTTCATCGCGGTCCAGCTGTGTGTCGCAGTCCGTCTGTGCATCGTGGTCCAGCTGTGTGTCGCAGTCCGTCTGTGTATAGTGGTCCAGCTGTGTGTCGCAGTCCGTCTGTGCATCGCGGTCCAGCTGTGTGTCGCAGTCCGTCTGTGCATCGTGGTCCAGCTGTGTGTCGCAGTCCGTCTGTGTATAGTGGTCCAGCTGTGTGTCGCAGTCCGTCTGTTCATCGCGGTCCAGCTGTGTGTCGCAGTCCGTCTGTGCATCGCGGTCCAGCTGTGTGTCGCAGTCCGTCTGTGTATAGCGGTCCAGCTGTGTGTCGCAGTCCGTCTGTGCATCGCGGTCCAGCTGTGTGTCGCAGTCCGTCTGTGCATCGCGGTCCAGCTGTGTGTTACAGTCCAGCTGTGTTTCGCAGTCCGTCTGTTCATCGCGGTCCAGCTGTGTTTCGCAGTCCGTCTGTGCATCGCGGTCCAGCTGTGTGTCGCAGTCCGTCTGTGTATAGTGGTCCAGCTGTGTGTCGCAGTCCGTCTGTGTATAGTGGTCCAGCTGTGTTTCGCAGTCCGTCTGTGCATCGCGGTCCAGCTGTGTGTCGCAGTCCGTCTGTGTATAGCGGTCCAGCTGTGTGTCGCAGTCCGTCTGTGTATAGCGGTCCAGCTGTGTGTCGCAGTCCGTCTGTGCATCGTGGTCCAGCTGTGTGTCGCAGTCCGTCTGTGCATCGTGGTCCAGCTGTGTGTCGCAGTCCGTCTGTGTATAGCGGTCCAGCTGTGTGTCGCAGTCCGTCTGTGCATCGCGGTCCAGCTGTGTGTCGCAGTCCGTCTGTGTATAGCGGTCCAGCTGTGTGTCGCAGTCCGTCTGTGCATCGCGGTCCAGCTGTGTGTCGCAGTCTGTCTGTGTATAGCGGTCCAGCTGTGTGTCGCAGTCCGTCTGTGCATCGCGGTCCAGCTGTGTGTCGCAGTCCGTCTGTGCATCGCGGTCCAGCTGTGTGTCGCAGTCCGTCTGTGTATAGCGGTCCAGCTGTGTGTCGCAGTCCGTCTGTGCATCGTGGTCCAGCTGTGTGTCGCAGTCCGTCTGTGCATCGTGGTCCAGCTGTGTGTCGCAGTCCGTCTGTTCATCGCGGTCCAGCTGTGTGTCGCGGTCCGTCTGTGTATAGTGGTCCAGCTGTGTTTTGCAGTCCGTCTGTGTATCGTGGTCCAGCTGTGTGTCGCAGTCCGTCTGTGTATCGTGGTCCAGCTGTGTTTCGCAGTCCGTCTGTGTATCGTGGTCCAGCTGTGTGTCGCAGTCCGTCTGTGCATCGCGGTCCAGCTGTGTTTTGCAGTCCGTCTGTGCATCGTGGTCCAGCTGTGTGTCGCAGTCCGTCTGTGTATAGTGGTCCAGCTGTGTGTCGCAGTCCGTCTGTTCATCGCGGTCCAGCTGTGTGTCGCAGTCCGTCTGTTCATCGCGGTCCAGCTGTGTGTTACAGTCCAGCTGTGTTTCGCAGTCCGTCTGTGCATTGCGGTCCAGCTGTGTGTCGCAGTCCGTCTGTGCATCGCGGTCCAGCTGTGTGTCGCAGTCCGTCTGTGTATAGTGGTCCAGCTGTGTTTTGCAGTCCGTCTGTTCATCGCGGTCCAGCTGTGTGTCGCAGTCCGTCTGTGCATCGCGGTCCAGCTGTGTTTCGCAGTCCGGCTGTTCATCGCGGTCCAGCTGTGTTTCGCAGTCCGGCTGTTCATCGCGGTCCAGCTGTGTGTCGCAGTCCGTCTGTGCATCGTGGTCCAGCTGTGTTTCGCAGTCCGGCTGTTCATCGCGGTCCAGCTGTGTGTCGCAGTCCGGCTGTTCATCGCGGTCCAGCTGTGTGTCGCAGTCCGTCTGTGCATCGCGGTCCAGCTGTGTTTCGCAGTCCGGCTGTTCATCGCAGTCCAGCTGTGTGTCGCAGTCCGGCTGTTCATCGTGGTCCAGCTGTGTTTCGCAGTCCGGCTGTGCATCGTGGTCCAGCTGTGTGTCGCAGTCCGGCTGTTCATCGCGGTCCAGCTGTGTTTTGCAGTCCGTCTGTTCATCGCGGTCCAGCTGTGTTTTGCAGTCCGTCTGTTCATCGCGGTCCAGCTGTGTGTCGCAGTCCGGCTGTTCATCGTGGTCCAGCTGTGTTTCGCAGTCCGGCTGTGCATCGTGGTCCAGCTGTGTGTCGCAGTCCGGCTGTTCATCGCGGTCCAGCTGTGTTTCGCAGTCCGTCTGTGCATCGTGGTCCAGCTGTGTTTCGCAGTCCGGCTGTTCATCGCGGTCCAGCTGTGTTTTGCAGTCCGTCTGTGCATCGTGGTCCAGCTGTGTGTCGCAGTCCGGCTGTTCATCGCGGTCCAGCTGTGTGTCGCAGTCCGTCTGTGCATCGTGGTCCAGCTGTGTTTTGCAGTCCGTCTGTTCATCGTGGTCCAGCTGTGTGTCGCAGTCCGTCTGTTCATCGTGGTCCAGCTGTGTGTCGCAGTCCGTCTGTGTATAGTGGTCCAGCTGTGTGTCGCAGTCCGTCTGTGTATAGTGGTCCAGCTGTGTGTCGCAGTCCGTCTGTGCATCGTGGTCCAGCTGTGTGTCGCAGTCCGTCTGTTCATCGTGGTCCAGCTGTGTGTCGCAGTCCGTCTGTTCATCGTGGTCCAGCTGTGTGTCGCAGTCCGTCTGTGTATAGTGGTCCAGCTGTGTGTCGCAGTCCGTCTGTGTATAGTGGTCCAGCTGTGTGTCGCAGTCCGTCTGTGCATCGTGGTCCAGCTGTGTGTCGCAGTCCGTCTGTTCATCGTGGTCCAGCTGTGTGTCGCAGTCCGTCTGTTCATCGTGGTCCAGCTGTGTGTCGCAGTCTGTCTGTGTATAGTGGTCCAGCTGTGTGTCGCAGTCCGTCTGTGTATAGTGGTCCAGCTGTGTGTCGCAGTCCGTCTGTGCATCGTGGTCCAGCTGTGTGTCGCAGTCCGTCTGTTCATCGTGGTCCAGCTGTGTGTCGCAGTCCGTCTGTGTATAGTGGTCCAGCTGTGTGTCGCAGTCCGTCTGTGCATCGTGGTCCAGCTGTGTTTCGCAGTCCGGCTGTTCATCGCGGTCCAGCTGTGTGTCGCAGTCCGTCTGTGCATCGTGGTCCAGCTGTGTGTCGCAGTCCGTCTGTTCATCGCGGTCCAGCTGTGTGTCGCAGTCCGTCTGTGCATCGTGGTCCAGCTGTGTTTCGCAGTCCGGCTGTTCATCGTGGTCCAGCTGTGTGTCGCAGTCCGTCTGTGCATCGCGGTCCAGCTGTGTGTCACAGTCCGTCTGTGCATCGTGGTCCAGCTGTGTGTCGCAGTCCGTCGGTGTATAGTGGTCCAGCTGTGTGTCGTAGTCCGTCTGTGCATCGTGGTCCAGCTGTGTTTCGCAGTCCGTCTGTGCATCGCGGTCCAGCTGTGTTTCGCAGTCCGTCTGTGCATCGCGGTCCAGCTGTGTGTCGCAGTCCGTCTGTGCATCGCGGTCCAGCTGTGTGTCGCAGTCCGTCTGTGCATCGTGGTCCAGCTGTGTGTCGCAGTCCGTCTGTTCATCGTGGTCCAGCTGTGTGTCGCAGTCCGTCTGTGTATAGCGGTCCAGCTGTGTGTCGCAGTCCGTCTGTGTATAGCGGTCCAGCTGTGTGTCGCAGTCCGTCTGTTCATCGTGGTCCAGCTGTGTGTCGCAGTCCGTCTGTTCATCGTGGTCCAGCTGTGTGTCGCAGTCCGTCTGTGCATCGTGGTCCAGCTGTGTGTCGCAGTCCGTCTGTTCATCGTGGTCCAGCTGTGTGTCGCAGTCCGTCTGTGCATCGTGGTCCAGCTGTGTGTCGCAGTCCGTCTGTGTATAGTGGTCCAGCTGTGTGTCGCAGTCCGTCTGTGTATCGCGGTCCAGCTGTGTTTCGCAGTCCGTCTGTTCATCGCGGTCCAGCTGTGTTTCGCAGTCCGTCTGTGCATCGCGGTCCAGCTGTGTGTCGCAGTCCGTCTGTGTATAGTGGTCCAGCTGTGTCGCAGTCCGTCTGTTCATCGTGGTCCAGCTGTGTGTCGCAGTCCGTCTGTGTATAGCGGTCCAGCTGTGTGTCGCAGTCCGTCTGTGCATCGTGGTCCAGCTGTGTTTCGCAGTCCGTCTGTGCATCGCGGTCCAGCTGTGTGTCGCGGTCCGTCCATGGTCCCTGCTTTCCCAATGTCTGGATCCCACAGTCCTACATATGGCTCTTCTCTGCTCCTCCGGCGTGCTGCAGTGACAAGTTCCCCAGTATAATCCATGCACGGCCAGTCTACCTCCAGGTAGAAGCCGCTCCTCTTGGAGCCGAGGTTTTGGATCCAGTTGACCTTGGACAAGTCCCTCTGGAGCCGCCTTTCTTCACACCTCCGTGCCGGCAGGTAGGGAGCGGAGTGTTTTGCTCGCGGCTGAAGCTTTGTGCCGGATACATTATTATATGACAAGCAGAAGAATGTGAAAATGATCATATTTAGACGTATGCAGACGAAACGTCTTCCAGTAATGGCCACGCTGTGCGATTCTTCCCGGAGCCGGAGTGCAGCTGTGCTTGCCTCTGACAGGGAAAATGGCGAGCCGGTGGCATTGATTCATTTTAACCTTCACAATCTTTCCCACCTCTTTCTCTCTGAAGCCGCATGTGATGGCAGAGAATTGTTCTGTGATTTTCCTGCCTTCCCTTCTTCATCTGCCCGTTCCATTTGCTCTGCACGCTGTGTGACCTTTTTATGTTTTTGGAGTAAGTGCACCTCCTCTGACAGCGGCCATTGTTCAGCAGCCGCACAAATACACAGCTCTAAAAGCCATTTTCTCATCTGTTTGGACACTTTCTTTTATACGGATACAGAATGTGGACTAGACATGTATGTATATAGACGCCCGGTACATGAGTGTATATATAAGTATATATATCTGTATATATCAGTGACTTTCCAATGACCTAGTATTAGGCGGTGACTTGGATCTGTTCACATTTGTGTTGTGGTTTGTATTGTAATATTGTGACTTTATAAAGATACAGTATTTAGTATTAAAAAAGTTGTCAAATCTTGTGACTTTTTCAAGCCAGTTTCATGCAACTGAACCAAAATGGGCAGAACGTGGGACATCACAGGGGCGGAGCGTAGGGCATCACAGGGGCGGAGCGTGGGGCATCACAGGGGCGGAGCGTGGGGCATCACAGGGGCGGAGCGTAGGGCATCACAGGGGCGGACCATGAGGCATCACAGGGGTGGAGCGTGGGGCATCACAAGGGCAGTGCGTGGGGCATCACAGTGTCAGTGGCAGAGCATGAGACATCACAGGTGAGAGCGTGGGGCATCACAGGGGCATGACGTGGGGCATCACGGGTGGAGCGTGGGTGCATCACAGGGGCAGGGCATGAGGCATCACAGGGGCAGAGCGTTGGGCATCACAGGGACAGAGCGTGGGGCATCACAGGGGCAGGGCATGGGACAGGATAGGGGCAGAGCGTGGGGCATCACAGAGGCGGAGCATGGGCAGGACAAGGACAGAGCATGGAGCAGGATGGGGTGCAACATGGGGTAGGACAGGGGCAAAGCGTGGGCCAGGAGAGGGTCAGAGCATGGTGCATCACGGGCGCGAAGCGTCGTGCATCATAGGGGCAGAGCATGGGGCATCACAAGGGCAGAGCTGATGGACACCAAGGGAAGTGCTGATGAAAAGTAGCTGAAAGGGTGAGGAACTCCGCTGAGTCCTAAAAGGGTAGGAATGAAAACCAAGCAGAGGAGATACATAAGATACCATATACACCAGGTAGGAATAATAGAAGGTCAGGGAGCAGCTTGAGCAGCCAAACGTTGTGACTTTCTATAGCCGGACACCACAGGACTATCTGTCAGTCGTGACAGAAGAAGAGTTCCCTGGCTCCATGGGATCGTACGATGGTGGTGGCCATCACTGACTGGAAAGTCCCAGGGAAGTGAAGCGGTGTCTCCACTGCAGCATTTATAGCAGTAATGGCCACAAATTCCTTTACTCAGCTACTTAGAAGAGGAACATAAGGTAGATGTGAGCAGCCTAAACATGCAATGGCCGCGCCTCCGGCCCAAACATAAGCCCCTCGCGCCTCCAGCCCAAACATGAGCCCCTCGCGCCTCCGGCCCAAGCATAAGTCCCTCGCGCCTCCGGCCCAAGCATAAGTCCCTCGCGCCTCCGGCCCAAATATAAGCCCCTCGCGCCTCCGGCCCAATATAAGCCCCTCGCGCCTCCAGCCTAAACATAAGCCCGTCCACATCACCCACATGGACCTGACACAAGAAGTGGAGCTGAACTGGGGGAGAAAAATCAAACTTCTATGAAGAAGACAATCTTTCACCTATTTTTATTTACCGCCGATTCCAGACTTAATTCACGACCTTCAGGAGGATTCTTCTTTAAATGGGAGTTTGACGGCACTTCTGACCCTGGTGGTTTTCCGGGAGGAATCCCTGCTGCACATTTTTTAATAAACACAGAAATAATTATTTGCCTAATAGGTTTCACATTGCCTCAGAGGGACGGTGACATTTACAAAGAGTTGTGGCGCTTGTAGCCGACATTTCCGCGCCATCTCCGTGTCACCTCACGCTGTGTTTTCAAGGCAACTGCATAGCAAGGAGCTTTTCTTATAAAGCAGAAGTAATCACAGGGAAGACGCGGCCTCGTCTCCACGGAAGGCACCGAAAAGTTTTACAGTTGGAGGAGAACCTAAGCGTCTTTGTAACATCTTGAAAGTTATTGCGATACTTAAAAACAGAAAAGTAATGTAAATCAAGAACCCCCCCCCTCCCCTGGCAACAACTTCCACTCCTGTTCCCGGCAACAACTCACCCCCCTACTCCTGACAATGACTCCCCTCCCCTACTCCCCCTCACCCCGTGCTCTCATCAGCAACTTCCTCCCTGCTCCTGGCAATGGCGCCCCCTGCTTCCGGCAATGCCTTCCCCATACTCTCGGCAGCGACTTCCTATCTGCTCCCGGCAATGACCACTCTCCTGCTGCCGGCAATGACTTCCCTCCATTCCCGGCAGTGACCTCCCTCCGTTCCCGGCAATGACCTTCCTTCGATCCCGGAAGTGACTTCTCTCCGCTACCGGCAGTGACTTCCCTCCGCTACCGGCAGGGACTTCTCTCCGCTACCGGCAGTGACTTCCCTCCGCTCCCGGCAGGGACTTCCCTCCGCTCCCGGCAGGGACTTCCCTCCGCTCCCGGCAGGGACTTCCCTCCGCTCCCGGCAGGGACTTCCCTTTGCTCCCGGCACTGATTTCCCTTCGCTCCCGGCAGTGACTTCCCTACGTTCTCGGTAGTGACTTCCCTCCGCTCCCGGCAGTGACTTCTCTCCGCTCCCGGCAGTGACTTCTCTCCGCTCCCGGCAGTGACTTCCCTCCGCTCCCGGCAGTGACTTCCCTCCGCTCCCGGCAGTGACTTCCCTACGTTCTTGGAAGTGACTTCCCTCCGCTCCCGGCAGTGACTTCCCTCCGCTTCTGGCAGTGACTTCCCTCCGCTCCCGGCAGTGACTTCCCTCCGCTCCCGGCAGTGACTTCCCTCCGCTTCTGGCAGTGACTTACCTCCGCTCCCGGCAGTGACTTACCTCCGCTCCCGGCAGTGACTTCCCTCCGCTCCCGGCAGTGACTTCCCTCCGCTCCCGGCAGTGACTTCCCTCCGCTTCTGGCAGTGACTTCCCTCCGCTCCCGGCAGTGACTTCCCTCCACTCCCGGCAGTGACTTACCTCCGCTTCTGGCAGTGACTTCCGTCCGCTCCCGGCAGTGACTTCCCTCCGCTCCCGGCAGTGACTTCCCTCCGCTCCCGGCAGTGACTTCCCTCCGCTCCCGGCAGTGACTTCCCTCCGCTTCTGGCAGTGACTTCCCTCCGCTCCCGGCAGTGACTTCCCTCCGCTCCCGGCAGTGACTTCCCTCCGTTCTGAGCAGTGACTTCCCTCCGTTCTGAGCAGTGACTTCCGTCCGCTCCCGGCAGTGACTTCCCTCCGCTTCTGGCAGTGATTTACCTCCGCTCCCGGCAGTGACTTCCCTACGTTCTCGGTAGTGACTTCCCTCCGCTCCCGGCAGTGACTTCTCTCCGCTCCCGGCAGTGACTTCTCTCCGCTCCCGGCAGTGACTTCCCTCCGCTCCCGGCAGTGACTTCCCTCCGCTCCCGGCAGTGACTTCCCTACGTTCTTGGAAGTGACTTCCCTCCGCTCCCGGCAGTGACTTCCCTCCGCTTCTGGCAGTGACTTCCCTCCGCTCCCGGCAGTGACTTCCCTCCGCTCCCGGCAGTGACTTCCCTCCGCTTCTGGCAGTGACTTACCTCCGCTCCCGGCAGTGACTTACCTCCGCTCCCGGCAGTGACTTCCCTCCGCTCCCGGCAGTGACTTCCCTCCGCTCCCGGCAGTGACTTCCCTCCGCTTCTGGCAGTGACTTCCCTCCGCTCCCGGCAGTGACTTCCCTCCGCTCCCGGCAGTGACTTACCTCCGCTTCTGGCAGTGACTTCCGTCCGCTCCCGGCAGTGACTTCCCTCCGCTCCCGGCAGTGACTTCCCTCCGCTCCCGGCAGTGACTTCCCTCCGCTCCCGGCAGTGACTTCCCTCCACTTCCGGCAGTGACCTCCCTCGACTTGTGGCAGTGACTTCCCTCCGCTTCCGGCAGTGACCTCCCTCGACTTGAGGCAGTGACTTCCCTTCGTTCTCAGCAGTGACTTCCCTCCGCTCCCGGCAGTGACTTCCCTCCGCTTCCAGCAGGGACTTCCCTTCGTTCTCAGCAGTGACCTCCCTCCGCTCCCGGCAGTGACTTCCCTCCGCTCCCGGCAGTGACTTCCCTCCGCTCCCGGCAGTGATTTCCCTCCACTTCCGGCAGTGACTTCCCTCCACTTCTGGCAGTGATTTCTCTTCGCTCCCGGCAGTGACTTCCCTCCGTTCTCCGCAGTGACCTCTCTCTGCTTGCGGCAGTGACTTCCCTCCATTCTTGGCAGTGACTTCCCTCTGCTCTCGGCAGTGGCTTCCCTCCGTTCTCGGCAGTGACTTCCCTCTGCTCCCGGCAGTGACTTCAATCCGCTCCCGGCAGTGACTTCCCTCCACTCCCGGCAGTGACTTCCCTCCGTTCTGAGCAGTGGCTTCCCTCCGTTCTGATCAGTGGCTTCCCTCCGTTCTGAGCAGTGACTTCCCTCCGCTCCCGGCAGTGACTTACCTCCGCTCCCGGCAGTGACTTCCCTCCGCTCCCGGCAGTGACTTCCCTCCGCTCCCGGCAGTGACTTACCTCCGCTCCCGGCAGTGACTTACCTCCGCTCCCGGCAGTGACTTCCCTCCGCTCCCGGCAGTGACTTCCCTCCGCTCCCGGCAGTGACTTCCCTCCGTTCTGAGCAGTGACTTCCCTCCGTTCTGAGCAGTGACTTCCGTCCGCTCCCGGCAGTGACTTCCCTCCGCTTCTGGCAGTGATTTACCTCCGCTCCCGGCAGTGACTTCCCTCCGTTCTGAGCAGTGACTTCCCTCCGCTCCCGGCAGTGACTTACCTCCGCTCCCGGCAGTGACTTCCCTCCGCTCCCGGCAGTGACTTCCCTCCGTTCTGAGCAGTGACTTCCCTCCGTTCTGAGCAGTGACTTCCGTCCGCTCCCGGCAGTGACTTCCCTCCGCTTCTGGCAGTGATTTACCTCCGCTCCCGGCAGTGACTTCCCTCCGTTCTGAGCAGTGACTTCCCTCCGCTCCCGGCAGTGACTTACCTCCGCTCCCCGCAGTGACTTCCCTCCGCTCCCGGTAGTGACTTCCCTCCGCTCCCGGCAGTGACTTCCCTCCGCTCCCGGCAGTGACTTCCCTCCGCTCCCGGCAGTGACTTCCCTCCGCTCCCGGCAGTGACTTCCCTCCGCTCCCGGCAGTGACTTCCCTCCGCTCCCGGCAGTGACTTCCCTCCGTTCTGAGCAGTGACTTCCCTCCGTTCTGAGCAGTGACTTCCCTCCGTTCTGAGCAGTGACTTCCGTCCGCTCCCGGCAGTGACTTCCCTCCGCTTCTGGCAGTGATTTACCTCCGCTCCCGGCAGTGACTTCCCTCCGCTCCCGGCAGTGACTTACCTCCGCTCCCGGCAGTGACTTACCTCCGCTCCCGGCAGTGACTTCCCTCCGCTCCCGGCAGTGACTTCCCTCCGCTCCCGGCAGTGACTTCCCTCCGTTCTGAGCAGTGACTTACCTCCGTTCTGAGCAGTGACTTCCGTCCGCTCCCGGCAGTGACTTCCCTCCGCTTCTGGCAGTGATTTACCTCCGCTCCCGGCAGTGACTTCCCTCCGTTCTGAGCAGTGACTTCCCTCCGCTCCCGGCAGTGACTTACCTCCGCTCCCGGCAGTGACTTCCCTCCGCTCCCGGCAGTGACTTCCCTCCGTTCTGAGCAGTGACTTCCCTCCGTTCTGAGCAGTGACTTCCGTCCGCTCCCGGCAGTGACTTCCCTCCGCTTCTGGCAGTGATTTACCTCCGCTCCCGGCAGTGACTTCCCTCCGTTTTGAGCAGTGACTTCCCTCCGCTCCCGGCAGTGACTTACCTCCGCTCCCGGCAGTGACTTCCCTCCGCTCCCGGTAGTGACTTCCCTCCGCTCCCGGCAGTGACTTCCCTCCGCTCCCGGCAGTGGCTTCCCTCCGCTCCCGGCAGTGACTTCCCTCCGCTCCCGGCAGTGACTTCCCTCCGCTCCCGGCAGTGACTTCCCTCCGTTCTGAGCAGTGACTTCCCTCCATTCTGAGCAGTGACTTCCCTCCGTTTCTGGCAGTGATTTACCTCCGCTCCCGGCAGTGACTTCCCTCCGCTCCCGGCAGTGACTTCCCTCCGTTCTGAGCAGTGACTTCCCTCCGTTCTGAGCAGTGACTTCCCTCCGTTCTGAGCAGTGACTTCCGTCCGCTCCCGGCAGTGACTTCCCTCCGCTTCTGGCAGTGATTTACCTCCGCTCCCGGCAGTGGCTTCCCTCCGTTCTGAGCAGTGACTTCCCTCCGTTCTGAGCAGTGACTTCCGTCCGCTCCCGGCAGTGACTACCCTCCGCTTCTGGCAGTGATTTACCTCCGCTCCCGGCAGTGGCTTCCCTCCGTTCTGAGCAGTGACTTCCCTCCGCTTCTGGCAGTGATTTACCTCCGTTCTGAGCAGTGACTTCCCTCCGCTCCCGGCAGTGACTTCCCTCCGTTCTGAGCAGTGACTTCCCTCCGTTCTGAGCAGTGACTTCCCTCCGCTCCCGGCAGTGGCTTCCCTCCGCTCCCGGCAGTGACTTCCCTCCGCTCCCGGCAGTGACTTCCCTCCGCTCCCGGCAGTGACTTCCCTCCGCTCCCGGCAGTGACTTCCCTCCGCTCCCGGCAGTGACTTACCTCCGCTCCCGGCAGTGACTTCCCTCCGCTCCCGGCAGTGACTTCCCTCCGCTCCCGGCAGTGACTTCCCTCCGCTCCCGGCAGTGACTTCCCTCCGCTTCTGGCAGTGATTTACCTCCGCTCCCGGCAGTGACTTCCCTCCGCTCCCGGCAGTGACTTCCCTCCGCTCCCGGCAGTGACTTCCCTCCGCTCCCGGCAGTGACTTACCTCCGCTCCCGGCAGTGACTTCCCTCCGCTCCCGGCAGTGACTTCCCTCCGCTTCTGGCAGTGATTTACCTCCGCTCCCGGCAGTGACTTCCCTCCGTTCTGAGCAGTGACTTCCCTCCGCTCCCGGCAGTGACTTCCCTCCGCTCCCGGCAGTGACTTCCCTCCGTTCTGAGCAGTGACTTCCCTCCGCTCCCGGCAGTGACTTCCCTCCGCTCCCGGCAGTGGCTTCCCTCCGCTCCCGGCAGTGACTTCCCTCCGCTCCCGGCAGTGACTTCCCTCCGCTCCCGGCAGTGACTTCCCTCCGCTCCCGGCAGTGACTTCCCTCCGCTCCCGGCAGTGACTTCCCTCCGCTCCCGGCAGTGACTTCCCTCCGCTCCCGGCAGTGACTTCCCTCCGCTCCCGGCAGTGACTTCCCTCCGCTCCCGGCAGTGACTTCCCTCCGCTCCCGGCAGTGACTTCCCTCCGCTCCCGGCAGTGACTTCCCTCCGCTCCCGGCAGTGACTTCCCTCCGCTCCCGGCAGTGACTTCCCTCCGCTCCCGGCAGTGACTTCCCTCCGCTCCCGGCAGTGACTTACCTCCGCTCCCGGCAGTGACTTCCCTCCGTTCTGAGCAGTGACTTCCCTCCGCTCCCGGCAGTGACTTCCCTCCGCTCCCGGCAGTGACTTCCCTCCGTTCTGAGCAGTGACTTCCCTCCGCTCCCGGCAGTGACTTCCCTCCGCTCCCGGCAGTGGCTTCCCTCCGCTCCCGGCAGTGACTTCCCTCCGCTCCCGGCAGTGACTTCCCTCCGCTCCCGGCAGTTACTTCCCTCCGCTCCCGGCAGTGACTTCCCTCCGCTCCCGGCAGTGACTTCCCTCCGCTCCCGGCAGTGACTTCCCTCCGCTCCCGGCAGTGACTTACCTCCGCTCCCGGCAGTGACTTCCCTCCGCTCCCGGCAGTGACTTCCCTCCGCTCCCGGCAGTGACTTCCCTCCGCTCCCGGCAGTGACTTCCCTCCGCTTCTGGCAGTGATTTACCTCCGCTCCCGGCAGTGACTTCCCTCCGCTCCCGGCAGTGACTTCCCTCCGCTCCCGGCAGTGACTTCCCTCCGCTCCCGGCAGTGACTTACCTCCGCTCCCGGCAGTGACTTCCCTCCGCTCCCGGCAGTGACTTCCCTCCGCTTCTGGCAGTGATTTACCTCCGCTCCCGGCAGTGACTTCCCTCCGTTCTGAGCAGTGACTTCCCTCCGCTCCCGGCAGTGACTTCCCTCCGCTCCCGGCAGTGACTTCCCTCCGTTCTGAGCAGTGACTTCCCTCCGCTCCCGGCAGTGACTTCCCTCCGCTCCCGGCAGTGGCTTCCCTCCGCTCCCGGCAGTGACTTCCCTCCGCTCCCGGCAGTGACTTCCCTCCGCTCCCGGCAGTGACTTCCCTCCGCTCCCGGCAGTGACTTCCCTCCGCTCCCGGCAGTGACTTCCCTCCGCTCCCGGCAGTGACTTCCCTCCGCTCCCGGCAGTGGCTTCCCTCCGCTCCCGGCAGTGACTTACCTCCGCTCCCGGCAGTGACTTCCCTCCGCTCCCGGCAGTGACTTCCCTCCGCTCCCGGCAGTGACTTCCCTCCGCTCCCGGCAGTGACTTCCCTCCGCTTCTGGCAGTGATTTACCTCCGCTCCCGGCAGTGACTTCCCTCCGCTCCCGGCAGTGACTTCCCTCCGCTCCCGGCAGTGACTTCCCTCCGCTCCCGGCAGTGACTTCCCTCCGCTCCCGGCAGTGACTTCCCTCCGCTCCCGGCAGTGACTTCCCTCCGCTCCCGGCAGTGACTTCCCTCCGCTCCCGGCAGTGACTTCCCTCCGCTCCCGGCAGTGGCTTCCCTCCGCTCCCGGCAGTGACTTACCTCCGCTCCCGGCAGTGACTTCCCTCCGCTCCCGGCAGTGACTTCCCTCCGCTCCCGGCAGTGACTTCCCTCCGCTCCCGGCAGTGACTTCCCTCCGCTCCCGGCAGTGACTTACCTCCGCTCCCGGCAGTGACTTCCCTCCGCTCCCGGCAGTGACTTCCCTCCGCTCCCGGCAGTGACTTCCCTCCGCTCCCGGCAGTGACTTCCCTCCGCTCCCGGCAGTGACTTCCCTCCGCTCCCGGCAGTGACTTCCCTCCGCTCCCGGCAGTGACTTCCCTCCGCTCCCGGCAGTGACTTCCCTCCGCTCCCGGCAGTGACTTCCCTCCGCTCCCGGCAGTGACTTCCCTCCGCTCCCGGCAGTGACTTCCCTCCGTTCTGAGCAGTGACTTCCCTCCGCTCCCGGCAGTGACTTACCTCCGCTCCCGGCAGTGACTTCCCTCCGCTCCCGGCAGTGACTTCCCTCCGCTCCCGGCAGTGACTTCCCTCCGCTCCCGGCAGTGACTTCCCTCCGCTCCCGGCAGTGACTTACCTCCGCTCCCGGCAGTGACTTCCCTCCGCTCCCGGCAGTGACTTCCCTCCGCTCCCGGCAGTGACTTCCCTCCGCTCCCGGCAGTGACTTCCCTCCGCTCCCGGCAGTGACTTCCCTCCGCTTCTGGCAGTGATTTACCTCCGCTCCCGGCAGTGACTTCCCTCCGCTCCCGGCAGTGACTTCCCTCCGCTCCCGGCAGTGACTTCCCTCCGCTCCCGGCAGTGACTTCCCTCCGCTCCCGGCAGTGACTTCCCTCCGCTCCCGGCAGTGACTTCCCTCCGCTCCCGGCAGTGACTTCCCTCCGCTCCCGGCAGTGACTTCCCTCCGCTCCCGGCAGTGGCTTCCCTCCGCTCCCGGCAGTGACTTACCTCCGCTCCCGGCAGTGACTTCCCTCCGCTCCCGGCAGTGACTTCCCTCCGCTCCCGGCAGTGACTTCCCTCCGCTCCCGGCAGTGACTTCCCTCCGCTCCCGGCAGTGACTTACCTCCGCTCCCGGCAGTGACTTCCCTCCGCTCCCGGCAGTGACTTCCCTCCGCTCCCGGCAGTGACTTCCCTCCGCTCCCGGCAGTGACTTCCCTCCGCTCCCGGCAGTGACTTCCCTCCGCTCCCGGCAGTGACTTCCCTCCGCTCCCGGCAGTGACTTCCCTCCGCTCCCGGCAGTGACTTCCCTCCGCTCCCGGCAGTGACTTCCCTCCGCTCCCGGCAGTGACTTCCCTCCGTTCTGAGCAGTGACTTCCCTCCGCTCCCGGCAGTGACTTACCTCCGCTCCCGGCAGTGACTTCCCTCCGCTCCCGGCAGTGACTTCCCTCCGCTCCCGGCAGTGACTTCCCTCCGCTCCCGGCAGTGACTTCCCTCCGCTCCCGGCAGTGACTTCCCTCCGCTCCCGGCAGTGACTTACCTCCGCTCCCGGCAGTGACTTCCCTCCGCTCCCGGCAGTGACTTCCCTCCGCTCCCGGCAGTGACTTACCTCCGCTCCCGGCAGTGACTTCCCTCCGCTCCCGGCAGTGACTTCCCTCCGCTCCCGGTAGTGACTTCCCTCCGCTCCCGGCAGTGACTTCCCTCCGCTCCCGGCAGTGGCTTCCCTCCGCTCCCGGCAGTGACTTCCCTCCGCTCCCGGCAGTGACTTCCCTCCGCTCCCGGCAGTGGCTTCCCTCCGCTCCCAGCAGTGACTTCCCTCCGCTCCCGGCAGTGACTTCCCTCCGTTCTGAGCAGTGACTTCCCTCCGTTCTGAGCAGTGACTTCCCTCCGTTCTGAGCAGTGACTTCCGTCCGCTCCCGGCAGTGACTTCCCTCCGCTTCTGGCAGTGATTTACCTCCGCTCCCGGCAGTGACTTCCCTCCGTTCTGAGCAGTGACTTCCCTCCGCTCCCGGCAGTGACTTACCTCCGCTCCCGGCAGTGACTTCCCTCCGCTCCCGGTAGTGACTTCCCTCCGCTCCCGGCAGTGACTTCCCTCCGCTCCCGGCAGTGGCTTCCCTCCGCTCCCGGCAGTGACTTCCCTCCGCTCCCGGCAGTGACTTCCCTCCGCTCCCGGCAGTGGCTTCCCTCCGCTCCCAGCAGTGACTTCCCTCCGCTCCCGGCAGTGACTTCCCTCCGTTCTGAGCAGTGACTTCCCTCCGTTCTGAGCAGTGACTTCCCTCCGTTCTGAGCAGTGACTTCCCTCCGTTCTGAGCAGTGACTTCCGTCCGCTCCCGGCAGTGACTTCCCTCCGCTTCTGGCAGTGATTTACCTCCGCTCCCGGCAGTGACTTCCCTCCGTTCTGAGCAGTGACTTCCCTCCGCTCCCGGCAGTGACTTACCTCCGCTCCCGGCAGTGACTTCCCTCCGCTCCCGGCAGTGACTTCCCTCCGTTCTGAGCAGTGACTTCCCTCCGTTCTGAGCAGTGACTTCCGTCCGCTCCCGGCAGTGACTTCCCTCCGCTTCTGGCAGTGATTTACCTCCGCTCCCGGCAGTGACTTCCCTCCGTTCTGAGCAGTGACTTCCCTCCGCTCCCGGCAGTGACTTCCCTCCGTTCTGAGCAGTGACTTCCCTCCGTTCTGAGCAGTGACTTCCCTCCGTTCTGAGCAGTGACTTCCGTCCGCTCCCGGCAGTGACTTCCCTCCGCTTCTGGCAGTGATTTACCTCCGCTCCCGGCAGTGACTTCCCTCCGTTCTGAGCAGTGACTTCCCTCCGCTCCCGGCAGTGACTTACCTCCGCTCCCGGCAGTGACTTCCCTCCGCTCCCGGTAGTGACTTCCCTCCGCTCCCGGTAGTGACTTCCCTCCGCTCCCGGCAGTGACTTCCCTCCGCTCCCGGCAGTGGCTTCCCTCCGCTCCCGGCAGTGACTTCCCTCCGCTCCCGGCAGTGACTTCCCTCCGCTCCCGGCAGTGGCTTCCCTCCGCTCCCAGCAGTGACTTCCCTCCGCTCCCGGCAGTGACTTCCCTCCGTTCTGAGCAGTGACTTCCCTCCGTTCTGAGCAGTGACTTCCCTCCGTTCTGAGCAGTGACTTCCCTCCGTTCTGAGCAGTGACTTCCGTCCGCTCCCGGCAGTGACTTCCCTCCGCTTCTGGCAGTGATTTACCTCCGCTCCCGGCAGTGACTTCCCTCCGTTCTGAGCAGTGACTTCCCTCCGCTCCCGGCAGTGACTTACCTCCGCTCCCGGCAGTGACTTCCCTCCGCTCCCGGCAGTGACTTCCCTCCGTTCTGAGCAGTGACTTCCCTCCGTTCTGAGCAGTGACTTCCGTCCGCTCCCGGCAGTGACTTCCCTCCGCTTCTGGCAGTGATTTACCTCCGCTCCCGGCAGTGACTTCCCTCCGTTCTGAGCAGTGACTTCCCTCCGCTCCCGGCAGTGACTTACCTCCGCTCCCGGCAGTGACTTCCCTCCGCTCCCGGTAGTGACTTCCCTCCGCTCCCGGCAGTGACTTCCCTCCGCTCCCGGCAGTGGCTTCCCTCCGCTCCCGGCAGTGACTTCCCTCCGCTCCCGGCAGTGACTTCCCTCCGTTCTGAGCAGTGACTTCCCTCCGTTCTGAGCAGTGACTTCCCTCCGTTCTGAGCAGTGACTTCCGTCCGCTCCCGGCAGTGACTTCCCTCCGCTTCTGGCAGTGATTTACCTCCGCTCCCGGCAGTGGCTTCCCTCCGTTCTGAGCAGTGACTTCCCTCCGTTCTGAGCAGTGACTTCCCTCCGCTCCCGGCAGTGACTTACCTCCGCTCCCGGCAGTGACTTCCCTCCGCTCCCGGCAGTGACTTCCCTCCGCTCCCGGCAGTGACTTCCCTCCGCTCCCGGCAGTGACTTCCCTCCGCTCCCGGCAGTGACTTCCCTCCGCTCCCGGCAGTGACTTCCCTCCGCTCCCGGCAGTGACCTCTCTCTGCTTCAGGCAGAACAGCGTCCTCCAGG
Organism: Anomaloglossus baeobatrachus; assembly: GCF_048569485.1. Taxonomy (NCBI): domain Eukaryota; kingdom Metazoa; phylum Chordata; class Amphibia; order Anura; family Aromobatidae; genus Anomaloglossus; species Anomaloglossus baeobatrachus. The sequence continues at coordinate 3,941,450 of NC_134361.1, forward strand.
CTCCACCGTTACTGGTTTGGACCCCTCATATTGCCACTGGTCAGATTCATTAGTGGTGCCCACCACTGTCCCATCCAGGACTTCTGTGGGACTGGTTAATGTCCACCTTAGAAAATGATCACGTTCTTCATGGAGGGGGCCCAACATTACGTTTAAGAATAGAGGGGTCACACACCAGACTGAGCATTAGACTTTACAGGCCATACATGGGGTCACATCCTCCAGATTAGGAAGAGCGCCATCCACCGTGTGACCCAGTAAGGTATCTGAGCATAGGGGCTGTACGATCCGGGACTTCACCTTGGAGGTCTGAAATCCTCCACCCCCCGATTGCCTGAAGTTTCTGTTCCTCCATTATGGCACTAGTATCCCCATTGACTCCCGCTAAGTTGCATCATCTGTTCGGATCCAGAGTCTGAAATGTTTAAATACTTTACACTGAAGCTTCACTTTTCACAATTAGGTATTGCTAAGGTGGTGGAACACAGCCCAGATTTCACAAGCTAATTTTTGGCTCTGTATGAAGTAGTAGTGGGGAGACAGAAGGGCAGAAAAAGCAGAGACCAGGGTATATCTGTGCAAAATGGAGCTGGCCACGACTGGACCGCGCACAGGTATCTCCCCCACACACCGGTGCTTCTTGAGGGCCCCTCTTGATTTCTTGCAGGTTTCTCGTCTGTAATTCCTTTTGTCCTTCAGACCTTCCACTGATGAAGCCTCTTCGGGTTGAGTGCGGCAGGCAGCGCTGGACGGGCCGCTCCATCATAGTAAAGGCTGAGCGGAGAGCAGCGTGCCAAGGAGAGACAGCTCCTGCAGCAGTAACACTTGGTAAACGATGCCCTATTTAGTCTGTGCCGTGGCATACTATTTACAGGATTTAATGGCCCACCTTAGGCTGTATAACCTTTCCGCATTATTTTGCCGACCGCTCAGGGACCAGAAACAGGAGGCGAGTGACAAACGAGTTTGATATGTTTTACTGGCGGAATGAATCAAATTGCATGTTCCTCTGTATTACCAGCAAAGCTGGGGGCACTGATACAGAGGCCAGGCACGTCTGCAGGGGTCACCACCGAACTTCAGACGCCTTATTGACACAGGCAGGGGACTGATAATTGGTTTTGTCAATAAAAGGAAAGCGGCAGCTGCAAAAGAAAAATTGCATTTAAAGTGCCAGCGCAGGTCTATAAACTGTCAATGTCACCTCTTCTAAGAAGCAAAGGCTACTGTATTTCTGTTTACATTCTGCACCAGGAATGGTATTTGTGAAGATTCCAGGTCCTCAGCCCTAAAGAATCTGGAAAAACAGAGAAGGGCAGAGCTAGGGCCGGGGGCAGAGCTAGGGCCAGAGCTTGGGCCAGGGCAGAGCTAGGGCCGAGGGCAGAGCTAGGGCCGAGGGCAGAGCTAGGGCCGAGGGCAGAGCTAGGGCCGGGGGCAGAGCTAGGGCTGGGGGCAGAGCTAGGGCCAGAGCTTGGGCCGGGGCAGAGCTAGGGCCGGGTGCAGAGCTAGGGCCGGGGGCAGAGCTAGGGTCAGAGCTCGGGACGGGGGCAGAGCTAGGGCCAGGGGTAGAGCTAGGGCCAGTGGCAGAGCTAGGGTCAGAGCTTGGGCCAGGGCAGAGCTAGGGCCGAGGGCAGAGCTAGGGCCGGGGGCAGACCCATGGCCAGAGCTACGGCCGGGTGCAGAGCTAAGGCCGGGGGCAGAGCTAGGGTCAGAGCTCGGGACGGGGGCAGAGCTAGGGCCGGGGGCAGAGCTAGGGGCAGAGCTAGGGCCGAGGGCAGAGCTAGGGCCGGGGGCAGACCCATGGCCAGAGCTACGGCCGGGTGCAGACCTAAGGCCGGGGGCAGAGCTAGGGTCAGAGCTCGGGAAGGGGGCAGAGCTAGGGCCGGGGGCAGAGCTAGGGGCAGAGCTAGGGCCGGGGGCAGAGCTAGGGCCAGAGCTCAGGCCGAGGCAGAGCTAGGGCCGAGGGCAGAGCTAGGGCCGGGGGCAGAGCTAGGGCCAGAGCTAGGGCCGGGTGCAGAGCTAAGGCCGGGGGCAGAGCTAGGGTCAGAGCTCGGGACGGGGTCAGAGCTCGGGACGGGGGCAGAGCTAGGGCCGGGGGCAGAGCTAGGGCCAGAGCTCAGGCCAGGGGCAGATCTAGGGCCGGGGCAGATCTAGGGCCGGTGCAGATCTAGGGCCGGTGCAGATCTAGGGCCGGGGGCAGATAGTGACTGGGTATGGAGTATTGTTACCAGCCGAGAGTCACAAAGATTTCACCTAGAAAGACATGAAATACAAGGAGGTTCTCAGGTCACCCATTGTTATGACACTGCTATGGATTTTTTTTCATGTTTTATATTTTTAAATTAACAAAAAAAAAAAGAAATTAAGTTGATGCAAAAGTTTGTGCACCCTGTATGGTTAGTACCTAGTAGTACCTTTGGCATGTATCACAGCTTGTAAATGCTTTTTGTAGCAGCCAAGAGTCTTGATTGTTGTATCAGGGATTTTCCTCCATTCTTTCTTGGAGACATCTTCCAGTTCTGTGAGATTCCTGGTCATCTTGCATGCCCTGCTCTTCCTTGGAGATATTTTCCAGTTCTGTGAGATTCCTGGCTTGTCTTGCATGCACTGCTCTTCCTTGGAGATATTTTCCAGTTCTGTGAGATTCCTGGTCATCTTGCATGCACTGCTCTTCCTTGGAGACATCTTCCAGTTCTGTGAGATTCCTGGCTCGTCTTGCATGCTCTGCTCTTTTGGAGTCTAGCCACAGATTTTCAATGATATTCAGATCAGGGGACTGTGAGGCCATTGTAAAACCTTCAGTTTGCCCCTTTTGAGATAGTCTATTGTAGATTGTGACATGTGGTTAGGATGCATTTGTAGAAGCCATCCTCTTTCCTCCTCTTTTCAGCTTCAGCTTTTTATAAATGGTGTTATGTTTCCATGAAGAATTTAGAATTTCATTGAATCCATTCTTGTTTCTACCCGTGAAATGTTCCCTGTGCCATTGACCACAGTCATAACCCCAAAGCATGATTGATCCACCCCCATGCTTAATGGTTGGCGAGATATTCTTTTCCTGAAATTCTGTGCTCTTTTTTTCTCCACACATACCTTTGATCATTGCGGTCAGAGTTCTGTTTTAACCTCATCAATGCACAGGACTTCTCTCCAACATGCATCAGGCTTGTTTAGATGTTTACATGTTCCTGGTAACTTCCACACCTTATCTTGACCTCTACTGTTCCTTGTAACAGTCATTTCTTAATTACATTTTAAACTGAGGAAACGGCAACTTGAAAACGCTTTGCTATCTTCTTATAACCTCCTGCTTTGTGGGCCTCCACCATCTTCATTTTCAGAGTGCTAGGCAGCTACTTAGAAGAACCCATGGCTGCTGTTTTTGGCATAAGGTTAGAGGAGTACGGGCTTTTATAAAGCTGTGACATTTCCATCCCTGGTCTTTCCCAATGATGATAGAGAACAAGACATAATCCTAACAGGATAATTAAGGGCTGAAACCTCAGTCAATTATCCGAGCACACAAATATATATGTTTGCTTAAAATATAAAGTAAACACGTCATCTGTAACTTTCTGACTTTTTTACAGATTATTTCATCTTCAACTTGCTTTACTGTTCACAATACCAGTAATTTTGACCAGGGGGTGCACAAACTTTTGCATGCCACTGTACATGTAACAAAGTAAAAAATGCATAATGCCAAGAAACATTTTGGCTCCTTCATTCAGTCTCGTCTTGACTTTTGCCCTTGGATTTCTGTAGAAGAATTAGCTGGTGCCAAGCATTTCCTTAGTCTCCAGACGCCGGTGTCACATGCTGTGCCGCTCAGTGATGCGCTATCTGATGGCTGACGGCAGGATGCGCCTGCAGGGCGAGCTGCTGATGGGCTCCTGCCACTACGCTCAGCTTTTTAAAGCTCCAGATCAGATTTTGGCTTGATGGCAATCAAACTGGACACCAGCGCCGTGATTGCCGGCTCAGCAGACGCTACATATCGTTAGTGGAGAGGACGAGGGCACTGGGACCACTTTAATGTCACTTCAGTTTCTTCTTAAGAACAAACACAAGGGGCTCCGAGGAAATCCCGGTGTCTGTTCCCTGCAGCCGCTCCCCGATGTGCAGAGCGAATTATACGATCATATCAGAGCGACGGTGAGATACCGAGCCGTGTATCCAAGCAATGCTGAAGCCCAAACTCAGAAGACCAAGCCAGGACCCCACCTAGATCTGCAGGGGGCAGACAAACAACAGAAAACGTGCAGCCGGTATAATCTGGGCATCTCCTGGTATATACAGTGTGTCCACCCATATCCTGTCCACCGCCATTAACTTGAGAACGGCGGCAGCTATAGGCATAGAAGTGGTGTCTAGGTATAGTAAAGTAGCCATGCGCTACGCAATGAAACCACCTATAGCGCCACCTGGTGGAAAACAATGGAGTTAGCATGTTTATCTCAAAAATGGAACGAGATAGAGAAAAAAAGTGAATTACAAAGTTGTAGGGCATCATCAATTCAATACGAATCGACACTTTGCATACAGAAATGCTATGATATGAAACCCATGACCCCCCAAAACATTGAATGCTGGTCACGCATATGGCGCTGTACTACCCGGCTTCGCCCGGGTTAAAAACTGTTGTTAACAAAATAGAATGTATTAACAAAAATGTATTCTGCACAAACACCACAAAACAGATAGAAATGTAATTATTAAAAGGCAAAAACTAAGCTAATAGAAGCATTTCACAACATATATTTCACCACCACAGATATTCCACACAGATTGGCCAAGTAATGTGCTCCGTCTGTCTCTTTCCCCGTCTGTCTCTATCAAGGTCTGTGTCTTTCCCCATCTATCTTTGTCTGTCTCTCTGGCTGTCTCCTCCTTCCCTGTCTGCCTGTCTCTGTCCCTGTCTGCATGTCTGTCTGTCTCTTTCCCCGTCTGTCTCTGTCCCCACCTGTCTCTTTCCCCATCTGCCTGTCTCTCTGTCTCTTCTTTTGTCTGTCTCTATCTCTCTGTTTCTTTCCCCATCTGTCTCTTTCTAGGTCTGTCTCTTTCCCCGTCTCTTTGTCTGTGTCTTTCTCTGTCCGTCTCTTTCCCTGTCTGCCTCTATTTCTCTGTCTCTTTCCCTGTCTGTCTCTATCCAGGTCTGTCTCTTTCCAGGTCTGTCTCTTTCACCGTCTGTCTCTGTCTGTCTCTTCCACCGTCTGTCTCTGTCTGTCTCTTCCACCGTCTGTCTCTGTTTCTTTCACCGTCTGTTTCTTTCACCATCTGTCTCTGTCTCTTTCACCGTCTGTCTCTGTCTGTCTCTTCCACCGTCTGTCTCTGTCTGTCTCTTCCACCGTCTGTCTCTGTTTCTTTCACCGTCTGTTTCTTTCACCGTCTGTCTCTCTCTTTCACCGTCTGGCTCTGTCTGTCTCTTCCACCGTCTGTCTCTGTCTGTCTCTTCCACCGTCTGTCTCTGTTTCTTTCACCGTCTGTTTCTTCCACCGTCTGTCTCTGTCTCTTTCACCGTCTGTTTCTTTCACCGTCTGTCTCTCTCTTTCACCGTCTGTCTCTGTATGTTTGTCTCTTTCACCGTCTGGCTCTGTCTGTCTCTTCCACCGTCTGTCTCTGTCTCTTTCACCGTCTGTCTCTCTCTCTGTTTCTTTGTCTGTCTCTGTCTATCCATCTCTCCACCGACATCTTATTACCTCACATATAAGCTTCTTATACTATGAATGTCTTTTGTTCCTATAGCAACCACTGACAGCTCCTACTAATAACCTGTAGTTCAGGCTCCATTTACTTTAATGGAGGCATGTTTTTTGGAGAGTAACTGTAAAGTGCGGGGTTACATTTTACTGTCAAAACATAGTCTACGACGTTCCCTGGGTCACCTGAGATGTCTGTGCAAAATTTTGTGATTGTAAATGCGACGGTGCGGATACACTTTTCGTTTCACTTTTTCCCCATTATGTAGATAGAGGCAAAATTGATTGGTATATTGGAACGTGCGGGGTTAAAATTTCGCCTCACAACATAGCCTATGATGCTCTCGGGGTCCAGACGTCTGAGTGTGCAAAATTTTGTGGCTGTAGCTGCGACGGTGCAGATGCCAATCCTGGACACACACACACACACACATTCAGCTTTATATATTAGATACAGTATATGGCGGCACTATTTCCTCCGTTCTGTCTATCACACATCTATGAGCCGGTGTGCGGGGATTGCGTTGCCGTTGTCATCACTCCCGGTATTTGTACAGTTCTATGAAAGGGATAATTCCAGATTCATTATTTATAATTACGTCTTCAGTTCTCCTCATTAGCGGCTTCAATCATCAGATCGGTCTTTGTTTCTCGGTCTCACACAATTCTGAAGTTTTGAATATTTGACAAGTTTTCTCTGAGCCTGAATATTGGTGCGCGGCCGTAATGAATGCAGCTCCTGTGTAATGTACGTAATCCTCCAAAAATAAGGTTTGAGGGCTTGTATGGCTGCAGGGCGGGGGGCAGAGGGTGCAGGGCAGGGTGCAGGGCGGGGTGAAGGGCAGGGTGAAGGGCAGCGTGCAGGGGAGGGTGCAGAGGCAGAGTGCAGAGAGTGCAATGCGGAGTGTAGGGCGGGGTGTAAGGCAGGGTGCAGGGCGGGGTGTAGGGCGGGGTGCAGGGACTGCAGGACAGGGTACAGAGGGTGCAGGGCGGGGTGTAGGGCAGGGTGCAGGGCAGGGTGCCGAGGCTGCAGGGCGAGGGGCAGGGCGGGGTGTAGGGCGGGGTTCAGGGACTGCAGGGCAGGGTACAGAGGGTGCAGGGAGGGGTGCAGAGGGTGCAGGGCGGGGTGTAGGGCAGAGTGCAGGGACTGCAGGGCAGGGTGCAGGACGGGGTGCAGAGGGTGCAGGGCAGGGTGCAGGGCAGGGTGTAGGGCAGGGTGCAGGGCGAGGTGCCAAGGCTGCAGGGCAGGGTGCAGAGGCTGCAGGGCAGAGTGCAGAGGCTGCAGGGCAGAGTGCAGAGGCTGCAGGGCAGGGTGCAGAGGCTGCAGGGCAGGGTGCAGAGGCTGCAGGGCAGAGTGCAGAGGCTGCAGGGCAGGGTGCAGAGGCTGCAGGGCAGAGTGCAGAGGCTGCAGGGCAGAGTGTAGGGCAGGGTGCAGGGCGAGGTGCCAAGGCTGCAGGGCAGGGTGCAGAGGCTGCAGGGCAGAGTGCAGAGGCTGCAGGGCAGAGTGCAGAGGCTGCAGGGCAGGGTGCAGAGGCTGCAGGGCAGGGTGCAGAGGCTGCAGGGCAGAGTGCAGAGGCTGCAGGGCAGGGTGCAGAGGCTGCAGGGCAGAGTGCAGAGGCTGCAGGGCAGAGTGCAGAGGCTGCAGGGCAGGGTGCAGAGGCTGCAGGGCAGAGTGCAGAGGCTGCAGGGCAGGGTGCAGAGGCTGCAGGGCAGAGTGCAGAGGCTGCAGGGCAGAGTGCAGAGGCTGCAGGGCAGAGTGCAGAGGCTGCAGGGCAGGGTGCAGAGGCTGCAGGGCAGGGTGCAGAGGCTGCAGGGCAGAGTGCAGAGGCTGCAAGGCAGAGTGCAGAGGCTGCAGGGCAGAGTGCAGAGGCTGCAGGGCAGAGTGCAGAGGCTGCAGGGCAGGGTGCAGAGGCTGCAGGGCAGGGTGCTGAGACTCTAGGGCAGGGCACAGGGTCTGTACGGCTGCAGGGCACATAAGCTGTATGGCATGGTGCTTGGGCTGTATGGCATTGCACAGAACCTGTGGGGCAGGATGTAGAGGCTGTACAGCAGGGCATTTCAGTTGTAGGGCAGGGAGTGGAGGCTTTTGCGTATTCCTTTGTACACATGGAGTCCGGTGGTACGAGCCTACATTTCTTCCCATAGGTACAGTACGGCCTCATCCATCTCTATGAGATCCCAGTAATGCTCTAAAGGCCACTTTACACGCTGCGATATCGGTACCAATATCGCTAGCATGGGTACCCGCCCCCATCGGTTGTGCCACATGGGCAAATCGCTGCCCGTGGCGCACAACATCGCCCAGACCTGTCACATTACTTACCTGCCCTGCGACGTCTCTGTGACTGGCGAAACGCCTCCTTTCTAAGGGGGCGGTTCGTTCAGCGTCACAGCTGCGTCACTGAACCACCGCCCAATAGAAGCGGAGGGGCGGAGATGAGCGGGACAACATCCCGCCCACCTTCTTCCTTGCGCATTGCTGGCGGGAGGCAGGTAAGGAGAGGTTCCTCGTTCCTGCGGTGTCACATGTACCGATGTGAGCTGCCGCAGGAATGATGTACAACTTCGTTACTGCTGCAGCAACGATATTAGAGAATGGACCCCCATGTCACCGATGAACGATTTTGCACGTTTTTGCGACGATGCAAAATCGCTCATAGGTGTCACACGCAACGACATCGCTAAAGCGACCGGATGTGCGTCACAAATTCCGTGACCCCAACGAGATCGCTTGAGCGATGTCGCAGTGTGTAAAGCGGCCTTTAGCGCACAGGGACCACAATCCCGGCACCATGCTTCAATGGACTCTCTCATTCCGACCCAGTAAAAACGTTCTCTTAGCAGCATTTCTAGCTTCTTCCAGACGAAGTGTCCAGCTCCATCGTGATAAGCTTTCAAGACCACGGGCACATATGCTTGCGGTACCACAATCTGGCAGACCTTCTCGTGTGTCTTAGGATTAATCAGCCCTCTGTACAGTTTGCCCTGCTGTAAGTACAAGCGGTCCTTTTCCTTCCAAAGCCGCTGCGCTTCTGCAGGGGCAATAGGCTTGAACCTGGAGTTGGTTTGGGGAATCAGCATCTTGATTAGCCGGACTGCAGGTTCCTTGTCTTGGGCTTCCTGCCACCCATGGTGGGGTAACGGGTCGAAGGCTGCCTTCTTCTGACCACTGTATGGTCTGGCATCCTTTACACTATCAGGTTGATGGAACGCGGGAAGTTTAATTTCTTCCAACTCGTCTTCATCCACCCCTCCATCAGGTAGGTGCGGCATTCGAGACAACGCATCTGCATTGGTGTTCTTACGGCCGGCCCTGTATTTGATGGTGAAGTCATAATTGGCCAGCCGAGTCACCCAGCGCTGTTCTAGGGCCCCAAGCTTCGCCGTATCCAGGTGGGTCAGAGGGTTATTATCTGTTTAGGCAGTGAATTTTGCAGAAGCCAGATAGTGCTTGAAGCTCTCTGTTATCGCCCAGACGAGTGCCAGGAACTCCAGCTTGAAGGAGCTGTAGTTCTCAGGGTTTCTTTCCGTCAGCCGGAGCTTCCTGCTTACGTAAGCAATCACCTTTTCTCTGCCATTTTGCATCTGGGACAGGACAGCACCCAGGCCTACATTGCTGGCATCTGTATATAGAATGAACGGGAGGCCCTAGTAGGGGTAGGCTAGGATCTCTTCTCCGGTCAAAGCCGACTTCAGCTGCTGAAAGGACTCTTCCTGTTTTTCACCCCAGGTGAACGGGGGTACGGGAGTATTGCCATTCTTGGTTTGTCCCACCAGGAGGTCCTGCATGGAGGCTGCCATTTTAGTGTAGCCCTTGATGAAGCGGCGGTAATAACCCACTAGGCCCAGAAACTGCCTCACCTTTATGGTTGTGGTTGGCCTTGGCCAGCTCTGGATGGCTGTAATTTTCTCTGGGTCTGGCGCCACACCTTCGGCATTCACCACATGCCCAAGGTACTGTACTTTGGGCTTCAGCAGATGGCACTTGAAGGCCTTCAATTTCATCCCGTACTTGGAGAGAGCCTCAAACACTTCGGCGAAATGCTCCAGATGTGCCTCGTACGTCTGGGAGTAGACAATGACATCATCGAAATATAGCAGGACTGTCTCAAAATTGCGATCACAGCACTCCATCAGCCTCTGGAAGGTTCCTGGTGCATTATACAGCCCAAAAGGCATGCTGTTGAACTCGCAGAGACCCATTGGGGTAGTGAAAGCAGTTTTCTCCTGATCCTCTTCCGCAACGGTCACCTGCCAGTAACCACTAGTAAGGTCAAGAGTAGAGAAATAATTTGCTGTTCTCAGTGCAGCCAACGACTCTTTGATACGGGGAAGAGGATATGCATCCTTGTGAGTTATCTGATTAATCTTCCGGTAATCCACACACATCCTCATGGTGCCGTCTTTCTTCTTTACCAGGACCAACGGAGCTGCCCAGGGACTACATCTATCACGGATGACCCCTGCGTCCTTCATTTTCCTCAACATGTCCTTGGCACACTGGTAATGCGCAGGTGGAATCGGCCTATACCTCTCTTTGATGGGTCGATGTGTACCTGTGGGTATGTGGTGTTGGACTCCCTAATCCTCCCGAAATCTAACGGGTGTTTGCTGAATACTTGTTTGTAATCCCGCACTACCCTGTACACCCCTCCCTTGTGATGTGCAGGTGTGGAGTCGGTGCCTACGTGTAACTCTTGACACCACTCTTCTAGCTGTTTTGGTGGACTGTCACTGTCTGACTGTGATGCGGTGACGGTGGAGGCTGCCACCTGGATGGCGTCAGTGTCTACTGTGAATAACTTAGCAATGGTAGCATAACGGGGTAGCCTAACCTCTTCCTCTCCGCAATTCATCACTCTCACGGGCACTCTCCCATTCCGGACATCAATCACCCCTCTGGCTGCCATTACTGTGGGCCAATGTTCTGAAGGCAGAGGCTCCACTACTGCCGGGTAATCCTGCCCACGGGGACCTACTGCTGCCCTGCACCAAATCATCATTTCGCTCCACGGAGGCACCACTAGAGGTGCTACATCCATCACCTGCACACTACCAATCTCTACACCTGATATGTTCACCTGTTGCCGCTGCAGGAGAGCCCTGATTTCACGTTGCAGAGCTCTCTGCCGGCCCGCTCCTGCCAAGGCAGACAGTTGTTGTAACAAATACAGCACTTCTCCCATGCAATTCTCAATCACGTTCGTCCCTAGGACTATTTTTGGGTTACGGTCATGTAAGGGGTGGACGGACCCCTAGTGTGGAGAAGACGTTTTTCCCCCCCTGAAGACGCCACAGGAGTATGGTGGCACATTGTACAATGTTGTGTGTTATGTACGGTTCTCCCCCCCTAGGTGCCAGTGTAGTGAGTGGTTCCCCTGGTAACAGTGACAGGGAAGGAAGGGGCAGGGCAGCCTAGGAGGGAAGAGAAGGGGGGTTGGGCTCTGAACGCAGGGCAGTGTGCTGTGAGATGTAACATAGGAGAGAGCTGAGGACAAGTGCCGGGGCAGAGTGCAGGAGTGGGTGCTGTGGCAGTGGAGCGGAGAAGTTGGAGCTAATCCGGAGCCGGTAGTGAGTACTGGAGCCGTCCCCTAGTTCAATACAAATCCCTGGGAAAGGGCTGGACTAAAATCGGGATAGGAGTACCACTGCTAGGGGGATAACAATTGGCCCCTGCAGGCAAAGGAAAGTGCCCGTAGAGAAAAAGGAAACCGTTTTTGTAGAAAAGGACTTGTAACGTACTAAAGTAAGCCTGCTGCAAACAAAAAGATGGAAGCTTTGTTTAATAAAACGGTGTTTGGTTTACCCGCTGCCTGCAATTGTCTCTTTCCTGAAAGTGAAGAAGGAGCTGGAGAGCACAGAAAGAACGCTGTCATGAATGGGCCCCATGCATCCACACTCTGCCCCAACAACACACCTGTTTTGCAAGTGACGGCCGGGCCGGGGTTCAGCCTGCGGCCCACAAGGCGAGGGGACCCGACTACACCCCCTGAGGCGCCCCCTGCCCCCGTTACAGTCACTGGGGTCATTTTGCACCACAATGAGTCCTTGATGCTTCAGCTCCACTCGCCCCACCTTTAAAGTTACCTCCTTAAACCCTACTTGGGTCATAGGGACTCCATTAGCTGCAATGATGGTCAAACTGGCATCAGGTGGGGTGAGTTCACTATCAGACCAATAACGTTTGTACAATACATAAGGTATAGTTGTTACCTGCGAGCCAGTGTCCAGGAGGGCGAACGTCGGGATACCGTCCACAGCAAGAGAGATGATTGGCGTGACCGGTATGTTGGAGGTCGCCCTATCAGCTAGGCCTTGAGGATCTATTCCTGTGGATTGGCCCTTGGCCTCAGGGGTTGCTCGTTTAAAGGACACCCGCGAGAATAATGACCAGTCTTGTTGCACTTGTAGCAAACGGGCTGTCCATACCGGCTGTTTTTTGTTGTTGTTTATCCTTTGCATCCAGGGGACATCTTCTGGGATGTCGGCGAGCTGGATCTTCTCTGCTGGCTTGGCTTTCGGTGGAAGCTGTAGGGCTGCGAGGATCCTGGCGACGTCATCACTCAGACGCTGGACTTGCGATGATAAGTCCTCAGGAGTCCCAGGCGTTGCGGCGGGTGCCGGCAAGGCTAACAAAGGGGCCGTGTTACGGGGGACCGGCAGATTAGGACCAAGGGGTATATATCCTAATCGCCAGTCGGGGCCCACCGTGCTGCAGATGACAAAGGAGCTGCTGGCACCTGAGGGTTAGGCGGAGACTATAGAGCTGGATGGCTCTGAGACAACCCAGGAACTCTGGGAACCGGTTACGTGTGTTGGGACACGTCAGACCGGACGACAACCCGATTAGCGTTTTGGTACACCTAGTGCTACACCAACCACGTGTGCAGGAAACACGTCAGGCCGGGTGGTAACCAGGTAGCGTTGACCGGAAGACCGCTACGAAAGCGCCTTGTCGGCCACGTGTGTAGGACACGTCAGGCCGAGCGGTCCTCCGATTAGCGTTTCTGACCACCTCTCGACTGGCCACGTGTGTGTAGGACACGTCAGGCCAGATGAGTACACCAGTAGCGTTGACCGGGAAGCCGAGGAGGATAAGGAACACCCTGTTAACTCCACAGGGGTCCTGGGGTACGCTGTCCGTGCGCGTAGGGGGCACAACCGGACAGGTGGCGCAGCAGGTGCGTTGTCCGTGTGCGTAGGGGGCACAATCGGACAGGTAGCACAGTAGCCGCAGCCCAGTTAATGCCACTGGGCTGCTATAGCAAGACTGGAACGGCAGGAGGGAAGCACGGCGCCTGACCCTGATGTGCCGAGCCACGAATCTTGGCGTGACAGGCACCGTTCGCCTAACCCTACCTACCGCTTCCCAACATAGGCTTATGCCACAATGAGGCTCTAACATGGAGGTGTGCTCTGACTGAGCAAAAGTGAAGACTGCGCACCTCCATGTTGTCTCCAGCCCCTTTTATAACCTGGGTCCGCCCCAAACCCAGGGTGGAACCACCAAGGTCCAATAGCAGAGTGCATGTCATCAGTGACGTCACATGTGACCTATCCGGAACCGCCACATCATTGATGACCTCATGGCAGCCACGCCCCAAACACTTCACCAGTCATCGTCTGACGACCAATACTGAGGTGCCAGATCATAGGGGCGGGCCTCTGCGAGCCAGTCCGGAGTTGCCACGTCATCAGGACACCTGACACCCTCTGCCCTATCAGGGCCTGCCACCTCACGGACATGCTCAGTGAGGTCCTTACCGGACCTAGCCTCTGATGCACTAAGTGCCTGAGCATGCTCAGTAGCCTGAGCCACAGGCTTAGAAAGCAAACTATCAGTTTGAGCATGCTCAGTAGGCACATCCCAGAATTTAGACACAGCACGAAGTCCAAGTACCTGTGCAAAGAGGCTGTTAGGGTTAATTGTGGGAGCATGCTCAGTAGCCTGAACTGAGGACTTAGTCTCAGACATAACACAAACAGGCTGAGCATGCTCACTAGGCAAAACACCGGGCTTAAACTCTGGCTGGGGTAAATCGGCGCACGCATGCGCACTAGCCGCCTCTCCACACTTAGACGTGGTGGAAGGAACAGCCAACTGGACGACCCGAGGCACGGCCAAGAACGGCAGCCGCCGCCTGGGCGCAACAGGAACCGCAGCAGGCTGCTTGCGGCTATGGCGGCGCCGGTTCGTAACAGGCCGCCACCGAGACGTGAGCAGTGTCAGCCGGCCAAGATGGCGGTTCGGGGGTGCCAGCTTCAGATGTTTGTAGCGCTTTAATGGCCCGGTCTTTTAGGACCGCAAAGTTCAAGTCCGGATGTTCCAGGGCCCACAGCTGCAGCTGCTTGCGGTCTTCAGTGGACCCCAGCCCCTGCAAGAACTGCTCTACCAGCATTTTATTGCTCTCAAGCTTATTAATGGAGTTCATCTGTTTCAACGTACGCAAGGCGGTCTGCAGCCTTAAGGTGTAGTCCCGAATGCTGCCCTGAGGACGCTGCCGACAGTTATAGAACTGCATCCGCAATTCCGCTTCCGTGCGGGTTTCAAAAGCGACTTGCAGCTTGTCAAAAATGGCAGTTACCGAGGCCTGATTGGCATCGGCCCAAGTCTCTATCTCTTGCTCTGCGGAACGCGTTCAACTGTCCTAGCACCACCGATGTGCGCTGCTTGCCGGTCATGGCGTACATATCAAGAACAGTACAGATTTTCTTCTTGAATACCTGCAGGGCATCGGGCCTTCCATCATACTGGGGTAACCAGGCAGCGCCGGGCACGTAAGGTAAGGTAATCGGCATTACTTGGGTGATCGCTGGGACCACCGCTTCACCGTCATCCACCATGTTCGCGGGCACCGCTGCTCCAGCGGCAGGCGCTGCCCCACCATCAACATTGGGCGCGGACATCTTCCCGCTTCTCCCCCTTGGTTTTTCGGGAGCAGTCTGCAGGCGCGGCTCTCTAGTTTCGTTTTCGGTCTCAAGGTCTTCCTTCCGGCCGTGTTCCCAGGGGCCGGGGCTTCAACTTCGCGCCCTTTCTTGGGGAAGAAAACGCTGGGTTGTCATTTTTCGTGCCCAAAAATGGCGGCAAAAAATGGCGGCTTTTCAAAATTTTGCAGCGGAGCACCGCTGACTGTCCAGAACAAGGCGCACTTCCACCGGGAGGGGGATGGGTTACAATCCTGTTGTGACGCCAGGTTGTGAGGTGTGCCGCCCCCGTGCCAGCAGCCGGGCTGCTCGGATCCGGATCCGCGATGTGGCTCGAGGGATTCTACCAGACCCGGGGGTCGCGCGGACAGTTCAAATAAAAGGGGACGTATTTGTACGGGATTTGCCGTAAACTGTCTGTGACGCCACCCACGGTGTGTGGTGAAATGTGGCACCACCGCTGCTGTTGTGGGGCACCCGGGGGATGATGGGATGGCAGCTGGATGTTAACCCTTCCGTGGGTAGGGATGGATGCCCCCGAGGCCCAGTGTCTCTTATGCTCAGGATGGTGACTGCAGGGGCCGGCGCACCCGATCAGACCGGGGGATGTTAGTTTACTCACGATTAAATAAATCACACAAGTCCAGTGGTAAACCAAGGTGCTGGTGGCCGGCTGCCGTGTGACGTCGCCATGACAGCGACGTCGCCAAGCAGGTAAGTACGTGTGACGCTGCCGTAGCGATGTTCGCTACGGCAGCGATCTTCACATATCGGCATAACGATAGGGGCGGGTGCTATCACGCTCGCCATCGCTAGCGATCTCGTAGCGTGTAAAGCCACCCTTAGCCTACTCAGACTCAACTTAGACTACTGCTTTTCACGCCCCGGGTTCTCCAGACCCCTAGGTGGGCGTTCCCCATCCGCCTGGTCCCGCCCACTGATGTGCCTTTCCTACCCTGGGGGAGGTGACTAGGGTTTCAGGTCGGCTGTGTGTAACCCTGTGTGGGATGGTGTTATGCGGGGGCCTAAACTGTGTGACCACCTGGTTTTGCCAGGGCGTCACATATGGAGATACCTAGGAAGACGAGACAACACAAGGCAGATTCATGGGGAACATCCACTGAGCTGTGAACCTGCAGCTGCACAAGCAACAGGAGAAAATATGGAGATACATAGGAAGTAAATGAATAGAGAGGGCGCTCCTGTGTGGAACCTTAATTATACAAAAAAAGTGGTGTTGGGTACACACTCACCTGATGATGTTGTACAACAGGTACAACACTGTTACTGGTGCTGAAGGGGGATTCCAGGTTCACCGCTCCTCATCAACAGGAATCCCGTCCTCTAAAACCCGCAGGAGTCCTGACACGATCAGACCTTCCACGTGTAGTACACAGACCGGCGTCAGGCAGCAGCTCCTCCTCTGGATCGGAAGGTCCCGTGATTACGGTAACGGTGATTCACCAGCCCCTTGGATTAGCTTCAATTGGATCGCAGGATCCTAGTCTGGCTGCAGCAGCCCCGTGAGCTCCCAGAGGAAGATAGGAATTATTGGATAATGGGTGAAAAAATGACGGTCACGGCCGCGCTGCTCAGAAAAAAAGTGGTAATATTATGGATGATGGATTTATTAAAGATTAATATGCCACAACGCGTTTCAGGGAAACATCCTCAGGTAGCCCTGAGATACATAGGAAGACGAGACAGCACAAGACAGATTCATGGGGAACATCCACCGAGCTCTGAACCTGCAGCTGCACAAATAGGTGAAAGTATGGAGATACATAGGTAGCCGAGATAACACAAGACAGATTCATGGTGAACATCCACCGAGCTCTGAACCTGCAGCTGCACAAATAGGTGAAAGTATGGAGATACATAGGAAGCCGAGATAGCACAAGACAGATTCATGGGGAACATCCACCGAGCTCTGAACCTGCAGCTGCACAAATAGGTGAAAGTATGGAGATACATAGGAAGCCGAGACAGCACAAGACAGATTCATGGGGAACATCCACCGAGCTCTGAACCTGCAGCTGCAGAAATAGGTGAAAGTATGGAGATACATAGGAAGACGAGACAGCACAAGACAGATTCATGGGGAACATCCACCGAGCTCTGAACCTGCAGCTGCAGAAATAGGTGAAAGTATGGAGATACATAGGAAGCTGAGACAGCACAAGACAGATTCATGGGCAACATCCACCGAGCTCTGAACCTGCAGCTGCAGAAATAGGTGAAAGTATGGAGATACATAGGAAGACGAGACAGCACAATACAGATTCATGGAGAACATCCACCGAGCTCTGAACCTGCAGCTGCAGAAATAGGTGAAAGTATGGAGATACATAGGAAGACGAGACAGCACAAGACAGATTCATGGGGAACATCCACCGAGCTCTGAACCTGCAGCTGCAGAAATAGGTGAAAGTATGGAGATACATAGGAAGCTGAGACAGCACAAGACAGATTCATGGGGAACATCCACCGAGCTCTGAACCTGCAGCTGCACAAATAGGTGAAAGTATGGAGATACATAGGAAGACAAGACAGCACAAGGCAGATTCATGGGGAACATCCACCGAGCTCTGAACCTGCAGCTGCAGAAATAGGTGAAAGTATGGAGATACATAGGAAGCCGAGACAGCACAAGACAGATTCATGGGGAACATCCACCGAGCTCTGAACCTGCAGCTGCAGAAATAGGATAAAGTATGGAGATACATAGGAAGCTGAGACAGCACAAGACAGATTCATGGGGAACATCCACCGAGCTCTGAACCTGCAGCTGCAGAAATAGATGAAAGTATGGAGATACATAGGAAGACGAGACAGCACAAGACAGATTCATGGGGAACATCCACCGAGCTCTGAACCTGCAGCTGCAGAAATAGGTGAAAGTATGGAGATACATAGGAAGCTGAGACAGCACAAGACAGATTCATGGGGAACATCCACCGAGCTCTGAACCTGCAGCTGCACAAATAGGTGAAAGTATGGAGATACATAGGAAGACAAGACAGCACAAGGCAGATTCATGGGGAACATCCACCGAGCTCTGAACCTGCAGCTGCAGAAATAGGTGAAAGTATGGAGATACATAGGAAGCCGAGACAGCACAAGACAGATTCATGGGGAACATCCACCGAGCTCTGAACCTGCAGTTGCAGAAATAGGTGAAAGTATGGAGATACATAGGAAGCTGAGACAGCACAAGACAGATTCATGGGGAACATCCACCGAGCTCTGAACCTGCAGCTGCAGAAATAGATGAAAGTATGGAGATACATAGGAAGACGAGACAGCACAAGACAGATTCATGGGGAACATCCACCGAGCTCTGAACCTGCAGCTGCAGAAATAGGTGAAAGTATGGAGATACATAGGAAGCTGAGACAGCACAAGACAGATTCATGGGGAACATCCACCGAGCTCTGAACCTGCAGCTGCACAAATAGGTGAAAGTATGGAGATACATAGGAAGACAAGACAGCACAAGGCAGATTCATGGGGAACATCCACCGAGCTCTGAACCTGCAGCTGCAGAAATAGGTGAAAGTATGGAGATACATAGGAAGCCGAGACAGCACAAGACAGATTCATGGTGAACATCCACCGAGCTCTGAACCTGCAGCTGCAGAAATAGATGAAAGTATGGAGATACATAGGAAGACGAGACAGCACAAGACAGATTCATGGGGAACATCCACCGAGCTCTGAACCTGCAGCTGCAGAAATAGGTGAAAGTATGGAGATACATAGGAAGCTGAGACAGCACAAGACAGATTCATGGGGAACATCCACCGAGCTCTGAACCTGCAGCTGCACAAATAGGTGAAAGTATGGAGATACATAGGAAGACAAGACAGCACAAGGCAGATTCATGGGGAACATCCACCGAGCTCTGAACCTGCAGCTGCAGAAATAGGTGAAAGTATGGAGATACATAGGAAGCCGAGACAGCACAAGACAGATTCATGGGGAACATCCACCGAGCTCTGAACCTGCAGCTGCAGAAATAGGTGAAAGTATGGAGATACATAGGAAGCTGAGACAGCACAAGACAGATTCATGGGGAACATCCACCGAGCTCTGAACCTGCAGCTGCAGAAATAGATGAAAGTATGGAGATACATAGGAAGACGAGACAGCACAAGACAGATTCATGGGGAACATCCACCGAGCTCTGAACCTGCAGCTGCAGAAATAGGTGAAAGTATGGAGATACATAGGAAGCCGAGACAGCACAAGACAGATTCATGGGGAACATCCACCGAGCTCTGAACCTGCAGCTGCAGAAATAGGATAAAGTATGGAGATACATAGGAAGCTGAGACAGCACAAGACAGATTCATGGGGAACATCCACCGAGCTCTGAACCTGCAGCTGCAGAAATAGATGAAAGTATGGAGATACATAGGAAGACGAGACAGCACAAGACAGATTCATGGGGAACATCCACCGAGCTCTGAACCTGCAGCTGCAGAAATAGGTGAAAGTATGGAGATACATAGGAAGCTGAGACAGCACAAGACAGATTCATGGGGAACATCCACCGAGCTCTGAACCTGCAGCTGCACAAATAGGGGAAAGTATGGAGATACATAGGAAGACAAGACAGCACAAGGCAGATTCATGGGGAACATCCACCGAGCTCTGAACCTGCAGCTGCAGAAATAGGTGAAAGTATGGAGATACATAGGAAGCCGAGACAGCACAAGACAGATTCATGGGGAACATCCACCGAGCTCTGAACCTGCAGCTGCAGAAATAGGTGAAAGTATGGAGATACATAGGAAGCTGAGACAGCACAAGACAGATTCATGGGAAACATCCACCGAGCTCTGAACCTGCAGCTGCAGAAATAGGTGAAAGTATGGAGATACATAGGAAGACGAGACAGCACAAGGCAGATTCATGGGGAACATCCACCGAGCTCTGAACCTGCAGCTGCAGAAATAGGTGAAAGTATGGAGATACATAGGAAGCTGGGACAGCACAAGACAGATTCATGGTGAACATCCACCGAGCTCTGAACCTGCAGCTGCAGAAATAGATGAAAGTATGGAGATACATAGGAAGCCGAGACAGCACAAGACAGATTCATGGGAAACATCCACCGAGCTCTGAACCTGCAGCTGCAGAAATAGGTGAAAGTATGGAGATACATAGGAAGACGAGACAGCACAAGACAGATTCATGGGGAACATCCACCGAGCTCTGAACCTGCAGCTGCAGAAATAGGTGAAAGTATGGAGATACATAGGAAGCCGAGACAGCACAAGACAGATTCATGGGGAACATCCACCGAGCTCTGAACCTGCAGCTGCAGAAATAGGTGAAAGTATGGAGATACATAGGAAGACGAGACAGCACAAGACAGATTCATGGGGAACATCCACCGAGATCTGAACCTGCAGCTGCAGAAATAGGTGAAAGTATGGAGATACATAGGAAGCCGAGACAGCACAAGACAGATTCATGGGGAACATCCACCGAGCTCTGAACCTGCAGCTGCAGAAATAGGTGAAAGTATGGAGATACATAGGAAGCCGAGACAGCACAAGACAGATTCATGGGGAACATCCACCGAGCTCTGAACCTGCAGCTGCAGAAATAGGTGAAAGTATGGAGATACATAGGAAGCTGAGACAGCACAAGACAGATTCATGGGGAACATCCACCGAGCTCTGAACCTGCAGCTGCAGAAATAGGTGAAAGTATGGAGATACATAGGAAGCTGAGACAGCACAAGACAGATTCATGGGAAACATCCACCGAGCTCTGAACCTGCAGCTGCAGAAATAGGTGAAAGTATGGAGATACATAGGAAGACGAGACAGCACAAGGCAGATTCATGGGGAACATCCACCGAGCTCTGAACCTGCAGCTGCAGAAATAGGTGAAAGTATGGAGATACATAGGAAGCTGGGACAGCACAAGACAGATTCATGGTGAACATCCACCGAGCTCTGAACCTGCAGCTGCAGAAATAGATGAAAGTATGGAGATACATAGGAAGCCGAGACAGCACAAGACAGATTCATGGGAAACATCCACCGAGCTCTGAACCTGCAGCTGCAGAAATAGGTGAAAGTATGGAGATACATAGGAAGACGAGACAGCACAAGACAGATTCATGGGGAACATCCACCGAGCTCTGAACCTGCAGCTGCAGAAATAGGTGAAAGTATGGAGATACATAGGAAGCCGAGACAGCACAAGACAGATTCATGGGGAACATCCACCGAGCTCTGAACCTGCAGCTGCAGAAATAGGTGAAAGTATGGAGATACATAGGAAGACGAGACAGCACAAGACAGATTCATGGGGAACATCCACCGAGATCTGAACCTGCAGCTGCAGAAATAGGTGAAAGTATGGAGATACATAGGAAGACAAGACAGCACAAGGCAGATTCATGGGGAACATCCACCGAGCTCTGAACCTGCAGCTGCAGAAATAGATGAAAGTATGGAGATACATAGGAAGCCGAGACAGCACAAGACAGATTCATGGGGAACATCCACCGAGCTCTGAACCTGCAGCTGCAGAAATAGGTGAAAGTATGGAGATACATAGGAAGCTGAGACAGCACAAGACAGATTCATGGGGAACATCCACCGAGCTCTGAACCTGCAGCTGCAGAAATAGGTGAAAGTATGGAGATACATAGGAAGACGAGACAGCACAAGACAACGTCTATCAACTGTGAGGCATCATGATAAAGGGGCAAATAATGCTGCGGCCTCTCCCATTAGGGGTATTTGGGCGAGCAGTTAATGAGACATTTATTCATGGGCTCCACAAACCACAGCTCATTAGGTAACGCGGCTCGAGCTTCGGATTATTGCATCTTCCAGATTAGCAGAGACACCAGGAAAGGAAAGACATGTAAAGGAAGAGACCAGGACACAATTAGTTCCTCTGTGATAGATTTCCTTTAAATGAGCAGCGAGGAGCCGGGAAGGAGCCTATGATTTAAATATGAGCCATCGCTCCAGCTCCGTATCAAAGAATCCTGACACCGCTTGTTGTACTTGTTAATTTTCAGCATCATCTCGCAGATCCAGGGGGATTCAGCAGCAATGTAATTAGACCACAAGTGGCAGTCGCTTCATAGTCTGCACCGGAGATACAGTACAGAGGGAGGTCATTTATATTCTCGTAATGAAGCGGGTTCTAGAAAGTGATCGGAAAATGCAATCGCCCTGAATAGACATGAATAATATGGGGCAGGAGACCCGGGCAAAACCAGAGCGAAAAACTGCCCAGTCAATAGCCCACACCATGTGGGGGAGGTAAGGGGTTAAATGGGTGGGATGTTCACCTCCTGGGATGACAAAACGAACGATTGTATCCAGATGACCCTAGGAGTGAATGGGACTTCTTCACTGGAAGCCCTGGCCGCTTTCCCTCACCACTTTCCCTCCCCGCTTTCCCTCACCGCTTTCCCTCACCACTTTCCCTCCCCGCTTTCCCTGACCGCTTTCCCTCACCACTTTCCCTCACCGCTTTCCCTCCTGGTCCTTGTCTGTCTTCTGTGGACTTCCCACCGAGCCTCCAGAAAATGCCCCGAGGTTCCACAGGAGACCGGTGAGTGAATGCGTTCTGCATGATGAGGGGACAAGGGTGGTCTGAAGGGATCTCTAGTTATACATAGGATAGAACCATCAATCCCTTCCTATAGGACCAAATCCCTGCGCGATGCACATAGAGGACAGATATAAACCGTTTCCATCCCCTTCTATAGAATCAGGAGTGACAAGAGTCTGCGCCGCGCCAGGGTCTGCATGATGGTGATTGCCGCGGTCACATGCAGGTCCGGACTGGTAAATGTCATCACACGTTCCCGTTACCCTCGCGCTGCGCACAGTCACTTATTTGTCAGTTCAATGACTGCACGAGAGGAGTGTGACCCGGAGCCATCGCTGCCCGAACGTCACATTCACTCCACGCGTAAGACATGGAACATTAATACATGATGATGTCTCTACTCCAGAAAGACAAGGTCACTACAGAGATACAGACCAACACTACAACTCCCAGCATCTCCTGCTCTCTGTAACAGCCGGAGAACCAAACCTTTGGAGAACTTTGCTCTGGAGAAGTTGGAACCATCAGTAAAAGAGATTGTCAGCACAAAATGACTGTTACAACCAAGCCCTGGAGCTCGCCCGTCCCGTCCTCCGCTCATCGCTCCTTCCACGTATCGCCGCCTCTGGTTTTCCAAGAATCAAAGAAAAGAAAAGCGGAGATAGATGGAAACCAAGCAGGTGGGAAGATGCACTGCAATGTATGGCCACGTCGTGGTGACACTAGTCACGTGCATTGCTCAGGTGGATTTTGGCCCATTCTTCCGCACACACACTCCTCACATCCTGTATGGAGACACTAGTCGCCTGCATTGCTCAGGTGGATTTTGGCCCATTCTTCCGCACACTCCTCACATCCTGTATGGAGACACTAGTCGCCTGCATTGCTCAGGTGGATTTGGCCCATTCTTCCGCACACACTCCTCACACCCTGTATGGAGACACTAGTCGCCTGCATTGCTCAGGTGGATTTTGGGCCATTCTTCCGCACACACTCCTCACATCCTGTATGGAGACACTAGTCGCCTGCATTGCTCAGGTGGATTTTGGCCCATTCTTCCGCACACACTCCTCACACCCTGTATGGAGACACTAGTCACCTGCATTGCTCAGGTGGATTTTGGGCCATTCTTCCGCACACACTCCTCACATCCTGTATGGAGACATTAGTCGCCTGCATTGCTGAGGTGGATTTTGGCCCATTCTTCTGCACACACTTCTCACATCCTGTATGGAGACACTAGTCCCTGCATTGCTCAGGTGGATTTTGGCCCATTCTTCTGCACACACTCCTCACATCCTGTATGGAGACACTAGTCACCTGCATTGCTCAGGTGGATTTTGGCCCATTCTTCCGCACACTCCTCACATCCTGTATGGAGACACTAGTCACCTGCATTGCTCAGGTGGATTTTGGGCCATTCTTCCGCACACACTCCTCACATCCTGTATGGAGACATTAGTCGCCTGCATTGCTGAGGTGGATTTTGGGCCATTCTTCTGCACACACTCCTCACATCCTGTATGGAGATACTAGTCACCTGCATTGCTCAGGTGGATTTTGGCCCATTCTTCTGCACACACTCCTCACATCCTGTATGGAGACACTAGTCCCTGCATTGCTCAGGTGGATTTTGGTCCATTCTTCCACACACACTCCTCACATCCTGTATGGAGACACTAGTCACCTGCATTGCTCAGGTGGATTTTGGCCCATTCTTCCGCACACTCCTCACATCCTGTATGGAGACACTAGTCACCTGCATTGCTCAGGTGGATTTTGGGCCATTCTTCCGCACACACTCCTCACATCCTGTATGGAGACACTAGTCACCTGCATTGCTCAGGTGGATTTTGGGCCATTCTTCCGCACACACTCCTCACATCCTGTATGGAGACATTAGTCGCCTGCATTGCTGAGGTGGATTTTGGCCCATTCTTCCGCTCACACTCCTCACATCCTGTATGGAGACACTAGTCGCCTGCATTGCTCAGGTGGATTTTGGTCCATTCTTCCACACACACTCCTCACATCCTGTATGGAGACACTAGTCACCTGCATTGCTCAGGTGGATTTTGGCCCATTCTTCCGCACACTCCTCACATCCTGTATTGAGACACTAGTCACCTGCATTGCTCAGGTGGATTTTGGCCCATTCTTCCGCACACACTCCTCACATCCTGTATGGAGATACTAGTCACCTGCATTGCTCAGGTGGAGTTTGGCCCATTCTTCCGCACACATTCCTCACATCCTGTATGGAGACACTAGTCGCCTGCATTGCTCAGGTGGATTTGGCCCATTCTTCTGCACACACACTCCTCACATCCTGTATGGAGACACTAGTCACCTGCATTCCTCAGGTGGATTTTGGCCCATTCTTCCGCACACACTCCTCACATCCTGTATGGAGACACTAGTCGCCTGCATTGCTCAGGTGGATTTTGGTCCATTCTTCCACACACACTCCTCACATCCTGTATGGAGACATTAGTCGCCTGCATTGCTCAGGTGGATTTTGTCCCATTCTTCTCCACACACTCCTCACATCCTGTATGGAGACACTAGTCGCCTGCATTGCTCAGGTGGATTTTGGCCCATTCTTCCGCACACTCCTCACATCCTGTATGGAGACACTAGTCGCCTGCATTGCTCAGGTGGATTTTGGCCCATTCTTCTGCACACACTCCTCACATCCTGTATGGAGACACTAGTCGCCTGCATTGCTCAGGTGGATTTTGGCCCATTCTTCCGCACACACTCCTCACATCCTGTATGGAGACACTAGTCCCTGCATTGCTCAGGTGGATTTTGGTCCATTCTTCCGCACACACTCCTCACATCCTGTATGGAGACACTAGTCACCTGCATTGCTCAGGTGGATTTTGGTCCATTCTTCCGCACACACACTCCTCACATCCTGTATGGAGACACTAGTCGCCTGCATTGCTCAGGTGGATTTTGGTCCATTCTTCCACACACACTCCTCACATCCTGTATGGAGACACTAGTCGCCTGCATTGCTCAGGTGGATTTTGGCCCATTCCTCCGCACACACTCCTCACATCCTGTATGGAGACATTAGTCGCCTGCATTGCTCAGGTGGATTTTGTCCCATTCTTCTCCACACACTCCTCACATCCTGTATGGAGACACTAGTCTCCTGCATTGCTCAGGTGGATTTGGCCCATTCTTCTGCACACACTCCTCACATCCTGTATGGAGACACTAGTCGCTGCATTGTTCAGGTGGATTTTGGTCCATTCTTCTGCACACACTCCTCACATCCTGTATGGAGACACTGGTCACCTGCATTGCTCAGGTGGATTTTGGCCCATTCTTCCGCACACACTCCTCACATCCTGTATGGAGACAGTAGTCGCCTGTATTGCTCAGGTGGATTTTGGCCCATTCTTCCGCACACTCCTCACATCCTGTATGGAGACACTAGTCGCCTGCATTGCTCAGGTGGATTTTGGCCCATTCTTCCACACACACTCCTCACATCCTGTATGGAGACACTAGTCACCTGCATTGCTCAGGTGGATTTTGGCCCATTCTTCCGCACACTCCTCACATCCTGTATGGAGACACTAGTCGCCTGCATTGCTCAGGTGGATTTTGGCTCATTCTTCCGCACACACTCCTCACATCCTGTATGGAGACACTAGTCGCTGCATTGCTCAGGTGGATTTTGGTCCATTCTTCCACACACACTCCTCACATCCTGTATGGAGACACTAGTCGCCTGCATTGCTCAGGTGGATTTTGGCCCATTCCTCCGCACACACTCCTCACATCCTGTATGGAGACATTAGTCGCCTGCATTGCTCAGGTGGATTTTGTCCCATTCTTCCGCACACACTCCTCGCATCCTGTATGGAGACACTAGTCGCCTGCATTGCTCAGGTGGATTTTGGCCCATTCTTCCGCACACACTCCTCACATCCTGTATGGAGACACTAGTCGCCTGCATTGCTCAGGTGGATTTTGGCCCATTCTTCCGCACACACTCCTCACATCCTGTATGGAGACACTAGTCGCCTGCATTGCTCAGGTGGATTTTGGCTTATTCTTCCACACACACACTCCTCACATCCTGTATGGAGACACTAGTCCCTGCATTGCTCAGGTGGATTTGGCCCATTCTTCCACACACACTCCTCACATCCTGTATGGAGACACTAGTCACCTGCATTGCTCAGGTGGATTTTGGCCCATTCTTCCGCACACACTCCTCACATCCTGTATGGAGACACTAGTCGCCTGCATTGCTCAGGTGGATTTTGGCCCATTCTTCCGCACACACTCCTCACATCCTGTATGGAGACACTAGTCACCTGCATTGCTCAGGTGGATTTTGGTCCATTCTTCCACACACACTCCGCACATCCTGTATGGAGACACTAGTCACCTGCATTGCTCAGGTGGATTTTGGTCCATTCTTCCACACACACTCCTCACATCCTGTATAGAGACACTAGTCACCTGCATTGCTCAGGTGGATTTTGGTCCATTCTTCCGCACACACTCCTCACATCCTGTATGGAGACACTAGTCACCTGCATTGCTCAGGTGGATTTTGGTCCATTCTTCCGCACACACTCCTCACATCCTGTATGGAGACACTAGTCACCTGCATTGCTCAGGTGGATTTTGGTCCATTCTTCCGCACACACTCCTCACATCCTGTATGGAGACACTAGTCACCTGCATTGCTCAGGTGGATTTTGGTCCATTCTTCCGCACACACTCCTCACATCCTGTATGGAGACACTAGTCGCCTGCATTGCTCAGGTGGATTTTGTCCATTCTTCTGCACACACACTCCTCACATCCTGTATGGAGACACTAGTCGCCTGCATTGCTCAGGTGGATTTTGGCCCATTCTTCCGCACACACTCCTCACATCCTGTATAGAGACACTAGTCACCTGCATTGCTCAGGTGGATTTTGGCCCATTCTTCCGCACACACTCCTCACATCCTGTATAGAGACACTAGTCTCCTGCATTGCTCAGGTGGATTTTGGTCCATTCTTCCGCACACACTCCTCACATCCTGTATGGAGACACTAGTTACCTGCATTGCTCAGGTGGATTTTGGCCCATTCTTCCGCACACACTCCTCACATCCTGTATGGAGACACTAGTCGCCTGCATTGCTCAGGTGGATTTTGGCCCATTCTTCCGCACACACTCCTCACATCCTGTATAGAGACACTAGTCTCCTGCATTGCTCAGGTGGATTTTGGTCCATTCTTCCGCACACACTCCTCACATCCTGTATGGAGACACTAGTTACCTGCATTGCTCAGGTGGATTTTGGCCCATTCTTCCGCACACACTCCTCACATCCTGTATGGAGATACTAGTCGCCTGCATTGCTCAGGTGGATTTTGGCCCATTCTTCCGCACACACTCCTCACATCCTGTATGGAGACACTAGTCGCCTGCATTGCTCAGGTGGATTTTGGCCCATTCCTCCGCACACACTCCTCACATCCTGTATGGAGACACTAGTCACCTGCATTGCTCAGGTGGAGTTTGGCCCATTCTTCCACACACACTCCTCACATCCTGTATGGAGACACTAGTCGCCTGCATTGCTCAGGTGGATTTTGGCCCATTCTTCCGCACACACTCCTCACATCCTGTATGGAGACACTAGTCGCCTGCATTGCTCAGGTGGATTTTGGTCCATTCTTCCGCACACACTCCTCACATCCTGTATAGAGACACTAGTCTCCTGCATTGCTCAGGTGGATTTTGGTCCTTTCTTCCGCACACACTCCTCACATCCTGTATGGAGACACTAGTCGCCTGCATTGCTCAGGTGGATTTTGGCCCATTCTTCCGCACACACTCCTCACATCCTGTATGGAGACACTAGTCACCTGCATTGCTCAGGTGGATTTTGGTCCTTTCTTCCGCACACACTCCTCACATCCTGTATGGAGACACTAGTCGCCTGCATTGCTCAGGTGGATTTTGGTCCTTTCTTCCGCACACACTCCTCACATCCTGTATGGAGATACTAGTCACCTGCATTGCTCAGGTGGATTTTGGCCCATTCTTCCGCACACACTCCTCACATCCTGTATAGAGACACTAGTCACCTGCATTGCTCAGGTGGATTTTGGCCCATTCTTCCGCACACACTCCTCACATCCTGTATAGAGACACTAGTCTCCTGCATTGCTCAGGTGGATTTTGGCCCATTCTTCCGCACACACTCCTCACATCCTGTATGGAGACACTAGTTACCTGCATTGCTCAGGTGGATTTTGGCCCATTCTTCCGCACACACTCCTCACATCCTGTATGGAGACACTAGTCGCCTGCATTGCTCAGGTGGATTTTGGCCCATTCTTCCGCACACACTCCTCACATCCTGTATGGAGATACTAGTCGCCTGCATTGCTCAGGTGGATTTTGGTCCTTTCTTCCGCACACACTCCTCACATCCTGTATGGAGATACTAGTCACCTGCATTGCTCAGGTGGATTTTGGCCCATTCTTCCGCACACACTCCTCACATCCTGTATAGAGACACTAGTCTCCTGCATTGCTCAGGTGGATTTTGGTCCATTCTTCCGCACACACTCCTCACATCCTGTATGGAGACACTAGTTACCTGCATTGCTCAGGTGGATTTTGGCCCATTCTTCCGCACACACTCCTCACATCCTGTATGGAGACACTAGTCGCCTGCATTGCTCAGGTGGATTTTGGCCCATTCTTCCGCACACACTCCTCACATCCTGTATAGAGACACTAGTCTCCTGCATTGCTCAGGTGGATTTTGGTCCATTCTTCCGCACACACTCCTCACATCCTGTATGGAGACACTAGTTACCTGCATTGCTCAGGTGGATTTTGGCCCATTCTTCCGCACACACTCCTCACATCCTGTATGGAGATACTAGTCGCCTGCATTGCTCAGGTGGATTTTGGCCCATTCTTCCGCACACACTCCTCACATCCTGTATGGAGACACTAGTCGCCTGCATTGCTCAGGTGGATTTTGGCCCATTCCTCCGCACACACTCCTCACATCCTGTATGGAGACACTAGTCACCTGCATTGCTCAGGTGGAGTTTGGCCCATTCTTCCACACACACTCCTCACATCCTGTATGGAGACACTAGTCGCCTGCATTGCTCAGGTGGATTTTGGCCCATTCTTCCGCACACACTCCTCACATCCTGTATGGAGACACTAGTCGCCTGCATTGCTCAGGTGGATTTTGGTCCATTCTTCCGCACACACTCCTCACATCCTGTATAGAGACACTAGTCTCCTGCATTGCTCAGGTGGATTTTGGTCCTTTCTTCCGCACACACTCCTCACATCCTGTATGGAGACACTAGTCGCCTGCATTGCTCAGGTGGATTTTGGCCCATTCTTCCGCACACACTCCTCACATCCTGTATGGAGACACTAGTCACCTGCATTGCTCAGGTGGATTTTGGTCCTTTCTTCCGCACACACTCCTCACATCCTGTATGGAGACACTAGTCGCCTGCATTGCTCAGGTGGATTTTGGTCCTTTCTTCCGCACACACTCCTCACATCCTGTATGGAGATACTAGTCACCTGCATTGCTCAGGTGGATTTTGGCCCATTCTTCCGCACACACTCCTCACATCCTGTATGGAGACACTAGTCATCTGCATTGCTCAGGTGGATTTTGGCCCATTCTTCTGCACACACTCCTCACACCCTGTATGGAGACACTAGTCACCTGCATTGCTCAGGTGGAGTTTGGCCCATTCTTCTGCACACACTCCTCACATCCTGTATGGAGACACTAGTCGCCTGCATTGCTCAGGTGGATTTTGGCCCATTTTTCCACACACACTCCTCACATCCTGTATGGAGACACTAGACGCCTGCATTGCTCAGGTGGATTTGGCCCATTCTTCCGCACACACTCCTCACACCCTGTATGGAGACACTAGTCACCTGCATTGCTCAGGTGGATTTTGGCCCATTCTTCCGCACACACACTCCTCACATCCTGTATGGAGACACTAGTCGCCTGCATTGCTCAGGTGGATTTTGGACCATTCTTCCGCACACACTCCTCACATCCTGTATGGAGACACTAGACGCCTGCATTGCTCAGGTGGATTTGGCCCATTCTTCCGCAC
Organism: Anomaloglossus baeobatrachus; assembly: GCF_048569485.1. NCBI lineage: Eukaryota > Metazoa > Chordata > Amphibia > Anura > Aromobatidae > Anomaloglossus > Anomaloglossus baeobatrachus. The sequence goes on from NC_134361.1 coordinate 3,971,824, forward strand.
ACACTCCTCACACCCTGTATGGAGACACTAGTCACCTGCATTGCTCAGGTGGATTTTGGCCCATTCTTCCGCACACACTCCTCACATCCTGTATGGAGACACTAGTCACTTGCATTGCTCAGGTGGATTTTGGCCCTTTCTTCTGCACACACTCCTCACATCCTGTATGGAGACACTAGTCACCTGCATTGCTCAGGTGGATTTTGGTCCATTCTTCCGCACACACTCCTCACATCCTGTATGGAGACATTAGTCGCCTGCATTGCTCAGGTGGATTTTGGCCCATTCTTCCGCACACACTCCTCACATCCTGTATGGAGACACTAGTTACCTGCATTGCTCAGGTGGATTTTGGCCCATTCTTCCGCACACACTCCTCACATCCTGTATGGAGACACTAGTCACCTGCATTGCTCAGGTGGATTTTGGCCCATTCTTCCGCACACACTCCTCACATCCTGTATGGAGACACTAGTCACCTGCATTGCTCAGGTGGATTTTGGCCCATTCTTCCGCACACACTCCTCACATCCTGTATGGAGACACTAGTCGCCTGCATTGCTCAGGTGGATATTGACCCATTCTTCCGCTCACACTCCTCACATCCTGTATGGAGACACTAGTCACCTGCATTGCTCAGGTGGATTTTGGCCCATTCTTCCGCACACACTCCTCACATCCTGTATGGAGACACTAGTCACCTGCATTGCTCAGGTGGATTTTGGCCCATTCTTCCGCACACACTCCTCACATCCTGTATGGAGACACTAGTCCCTGCATTGCTCAGGTGGATTTTGGTCCATTCTTCCACACACTCCTCACATCCTGTATGGAGACACTAGTCGCCTGCATTGCTCAGGTGGAGTTTGGCCCATTCTTCCGCACACACTCCTCACATCCTGTATGGAGACACTAGTTGCCTGCATTGCTCAGGTGGATTTTGGCCCATTCTTCCGCACACACTCCTCACATCCTGTATGGAGACACTAGTAATCTGCATTGCTCAGGTGGATTTTGGCCCATTCTTCCGCACACACTCCTCACATCCTGTATGGAGACACTAGTCACCTGCATTGCTCAGGTGGATTTTGGCCCATTCTTCCGCACACACTCCTCACATCCTGTATGGAGACACTAGTCGCCTGCATTGCTCAGGTGGATATTGACCCATTCTTCCGCTCACACTCCTCACATCCTGTATGGAGACACTAGTCACCTGCATTGCTCAGGTGGATTTTGGCCCATTCTTCCGCACACACTCCTCACATCCTGTATGGAGACACTAGTCACCTGCATTGCTCAGGTGGATTTTGGCCCATTCTTCCGCACACACTCCTCACATCCTGTATGGAGACACTAGTCCCTGCATTGCTCAGGTGGATTTTGGTCCATTCTTCCACACACTCCTCACATCCTGTATGGAGACACTAGTCGCCTGCATTGCTCAGGTGGAGTTTGGCCCATTCTTCCGCACACACTCCTCACATCCTGTATGGAGACACTAGTTGCCTGCATTGCTCAGGTGGATTTTGGCCCATTCTTCCGCACACACTCCTCACATCCTGTATGGAGACACTAGTTGCCTGCATTGCTCAGGTGGATTTTGGCCCATTCTTCCGCACACACTCCTCACATCCTGTATGGAGACACTAGTCACCTGCATTGCTCAGGTGGATTTTGGTCCATTCTTCCACACACACTCCTCACATCCTGTATGGAGACACTGGTCACCTGCATTGTTCAGGTGGATTTTGGCCCATTCTTCCGCACACACTCCTCACATCCTGTATGGAGACACTAGTCGCCTGCATTGCTCAGGTGGATTTTGGCCCATTCTTCCACACACACTCCTCACATCCTGTATGGAGACACTAGTCACCTGCATTGCTCAGGTGGATTTTGGTCCATTCTTCCGCACACACGCCTCACATCCTGTATGGAGACACTAGTCACCTGCATTGCTCAGGTGGATTTTGGGCCATTCTTCCGCACACACTCCTCACATCCTGTATGGAGACACTAGTCGCCTGCATTGCTCAGGTGGATTTTGGTCCATTCTTCCGCACACACTCCTCACATCCTGTATGGAGACACTAGTCGCCTGCATTGCTCAGGTGGATTTTGGTCCATTCTTCCGCACACACTCCTCACATCCTGTATGGAGACACTAGTCACCTGCATTGCTCAGGTGGATTTTGGTCCATTCTTCCGCACACACTCCTCACATCCTGTATGGAGACACTAGTCGCCTGCATTGCTCAGGTGGATTTTGGTCCATTCTTCCGCACACACTCCTCACATCCTGTATGGAGACACTAGTCACCTGCATTGCTCAGGTGGATTTTGGCCCATTCTTCCGCACACACTCCTCACATCCTGTATGGAGACACCAGTTGCCTGCATTACTCAGGTGGATTTTGGCCCATTCTTCCGCACACACTCCTCACATCCTGTATGGAGACACTAGTCACCTGCATTGCTCAGGTGGATTTTGGCCCATTCTTCCGCACACACTCCTCACATCCTGTATGGAGACACTAGTCACCTGCATTGCTCAGGTGGATTTTGGCCCATTCTTCTGCACACACACTCCTCACATCCTGTATGGAGACACTAGTAATCTGCATTGCTCAGGTGGATTTTGGCCCATTCTTCCGCACACACACTCCTCACATCCTGTATGGAGACACTAGTCGCCTGCATTGCTCAGGTGGATTTTGGCCCATTCTTCCACACACACTCCTCACATCCTGTATGGAGACACTGGTCACCTGCATTGCTCAGGTGGATTTTGGTCCATTCTTCCGCACACACTCCTCACCTCCTGTATGGAGACACTAGTCGCCTGCATTGCTCAGGTGGATTTTGGCCCATTCTTCTGCACACACACTCCTCACATCCTGTATAGAGACACTAGTCACCTGCATTGCTCAGGTGGATTTTGGCCCATTCTTCCGCACACACTTCTCACATCCTGTATGGAGACACTAGTTGCCTGCATTGCTCAGGTGGATTTTGGCCCATTCCTCCGCACACACTCCTCACATCCTGTATGGAGACACTAGTCACCTGCATTGCTCAGGTGGATTTTGGCCCATTCTTCCGCACACACTCCTCACATCCTGTATGGAGACACTAGTCACCTGCACTGCTCAGGTGGATTTTGGCCCATTCTTCTGCACACACTCCTCACATCCTGTATGGAGACACCAGTCGCCTGCATTGCTCAGGTGGATTTTGGTCCATTCTTCCACACACACTCCTCACATCCTGTATGGAGACACTAGTCGCCTGCATTGCTCAGGTGGATTTTGGCCCATTCTTCTGCACACACTCTTCACATCCTGTATGGAGACACTAGTCGCCTGCATTGCTCAGGTGGATTTTGGCCCATTCTTCCTCACACACTCCTCACATCCTGTATGGAGACACCAGTCGCCTGCATTCCTCAGGTGGATTTTGGCCCATTCTTCCGCACACACTCCTCACATCCTGTATGGAGACACCAGTCGTCTGCATTGCTCAGGTGGATTTTGGCCCATTCTTCCGCACACACACTCCTCACATCCTGTATGGAGACACTAGTCACCTGCATTCCTCAGGTGGATTTTGGCCCATTCTTCCGCACACACTCCTCACATCCTGTATGGAGACACTGGTCGCCTGCATTCCTCAGGTGGATTTTGGTCCATTCTTCCGCACACACTCCTCACATCCTGTATGGAGACACTAGTCGCCTGCATTGCTCAGGTGGATTTTGGGCCATTCTTCCGCACACACTCCTCACATCCTGTATGGAGACACTAGTCGCCTGCATTCCTCAGGTGGATTTTGGCCTATTCTTCCGCACACACTCCTCACATCCTGTATGGAGACACTAGTCACCTGCATTGCTCAGGTGGATTTTGGCCTATTCTTCCACACACACTCCTCGCATCCTGTATGGAGACACTAGTCACCTGCATTGCTCAGGTGGATTTTGGCCTATTCTTCCACACACACTCCTCACATCCTGTATGGAGACACTAGTCGCCTGCATTGCTCAGGTGGATTTTGGTCCATTCTTCCACACACACTCCTCACATCCTGTATGGAGACACTAGTCGCCTGCATTGCTCAGGTGGATTTTGGCCCATTCTTCTGCACACACTCCTCACATCTTGTATGGAGACACTAGTCACCTGCATTGCTCAGGTGCATTTTGGCCCATTCCTCCGCACACACTCCTCACATCCTGTATGGAGACACTAGTCACCTGCATTGCTCAGGTGGATTTTGGCCCATTCCTCCGCACACACTCCTCACATCCTGTATGGAGACACTAGTCACCTGCATTGCTCAGGTGGATTTTGGCCCATTCCTCCGCACACACTCCTCACATCCTGTATGGAGACACTAGTCACCTGCATTGCTCAGGTGGATTTTGGCCCATTCTTCCACACACACTCCTCACCTCCTGTATGGAGACACTAGTCACCTGCATTGCTCAGGTGGAGTTTGGCCCATTCTTCTGCACACACTCCTCACATCCTGTATGGAGACACTAGTCGCCTGCATTGCTCAGGTGGATTTTGGCCCATTCTTCCGCACACACTCCTCATATCCTGTATGGAGACACTAGTCACCTGCATTGCTCAGGTGGATTTTGGCCCATTCGTCTGCACACACTCCTCACATCCTGTATGGAGACACTAGTCCCTGCATTGCTCAGGTGGATTTTGGCCCATTCTTCCGCACACACTCCTCACATCCTGTATGGAGACACTAGTCCCTGCATTGCTCAGGTGGATTTTGGCCCATTCTTCCGCACACACTCCTCACATCCTGTATGGAGACACTAGTCACCTGCATTGCTCAGGTGGATTTTGGCCCATTCCTCCGCACACACTCCTCACATCCTGTATGGAGACACTAGTCACCTGCATTGCTCAGGTGGATTTTGGCCCATTCTTCTGCACACACTCCTCACATCCTGTATGGAGACACTAGTCCCTGCATTGCTCAGGTGGATTTTGGCCCATTCTTCCGCACACACTCCTCACATCCTGTATGGAGACACTAGTCACCTGCATTGCTCAGGTGGATTTTGGCCCATTCTTCTGCACACACTCCTCACATCCTGTATGGAGACACTAGTCCCTGCATTGCTCAGGTGGATTTTGGCCCATTCTTCCGCACACACTCCTCACATCCTGTATGGAGACACTAGTCACCTGCATTGCTCAGGTGGATTTTGGCCCATTCTTCCGCACACACTCCTCACATCCTGCAGGTCCCGGCTCCTTCTCCTTCTATGAACGCTTCAGCTCCAGTGATCGGCTCGGCCATTGTAGCAGATTTACTTTCCTTTTCTGAAACCAGTTGAGTTTCCTTGGCTGTGTGTTTGGGGTCATTGTCTTGTGAAATGTCCGCCCTTGTTTTATCTTCATCATCCTGGGAGATGGCAGCAGATTTCTATGATGTTCCCACCTCCACACTTCACTGTTATTGGTGTTTTTGAGGTGAGTGCCTTTTGTCCTCCAAACATGGTGTGTATTATGACATCCAAAGAGTTCAGTATTGGTTCAATCTGACCAGACTAAATTCACACCGTATTTCACAAACGTGTGTAGATGTTGTTCAGTAAGCATTAAACATAAATGAACATTTTTGTTAAGCAATGAAGTCTTGCATGGTGAACGTGCATACAAGCTATGGAGGGGGGAGTGCATTCAGGCCAAGGAGCATTTCTGTGAAACAATTGTACCTGCTGATTCCAGCCCTTTCTGTAAACCTCCACAGATGGTCCTTGGCTCTTGGACAACTCTTCTGATAATTAGTTTCACTCTTTTGTGTGATATTTTGCAGGGAGCAACAGGTCGTGGCCAGTTTATGGTGAAATGATGTTCTTTCCATTTCCGGATTACAGCCCAAGCAGTGCTCATTGGAGTATTCAGTAGCTTAGAAATGCCTATGTAACCAATGCAATCAGTATGTTTTGTGATAATAAGGTTGTGAAGGCGCTTTAGACAGCTCCCTGGTTTTACCCCTGATGACATGTTTCTTGTGTGGCACCTTGGTAATGAGACCTTTTTAATCGGCCATTGGTTGCACCAGTTGATAATATTTATCACTAAGTGGCATGATTGATTTCTAATTACTGATGGATTTCAGCTGGTGTCAGGGCTTTCCATGGCTTTTGCACCTCTCTTTCCTCATTAATTCTTTTCCCCTGTGTCCCCTTTTCTCATTATTACACATCACTAAATTGCTGGACATCTATGGTTTCATTTCTTTTCCAGTGTGGATTGGGTGAGTTGGTACTGACATCTGGTGAGAAATTCATGTCAAAAGAACCTTTAGAAATATATTTACTTAGAAAATTGGTGACGTGTTCAATACTTATTTCACCCGCTCTAGTTCACAATAAGAGAATTTAAGCCTCAAGGACGAACATTGCCTGATTTTTTGTGTTGGGTGCACACAACCTCTGATGAGCGTTTTCTTGTGTTGTTCTATTCAGCGCCCGTACAATGACGTCCGCGCCTATCACCATTCTGGTAAATTGTACAGCTCGTTCTACCCGCACGAGCCATGGACGCCTGTAATAAGGCCGGATGTGCCGACTCTACTGTAGAAAGGGAAAAGCAGATCTGCTCGTCTTAAAGCTTCATTTCATCTGCATTTCCACGTGAGCTACACGAGTCCACAATGAATGCGTTCTATTCACCGCGCTCTGTAGACAAAAAAAACAGGAGCTTGAATCAAAGCCACATATTGGTGATGAGAAATCTGCAGTCCTCTTTTGTTTTTCGGAGTTTCTGTGCGGCGGTAACTATCCGGATAGTCACAGCTCGTCGCCTAACCACAAAATATAGCGGATACAATACATCGACTCTGGAATGTGTCGGCACAGGAGAAATTAGTGTCTCAAAGCCTCCGGTATAACAGAAATGGAGAGGCGTCTGCGAGTACAGTCAACACATCATGTGCGAGTCAGAAGGTTTGATTGAGCCTCATGTCTGCACCTTTAGCCTCGGTGACTTTGTGGTGGTAGAAAGATAATACTTCAATCATACGAGATAAGAAAAGGAGAGCGAGCAGTCAGCGGAATAAGAAAAGTGCCTAAAAGAAAGTAACTCCATCCCAAGAAGCAGATTCTGTCTACAGACACCGCTATCTTTATAGGATTTATATATCTCCGGATCTATCCTACCTGCACTCGGCCACCACTAGGGGGAGCTCTGGATGTGCTGTATTCTACAGTGCGCTCAATAATATAATTCTCCGCGCCCCCCCTAGTCGTGGCTGAGGACTAAACAATCCGGATTGGTGACAATTAGTATCAAAACTGATTTGTGCTGCTGATGTATTTCACCGACTTTCAAAAAGGGTCCAGAAGCACGAGGCGGCAGTGTCCGCTCATCTGCATTTATTGACTCGTACAAACTAATCAATGAAGTTAAAAATCCAGTGAAGTCTTTAATCAGTGTCAGGCCGGGTACGAAGGTAAAGTAGTCACAAATGTATCTCGTCTGCACTGGGATCTGTATACGGAAGAATCTGCTCTCTTCTCAGATCCCCCTGCATCTAGACCACTCATACAGATCGCAACCTCCCCCCAACACAGACATTGAATGCCCCCCCCCCCCGTATACAGACCCCAAATCCCCCAACACAGACATTGTATGCTCACCCCTGTATACAGACCCCCCAATACAAACATTGATGCTCAGCCCTGTATACAGACCCTGACCCCCCAACACACATTGATGCTCAGCCCTGCATATAGACCCCAGAAAGAAACCCCAATATAGACACTAGATGCCCACCCCTATATATATACCCCATAATAAATACAGACACTGGATGCTCGCCCCGGTATACAGAACCCCCCCCCCCAATACAGGCACTAGTTACCCATCCTTGTATTTAGACCCCTAATACAGACACTGGATGCCCACCCCTGTATACAGACCCCAGACCCCCAATACAGATGTCCGCCCCTGTATGAAGGCCCCCGAACCCTTAATACAGACACTAGATGCCCACCCCTGTATACAGACCCCAGATCTCCCCAAAACAGACACTAGATGCCGGCCCCTGTATACAGACCCCCTAATACAGGCACTGGATGCCCGCCCCTGTATACAGACTCCAGACCCCCTAATACAGACATTAGATGTCCGCTGTATAAAGATGTTATGTGACTGCTGTGCGGTGCATGCATGGACAGACAGCGGAGGAGATGGGGAGAAAGTGTTACTCCATCTTCTCCGCAGCTGTGATACGATCGCAAGATCACATCACAGTCACATGACCCTCGGCTGACACCCGCAGCAGAGGGTCATTAGCATATCACTAAGCATATCTGCCTTCATCTCCTGTGATATCTCCTCAGCCAGCCCTCCTCATCGGCCTCTGCCTTTAGCTCCTGTGATACCTCCTCAGTGAGCCCCTGATCATCGGCCTCTGCCTTCATCTTCTGTGATACCTCCTTGACGGAGCTTGACCATCGGCCTCTGCCTTCATCTTCTGTGATACCTCCTCGGTGGGTCCTGATCATCGGCCTCTGCCTTCATCTCCTGTGATACCTCCTCGGTGGGTCCTGATCATCGGCCTCTGCCTTCATCTGCTGTGATACCTCCTCGGTGGGTCCTGATTATTGGCCTCTGCCTTCCTCTCCTGAGATACCTCCTTGGGAGGCCCTGGTCATCGACCTCTGCCTTCCTCTTCTGTGATACCTCCTCGGCAGGGCTCTGAACATCAGCTTCTGCCTTCATCTCCTGTGATACCTCCTCGGTGGGTCCTGATCATCGGCCTCTGCCTTCATCTCCTGTGATACCTCCTCGGTGGGTCCTGATCATCGGCCTCTGCCTTCATCTCCTGTGATACCTCCTCGGTGGGTCCTGATCATCGGCCTCTGCCTTCATCTCCTTTGATACCTCCTTGGCAGGCTCTAATCATCGACCTGTGCATTCATCTTTCATGATATCTCCTTTGGCGGGGTTCTGATTATCGGCCTGTGCCTTCCTCTCTTGTGGTAAGAGATAGGAGGAGGTAGGGGGAGCCACGAGGAGGCAAAGGGAGCCACAAGGAGGCAAGAGAGAGCCAAGAGGAGGTAGGGGGATCCACAAAGAGGATAAAGGAGCTATGAAGGGGCAAGAGGAGGAGGCAGAGGCAGTCACCAGAAGGCAGAGAGGGCAAGATGGTGTTGCAATGTGGTTAGAAGGAGCCACAACGGGGCAGAAGGAGCCATGGTAAAGCCACAAGAAGGCAGAGGGAGCCATGAGGTGGTAGAAGCTGTGAAGGGGGCAAGAGTTAGCCACAAGGGGGTAAGAGGGAGCCACAAGAGGAAAGAGCCATGAGGACACAAAATGAGCAGTGAGGGGTCAGATGGAGCCACGAGGAGGCAGAGGGAGTCACAAGGTTGTAGGAGCTTCGAGGAAGCAGTGGGAACCATGAGGAGGCAGAAGGAGCCATCAAAAGGCAGATGGTGCTGCTAGGAGGTAGAGGGAATCACGACGAGGCAGAGAGAATCACAAGGAGGCAGAGGGAACCACAAGGGGGCAAGAGCATTAAGGGGGCAAGAGCATTGAGACTAGGGGGAGCCTTGAAGAGGCAGAAGGACCTGCCAGGAGATATAGGGAACCATGAGAGGGCAAGAGAGAGCCATGTGGAAGCAAAATGGAGCCATGGGGGACAAAAGGGAGTCATAGAAGGGGGGGGGAGGTAACGACAAGGAGGCATAAGGGAGACACGAGGGGGCAGGACCAGTGAGGAGACAGGGGGAGCTATGGGGAGCCATGAGGAAGCAAAAGGGAGGCACGAAGGGGCAAGAGAGCTACAAGGGGGCAAGAGGGAGCCACAAGATACCAGACAAAAGAGGGAGCCATAAGGTGCCATAAAGAGCCACAATAAGCCAGAGGCAGCCACAAGAGCCTAAAGGGAGTCATAAGGAGTAAAGACACGTGATAAATTCACAAGATAATAGGGGGCAGTGGGGGAAAAGTCGCCCGTTGGCACTGAAGTCACGAGACGCCATGTGGCAGCAAAGTCAGAAGATGCTAGGTGGCAGTGTGGCATTAATTCTGTGCATGTTGCACCTGTTTTGTTCAGATCTCACAGTATTTGCTCCTCGTCACAAGATCCATATTCTTATACATTACGTACAGCGTCCCTTGTTGTTAACCCCATTTGTCCCATACAAAGTCTCACAAAGCCTCGGCCTATTACTTCCCGTCTCTGTTCTAAATACAAAGCAGTTAATCGCTATGAGCTGCATAGAAAACCGTGTGTAGATGGCTGGAAGTCAGAGGGTCCCCGGGGACGGCGTATCGGAGATGATTGCGTCTACTGGGCCCTGATGGAACATCCAGACGAGGTTTCATCAGCCGAAGAGCCTACAGGTGGCCACGAGCCGTAAACAGGTTTCACAATCGCCCTCAGTGTCTATGGAGATACCATATATCTGGAGAACTAGTCCATGTGTATAGTACATGGTGATCCACCGGGTGTATAGAGATCTAGTCCATGTGTATAGTACATGGTGATCCACCGGGTGTATAGAGATCTAGTCCATGTGTATAGTACATGGTGATCCACCGGGTGTATAGACATCTAGTCCATGTGTATAGTACATGGTGATCCACCGCGTGTATAGAGATCTAGTCCATGTGTATAGTACATGGTGATCCACCGGGTGTATAGAGATCTAGTCCATGTGTATAGTACATGGTGATCCACCGCGTGTATAGAGATCTAGTCCATGTGTATAGTACATGCTGATCCACCGGGTGTATAGAGATCTAGTCCATGTGTATAGTACATGGTGATCCACACAGGCCACAGAGGGGGAGCGCACAGAGGGGGAGCGCACAGAGGGGGAGCGCACAGAGGGGGAGCGCACAGAGGGGGAGCGCACACATGCCACGGAGGGGAATACATAAAGGTCATGGAGGGAGAGTTCGTCACTTACTGTTTTCTGTGAAATAATTGTACCTGCTGATTCTTTCTGGAACCCCCCGGCTGTTTGACAACTTTCCTGATAATTCTTTTCACGTCTATGTCGGAAATCTTGCGGGGAGCACCTGGTGATGGCCGGTTAATAGTGCAAGGAACATCATTTCACCATCTGATTATGGCCCCAACAATCACTGGAACCTTCAGTAGTTTAGAAATTCTTCTGTAACCAATGCCATCAGTAGAACTGGCGGATATTATTTCTCACCAAGTGTCAGGATTGCTTTCTAAGGCTGGACTCACACGAGCGTATGGCATGTGATGCGAGAGCATCGGATGTGATATGCTAATGTCCCCCGGCTCAGGCTCTGCTGCGAGCGTGAGCCGGGTGTCATGCGACTGTAACCCGATCTTGCGATCGGGTCACAGCTGTGAAGCTGAGTGCAGGCGCTGCGGAGGAGAGGGAGGGGTTAATCCCCCCATCTCCTCCACTGTCAGCCTGTGCGTAGATCGCACTGCACTGGGATAACATCCGAGTGCAGTCCGATGTATCTCTCGCATCCATTCACTTGAATGGGTGCGAGAGATACGGCGGTAGCAGCAAAACGCAGCATGCTGCCGCTTTTCTCGCATCCAGAATCTGACCAACAGCTCAACCTCATTGCCTAACATTGGTCAGAGTGCAATGCGAGAATTTCTTGCATTGCACTCGTCCGATTTTCACGCTCGTGTGAGCGTACCCTTATGCTGATAGATCTCACCTGGTGTCAGGATTGCCTTCTAATACTGATAGATCTCACCTGGTGTCAGGATTGCCTTCTAATACTGATAGATCTCACCTGGTGTCAGGACCTTCCAGGGCTTTTTGCTTCTTTCTTTCTTCACGTGTTCAATACTTTTTCCCTGTGTCATTTTTTTTCTTTTAATTTGCTTTGCTGAATTGAAAAACTGTTTGTTTTCTCATTTTGTACATTTTCTGGGTGTTGGAAATTCTCTTGGTCCACAAGGAGCCCGCGTGTGACAGTTGTATGTTCCTCTGGATTATCATACTAGAAAAGCTTTATGTGGTCCATCAGTCTTTGACTAGAGCAATGCCAGAAAATCTCACACTGCACTCGGCCCAATGTTAATCAATGGTGCAGCACAGATCGAACGGCGCTCCCATACACGTCTATGGAGCGAGTGACACATCGGATGGCGCTCCCATACAAGTCTATGGAGCGAGTGACACATTGGATGGTGCTCCCATACAAGTCTATGGAGCGAGTGACACATTGGATGGTGCTCCCATACAAGTCTATGGAGCGAGTGACACATCGGACGGCGCTCCCATACAAGTCTATGGAGCGAGTGACACATTGGATGGCAATCAGATGTTATCAGTCCGATATACACGGAGGCAGACAAAAGAGATCGATCTCTCCTCCTCCTCGGCACCTGGGAGTGATTCTCACATTCGATGCTATACGCCAGCGTGTCCCCATCTTTTGCGCTGAAAAATGGAAGATGTCACCACAGATGTATAGAGGAGTCACATGGGGAACCCGTAGCAGCACAGTATGGCCTCTGCCTCTCGGGTGCTTTCCTTCATTGCTGTGAAGGGAATCTGTCAGCAGGTGTTTGCTATGTAATCTGAGAGCAGCAGAAACCCCGATTGCAGCAATGCGTTCCTTACTGGAGTCGGTGCAGTTTTGCTAGAATACGTTTTTCATTGTAGATGTAGCAGAGCAAAGACTTCTGTTGTGTATAACCCCGCCCCACCACCGATTGCCAACTTCCTGTGTATAACCCCGCCTCACCACTGATTGCCAACTTCCTGTGTATAACCACGCCCCCACTACTCATTGGCAACTTCCTATTTATAACCCCGCCCCACCACTGATTGCTAACTTCCTGTGTATAACCAGGCCCCCACTACTCATTGGCAACTTCCTATTTATAACCCCGCCTCACCACTGATTGCCAACTTCCTGTGTATAACCACGCCCCCACTACTCATTGGCAACTTCCTATTTATAACCCCGCCCCACCACTGATTGCTAACTTCCTGTGTATAACCAGGCCCCCACTACTCATTGGCAACTTCCTATTTATAACCCCGCCCCACCACTGATTGCTAACTTCCTGTGTATAACCACACCCCCACTACTCATTGGCAACTTCCTGTTTATAACCCCGCCTCACCACTGATTGCTAACTTCCTGTGTATAACCCCGCCCCACCACTGATTGCTAACTTCCTGTGTATAACCCCGCCTCACCACTGATTGCTAACTTCCTGTGTATAACCCCGCCCCACCACTGATTGCTAACTTCCTGTGTATAACCCCGCCCCACCACTGATTGCTAACTTCCTGTGTATAACCACACCCCCACTACTCATTGGCAACTTCCTGTTTATAACCCCGCCCCACAGCCTCCTCCCACCCAAAATAAAACCAAGTCACGTCCCCAAAGCTTCTATTCTGTGGAGCCGTATTTCTGCCACCACATGGCATTTACATTGCGACCTCCTGGCACCGCGCTGAAGAACGCTGGCGATCGATGGCACAATGTATTAACCCCTTCCTTCCTGCAGCCCCTGTAGTGGTAGACGGCAGCACTTTACTGCGGCATCTTCTCGTCTGAGCGCAGATGATATGTAATGAAGTATTTAAGTAATTCTCAGCCGCTCGTTAAAATCCTCTTTTTATGGATAATGTTTAATTAATCTGCGCGTACCCGGAGGAGTCCCGGCTGCCTTCATGCAAGTTGCACTGAAAACTGCGGTGATCATTTTCCGTGTTTTGTGGTCGATGTTCCAGAATTCACTGGTTTCTGGTTGGTAGTTTTTCTGGTGATTCTGTGATAAATCAGAAGTGGACGGTGAATGCTGAGACTCCGGGGAGCGTGGTCAGGAGCGTGGTCGGGAGCGTGGTGGGGAGTGTGGTGGGGAGCATGGTCGGGGGCGTGGTGGGGAGCGTGGTGGGGAGCATGGTCGGGAGCATGGTCGGGGGCGTGGTGGGGAGCGTGGTCGGGAGTGTGGTCGGGAGCGTGGTGGGGAGTGTGGTCGGGAGTGTGGTCGGGAGTGTGGTGGGGAGCATGGTCGGGAGTGTGGTCGGGAGTGTGGTGGGGAGCATGGTCGGGGGCGTGGTGGGGAGCGTGGTGGGGAGCGTGGTGGGGAGCATGGTCGGGAGCATGGTCGGGGGCGTGGTGGGGAGCATGGTCGGGGGCGTGGTGGGGAGCATGGTCGGGAGCATGGTCGGGGGCGTGGTGGGGAGCGTGGTGGGGAGCATCGTCGGGAGCATGGTCGGGGGCGTGGTGGGGAGCATGGTCGGGAGCATGGTCGGGGGCGTGGTGGGGAGCGTGGTCAGGAGCGTGGTCGGGAGCGTGGTCGGGAGCATGGTCGGGGGCGTGGTGGGGAGCGTGGTGGGGAGCGTGGTCGGGAGCATGGTCGGGGGCGTGGTGGGGAGCATGGTCGGGAGCATGGTCGGGGGCGTGGTGGGGAGCGTGGTCGGGAGCATGGTCGGGGAGCGTGGTCGGGAGTGTGGTCGGGAGCGTGGTGGGGAGCGTGGTCGGGGGCGTGGTCGGCGCGGTGAAAGGTTTGCCGCGTGGCGACTCCTCTGAGGCGGCTCCCGGCGTCTATACCTGGATGAGGACGGGTCATTGGAGCGGGGGCAGCTCGTCCTGACGGGGGGTCCCTCATATCTCCGGTGGTTCAGATCTGTGACTAGGTGCGACAGCTGCAGAATGGAGATGGGGAGGCGGCCGGGGGTCTGTGCTCTTTCTCCGCTTCGGGGGGCTCAGATACTGTCAGGAGGAATCGGACAAACACTTATTTTTATCACCAGAGAATTTCCTACCTGGTGTTCTACAATCTAATGAAACAATTCCTAACCCACCCCCCCACCCCCGGCAAGTCCCCCCACACTTCTGCCTCATTCTCGGGGTCTTCAGCCCATGTCTGGGGCCCGAGCTGTGCAGAGGAACTGCAGCCAGAACTGGAACAGGAAGAGCGGAGCACCCTGAGGTGCAGGGTGGCGGTGCGCTCAACCCCAGCACCCGGTGCATCACATTACACCGCACCTTGCACCGGCTCCAGGTGTGATTGACAGCTCTGGCTTCATAGAGCAGAGAAGACCGGACATAGAGGGAAAACAAAAAGGAGGGGAAAGTGCCCCGAACTGTGAGGCCGCACCATGGTGCACCGAGCGCCGGGACTTTGTCAGCACAGCTGACTGTTCTACACAAGGATCGGTGCTTTCCCCACCCGATTTTCTTCCATCCATTCCCAGTCTTCCAGGCTCTATGAGGCCAGAGCTGTCAATCAAAGAAGAGGGGAGATGGAGGGAAAACAAGCAGGGAAGGGGAACTGAAATTATCGCCGCCATGATGCACCGAGCGCCGGGACTTGGTTTGATCGGTCATTCTCTGCTGACAGAGGCCCTTAAAGGTAATTTTCTCCCTAATCTGAGGGCAGCATGATGGAGGGAAAGATTCCCGCAATGTAGCACTTACTGGGCTGCTCTCTGTAGTTTTATCAGCAGGAGATCATCAACAGAGGGCTAAAACTCCTGCTTCCATATAGTCCAGTGATGCCCCCACCACTGATTAGCAGATTTCTGCCTATGCTCAGTGTACACAGAATGCTGCCAATCACTGGTATGGCCAAGGTTATACAGAGAGCTGCCAACCACCAGTGGTGTGGGTGGGGTTATACAGAGTTGCCAATCACTGGTGTGGGTGGGGTTGTACAGAGCTGCCAATCACTGGTGTGGGTGGGGTTATACAGAGTTGCCAATCACTGGTGTAGGTGGGGATATACAGAGTTGCCAATCACTGGTGTCGGTGGGGTTATACAGAGTTGCCAATCACTGGTGTGGGTGGGCTTATACAGAGTTGCCAATCACTGGTGTGGGTGGGGTTGTACAGAGCTGCCAATCACTGGTGTGGGTGGGGTTATACAGAGTTGCCAATCACTGGTGTCAGTGGGGTTGTACAGAGTTGCCAATCACTGGTGTGGGTGGGGTTATACAGAGTTGCCAATCACTGGTGTGGGTGGGGTTATACAGAGTTGCCAATCACTGGTGTGGGTGGGGTTGTACAGAGCTGCCAATCACTGGTGTGGGTGGGGTTATACAGAGTTGCCAATTACTGGTGTGGGTGGGGTTGTACAGAGCTGCCAATCACTGGTGTGGGTGGGGTTATACAGAGTTGCCAATCACTGGTGTGGGTGGGGTTGTACAGAGCTGCCAATCACTGGTGTGGGTGGGGTTATACAGAGTTGCCAATCACTGGTGTCAGTGGGGTTGTACAGAGTTGCCAATCACTTGTGTGGGTGGGGTTATACAGAGTTGCCAATCACTGGTGTGGGTGGGGTTGTACAGAGCTGCCAATCACTGGTGTGGGTGGGGTTATACAGAGTTGCCAATCACTGGTGTAGGTGGGGTTATACAGAGTTGCCAATTACTGGTGTGGGTGGGGTTATACAGAGTTGCCAATCACTGGTGTGGGTGGGGTTGTACAGAGATGCCAATCACTGGTGTGGGTGGGGTTATACAGAGTTGCCAATCACTGGTGTCTGTGGGGTTGTACAGAGTTGCCAATCACTGGTGTGGGTGGGGTTATACAGAGTTGCCAATCACTGGTGTGGGTGGGGTTATACAGAGTTGCCAATCACTGGTGTGGGTGGGGTTATACAGAGTTGCCAATCACTGGTGTCTGTGGGGTTGTACAGAGTTGCCAATCACTGGTGTGGGTGTGGTTATAGAGTTGCCAATCACTGGTGTGGGCGGGGTTATACAGAGCTCAACATTCAGAGAAAACAGGAATTTAATTAAAATGACAGCGAGCAGCTCAGTAAGTGACACGTGTCTGGCATCAGGGTCTCTGTCTCTACATTGTGCTGCTCTACATCTCCACGAACCTCACATTATGCGGTTGTAATTCCTGATAAGGACATTTGGGTATATACACAGGTTTGCTTGTTACGGTCGGCGGCTGAAATGTTTGCCTCCATGGCGGTGGGCATCCAGTGCCATGATATTTGCCTCAGTGGCGGTGGGAATCCTGTGGCAGTGGACAGAGTGGCTGCGAGATTTGACCCTGTCATGGTGGGGATCCTGTGGCGATGGGCATAGAGTGGCCGTGAGGTTTGCCCCTGTGGCATTGGGGATCCTGTAGTGGAGGGAATCCAGTGGCTACGAGGTTCGCCCCCATGGCGATAGGGATCATGTGGCGGTGGGCATCCCGTGGCCATGAGGTTTGTTCCTGAAGTGGTGAGCATCCAATGACTGCGAGGTTCACCCCTGTGGCAGTGGGAATCCCGTGGTGGTGGGCATCTAGTGCCATGAGATTTGCCACAGTGGCGGTGGGGATCCCGTGGCGGTGGACATAGAGTGGCCACGAGAATTGCCTCTGTCGCAGTGGCGATCCCGTGGTGGTGGGCATAGAGTGGCCGCGAGGTTTGTCCCTGTGGCACTGGGGATCTTGTGGTGGTGGGCGTCCAGTAGGTGCAAGGTTCACCCCTGTGGCGGTGGGAATCCTGTGGCGGTGGGAATCCTGTGGTGGTGGGCATCCAGTAGCTGTGAGGTTCACCCCTGTGGCAGTGGGGATCCTGTGGTAGTGGCCATAGAGTGGCCGTGAGGTTTGTCCCTGTGGCACTGGGGATCCCGTGGTGGTGGGCATAGAGTGGCTGCGATGTTTGCCCCATGGCGGTGGGGTTCATGTGGCGGTGGGCATCCAGTAGCTGTGAGGTTCACCCTTGTGGCGGTGGGGATCCCATGGTAGTGGGCATAGAGTGGCCGCGATGTTTGCCCCCATGGCGGTGGGGTTCATGTGGCGGTGGGGTTCATGTGGCGGTGGGGTTCATGTGGTGGTGGGCATCCAGTAGCTGCGAGGTTCACCCCTGTGGCGGTGGGGATCTTGTGGCGGTGGGCATAGAGTGGACGTGTTGTTTGTCCCCATGGTGGTGGGGTTCATGTGGCGGTGGGGTTCATGTGGCGGTGGGGTTCATGTGGTGGTGGGCATCCAGTAGCTGCGAGGTTCACCCCTGTGGCGGTGGGGATCTTGTGGCGGTGGGCATAGAGTGGACGTGTTGTTTGTCCCCATGGTGGTGGGGTTCATGTGGCGGTGGGGTTCATGTGGTGGTGGGCATCCAGTATCTGCGAGGTTCACCCCTGTGGCAGCGGGGATCCTGTGGTAGTGGGCAAAGAGTGGCCGTGAGGTTTGTCCCTGTGGCACGGGGGATCCCGTGGTGGTGGGCATAGGGTGGCCGCGATGTTTTCCCCCATGCTGGTGGGGTTCATGTGGTGGTGGGGTTCATGTGGCGGTAGGGTTCATGTGGCGGTAGGGTTCATGTGGTGGTGGGGTTCATGTGGCGGTAGGGTTCATGTGGCGGTGGGGATCTTGTGGCGGTGGGCATAGAGTGGCCGCGATGTTTGCCCCCATGGCGGTGGGGTTCATGTGGCGGTGGAGTTCATGTAGCGGTGGGGTTCATGTGGCGGTGGGGTTCATGTGGCGGTGGAGTTCATGTAGCGGTGGGGTTCATGTGGCGGTGGAGTTCATGTAGCAGTGGGGTTCTTGTGGCGGTGGGGTTCATGTGGCGGTGGGGTTCATGTGGCGGTGGGGTTCATGTAGCGGTGGGGTTCATGTAGTGGTGGGGTTCATGTGGCGGTGGAGTTCATGTAGCGGTGGGGTTCATGTGGCGGTGGGGTTCATGTGGCGGTGGGCATCCAGTAGCTGTGAGGTTCACCCTTGTGGCGGTGGGGATCCCATTGTAGTGGGCATAGAGTGGCTGCGATGTTTGCCCCCATGGCGGTGGGGTTCATGTGGCGGTGGGGTTCATGTGGTGGTGGGGTTCATGTGGCGGTGGTGATTCCGGTCTCCTCGACTCTTTGAGGCGCACATATTGAGCCCGGTAGTGGGTGGCCGCAGCACCGGGAGGGTGGTTTTACCGCCTCGCGTGCCGGGGAGGATGAAGCGGCTTCTCCTGGCGCTCCTCGCTTTCTCTGTTTTCTCGCCATCTTCTGTGTTCACACTTTATTGAAGTGTCTTCTGACAAAGTTACACAGATTCCTTCCAGAAAGCGACAGCGTTACCTTTGCATGTGTTTAGTATTCAGCGATTGCCGGGCGCTCGCACGTTCTGCCATTGCTTTTATCACCCCCGTTTCTCTGATCAAGAGACTCATTTACTGCTGATTGTAGAACTCTTGAACCCGTCCCGGCAGCCGCTCGGTGTTTTGCTTCCAGATAACTATTTACATATTCATCTCAAATACTTTTACGGCTGCTTTGAAGACCTGTTGACAAAGGAAAAAAAAAAGCCTCCGTGTTCCCGCGGTCTCCTGACGCTGTGGTTTTATTTTGTCTTGCAGAAAATCGGGTCCCTGCGTTGGAGAGGTCGCGCTCCCGGCACCAGGGAAGGATGGTGGCGACATGAGTCTCCAGGCGCACCAAAGACATTTTGGCACCGCTCCCTCCACCATTAGAAAAGAACATCGCTGAGCGTGCAAAGTCCTCAGACTGGGAAGAAGAAGAGACAACCACGAAAAACATCCGCGCAGCGGCCGGCGCACGCCGCTGCATTCTGGCCTTGCAAATATCGAAAACTTTTTGTTAACAGTGTTACAGTTTAATTTGTTACTTTTTTGTCATATTATTGTGGCAGGAAGAAGGTTCTAGACCAGGCTTTATAGATTTATTATATATGAGGTGAATATAGTGAAGATGTGACTATGACGAGGCGCGGGGAGCGATGCCTGGTCCAGACGCAGCTCACACGGCGGAGACCTCGCGCCACCATTATATAATCGTGCAGTGCCACTAATGACGGCTAGTGTGATAATTAGCGCCTTCACTTACCTGCTTCTCACAATTGCTAATCACCGGCTGTGCACACGAGGCCAGGGCACAAAGCTAGGTATAGGGTCAGGGCACGGGGCTGGGGTATAGGGCTGGGGTATAGGGTCAGGGCACAAGGCTAGGGTATAGGGTCGGGGCACGGGGCTGGGGTATAGAGTCGGGGCATGGGGCTGGGGTATAGGGTCAGGGCACAAGGCTAGGGTATAGGGTCGGGGCTGGGGTATAGGGTCAGGGCACAAGGCTAGGGTATAGGGTCAGGGCACGGGGCTGGGGTATAGGGTCAGGGCACGGGGCTGGGGTATAGGGTCAGGGCACAAGGCTAGGGTATAGGGTCAGGGCACGGGGCTGGGGTATAGGGTCAGGGCACGGGGCTGGGGTATAGGGTCAGGGCACAAGGCTAGGGTATAGGGTCAGGGCACAAGGCTAGGGTATAGGGTCAGGGCACGGGGCTGGGGTATAGGGTCAGGGCATGGGGCTGGGGTATAGGGTCAGGGCACGGCGCTGGGGTATAGGGTCAGGGCACGGGGCTGGGGTATAGGGTCAGGGCACAAGGCTAGGGTATAGGGTCAGGGCTGGGGTATAGGGTCAGGGCACAAGGCTAGGGTATAGGGTCAGGGCACGGGGCTGGGGTATAGTGTCGGGGCACGGGGCTGGGGTATAGGGTCAGGGCACGGGGGTCAGAGCACAGGGCTGGGGTATAGGGTCAGGGCACAAGGCTAGGGTATAGGGTCAGGGCACGGGGGTCAGAGCACAGGGCTGGGGTATAGGGTCAGGGCACAAGGCTAGGGTATAGGGTCAGGGCACGGGGGTCAGGGCACGGAGCTGGGGTATAGGGTCAGGACACGGGGGTCAGGGCACAGGGCTGGGGTATAGGGGTCAGGGCACAAGGCTAGGGTATAGGGTCAGGGCACGGGGCTTGGGTATAGGGTCAGGGCACAAGGCTAGGGTATAGGGTCAGGGCACGGGGCTTGGGTATAGGGCCAGGACATGGGGCTAGGGTAATGGATCAGGGTACACCGGGGGGCTGGGGTATAGGGTGAAGGCATGGAGGTCAGGGCACGGGGCTGGGGTAATGGATCAGGTCACGGCACACTGGGGGGGGGGGTTAGGCAGGGGTTGAGAGTCAGGACATGGGAGTCAGGGCACACCAGGGGGCAGAGGCGGGGGTCAGGGCACAGGGTTTGGATACAACGGATGCAGACAGGGGTCAGGAAACACGGGGGGGGGGGGAGGGTGGTCTGGACACGTGGTTGGGGTTTAGGGTACGCCTGGGTAGGAGGCAGGGGTCAGGGCACAGGGTCAGGAGATATTGGGGGGGGGGGGGGTTGGGAAAGTTTTTAGGCCAAAGTTGTACAAGAAACGTCAGCGTTGTTCGCAGTTCACGCAGGCATTGCTCTGCGTTTTTGGGCCTTCAGGCAGGGGAACGGTTTATGGTGCTGTTCTTTTAATAACCATAGCCAAGTGTGGATTTGAGATATACAGGGAGGATGGAGACGTCTTCTCTCCTTTCTTCTGGATTCACTTCTGGCTCAGAAACCGCACCAAAAATCCTATGTAGCTTCCAGCCCTGTGACCCCCGAATTTGGGATCGTAAATTTGTAGAATAACACACCGTAATGATCACAGGTCACCAGTATAAAGTGTAACCCTCTGTACAGGACAAACTGCAGCACAATGCCTGCCTCCCCCACTACGTAGACTCTTATGTGCACCAACTGTCACCTCCCATCTCAGTGATAGGAATACGGATAAAATAGCCATGAAATGAGAGCGATCAGGAGAGAGAAGCCGCTTCTCTGATCATTCACATGCAAGCAACTTTTTGATGTAACCTGTTGATGTATGGCGCAGATAAAAAGACTAAACTGTCCGCTAATTCTGTAAGTTCTCGAAAAAGTCCCGTGGCCGATACATCGGCAGCATCCCTCTCGCACCGTTTTTTCAATGTTTGAACATTGCGTGAATTCTGGGGTTTTCTTTACATTTTTTTTTTTTTTAAGCAATGTTAAAAAAACTTAAAGTGAAAAGTGAAATCTACAGATGTCAATCGGAAAAGCAAAAAATGCAGCCCCCACCCCCAACAAATGCGGCCCCTGCCCCCAACAAATGCGGCCCCTGCCCCGTATTGATTGTGGGGGTAAAACAAGAAAAACACAAAACAAAATCGGCGTAAATATCTCTGACCGGTGATTTTTACAGAAAAAGTAACGTTAAAAAAATCAATGAAACATGAAGCAAATCGCTAGCCTCTGTGCACACCGCGCACTCGGTTGAGCTTTTCAGGCTCTGGGCACACCGCGCACTCGGTTGAGCTTTTCAGGCTCTGGGCACACCGCGCACTCGGTTGAGCTTTTCAGGCTCGGGGCACACCACGCACTCGGTTGAGCTTTTCAGGCTCGGGGCACACCACGCACTCAGTTGAGCTTTTCAGGCTCCAGGCTCTGGGCACACCACGCACTCGGTTGAGCTTTTCAGGCTCTGGGCACACCGCGCACTCGGTTGAGCTTTTCAGGCTCTGGGCACACCGTGCACTCGGTTGAGCTTTTCAGGCTCTGTGCACACCGTGCACTCGGTTGAGCTTTTCAGGCTCTGGGCACACCGTGCGCTCGGTTGTGTTCTTCTGGCTCTGTGCACACCGAGCACTCGGTTGTGTTCTTCTGGCTCTGTGCACACCAAGCACTCGGGTGAGTTCTTCAGGCTCTGGGCACACCGAGCACTCGGGTGAGTTCTTCAGGCTCTGGGCACACCGAGCACTCGGTTGAGCTTTTCAGGCTCTGGGCACACCACGCACTCGGTTGAGCTTTTCAGGCTCTGGGCACACCACGCACTCGGTTGAGCTTTTCAGGCTCTGGGCACACCACGCACTCGGTTGAGCTTTTCAGGCTCTGGGCACATCGCGCACTCGGTTGAGCTTTTCAGGCTCTGGGCACACCGCGCACTCGGTTGAGCTTTTCAGGCTCCAGGCTCTGGGCACACCGCGCACTCGGTTGAGCTTTTCAGGCTCTGGGCACACCGTGCACTCGGTTGTGTTCTTCTGGCTCTGTGCACACCGAGCACTCGGTTGAGTTCTTCAGGCTCTGGGCACACCGAGCACTCGGTTGAGTTCTTCTGGATCTGTGCACACCGAGCACTCGGTTGAGTTCTTCTGGCTCTGGGCACACCGAGCACTCGGTTGAGTTCTTCTGGCTCTGGGCACACCGAGCACTCGGTTGAGTTCTTCTGGCTCTGTGCACACCGAGCACTCGGTTGAATTCTTCTGGCTTTGGGCACACCGAGCACTCGGTTGAGTTTTTCAGGCTTTTCCACCATAATTTGGGGGTCCAGACCCTAGCAGCCGGCTGGAGATGATACAAGAATATCTTAGTCTTTATGTCATCAATGTTTTTGGGTTTTTTTTAAACTAAAACCCAGCGCACTCTGAGCGTGCGGCAAGTGGCGACTTTTCTCTCCATCGGCTTAAAAAAAAGGGAAATAAAATCTGTTCAAACTATAAAAAAAAACAACAAATGATGAAAAAAGTGAGGGCTAATTGTCATAATCACACTCTACCCCTGATACCCTGGAGGTGCGAGCTGCACAAAATCTCCACGCTTTGTAGGACATGTTCCAGTTCAGGCATTTTTAGGTTGGGGTCCTCCAGTGGAAAAAAACCCTAAAAACCCCTTCAGATATGGAAGCCATAAGATAGAGTCCATAGAGCCTCTAATATAGAATCTCCACATCCCAGAAACCCCTCCACGGTGCAGAGGACAAACCTGACAAGAAACCAGTGACACCAGCCCTAATAGTACAAAGGAGCCAGTCAAGTCTAAAGAATCTCTCTACGACCATGGGCTGGGTGGGGGGGGGAGAGGACGTGGTCGGGGAGGACACAGTCTGGGCCTGGCGGGAATGATGATGATGCGGGCGGGGGAACATAGTAAGGACTTGGTGGGGGGACAAGACACAGTCTGTGGCGGGCATGGGGAGAGGACACGACCTGGTGCGAGCGGGGATGGGGGGGGGGGGATGACAGGGACACAGGCAGGGCCAGGTTGGGGATGGGGGTGGATGACAGGGACGCTGACAAGGCCAGGTGGGGGGAGAGGGGTAGGTCAGAGCTGGGGGAGAGAAGGGACGTGGTAAGGGCCGGGCAGACAGAGGGGTCGCAGGCGAGGGTGGACGTGGTGGGGGTCGAGAGGACGCAGTCAGAGCCCGGTGGGGAGGACGCGGGCTGGGTAAGGCAGGGGGATGGATGCAGTTGGGGGTCAAGGGGGGGGGGGGCACAGTTGGTCTACACTTTGGCCTCCGACCATCCACAGCTTGCTTGGGGAGCATTTCATTGAATCCGCAGATCTTGGGCTCAGTGTTTGGAAACCATCTTGAATGCTGTAACCTGTTAAGTGCCTAAATGATCCTTTAATCAGCGCTGGAGCGTGGAAGACAAACCAAGCGATAGATCCCAATAGTGAGCGCTCAGTGACCTGCAGCTGCCAGTGACAGTCACTGCCCGGGCTCCGTGTCGGGAAGACGCCTTGTAATTCTTGCTAATTTGAAGAAATATTTTCTAATTCTGCTTTTACAATATTCAACTTTTAAGAGATTTTTAGATGATTTTTTTGCTTATTTTTTGCAATATTCTGACATTTTCTGGAGAAGATTAATATATATTATTATTGACAGCGTTATTTTATGAGGATTTACCGCTCTGCTTGCTCCATATTTACTGCTCTGCTCCACGTGGTCCCATTACGGGTAGACTTAAAGGGACGTGCTGAAGATTTCTACTAAGGGCCCTTTAATAAATGGGGGAAATCCATAAAAATATAATCACTTATTCTAGGAACAGACCTTCAAAAAGAGCTCCTCTGTCTGCAACCCTATGACAACACTGCCTGTCCATCAACTCTGAAAGTACTGAACGCACTGGGGCTCCGTAAATCACAGAAATGTGTTTTATGGTCATTATAAACATCTCGGATTGGACTGATTACTACGAGGTTCAGACTCCAAATAATGAAATGCAGCTTGCAGGACAGTGAGTGTTATCATAGGGACAGCGCCACATACAGGATGGACCTGATGGTTGTCATAATGAGGGGGCTCGGGTAGCAGATTCTGGAAGCCCCCATTAGATACTCTATAATATACAGACATCCCCATAATAACGGGAAGATTTCTGCGGATTTTTTACGGTTTCTGCACAAATTGTTCATTAGAGGAAAACTTTTTGCAACCATTAAAAACACCCTGAAAACGTAACCTACATGTAGAAATAAAGTTATAAACAATGATGTAACGTAACAGCTGTCATTTATCTCATGTGCAAACACTGCCGAGCGCACGCGCCTCCGACAGGCGGCATTCCCCTGCTGAAACACTCTGCGCTGCTGTGCGCCCGCCCACGCTGCAGCCTGACACCTTCCCCACCGCTCTACGTTCCCTCCTCACAGAGCAGGCGTCTGACAGATTTTTGTGATAACAGTTTTGTAGAAAGTCTGAGATTTTCCCAGGAAATATATTTGGATGAATTAATCAGGGCTCCGCAGCGGTGTAAAAGTTAAACATCAGATGTAACGGGCGCTTTATGGCACCGGTCCGCCACTCGAGGAGTCCCAGTGCTCGGCGTTGCACCATTTCACCCATCTTTAGAAACATAGGATCCTTGTAAATCACTATAGTAACAATATAATATATTATGTAAACAGAAAATCTGAGGTCTACAAGATACAATGTATCCTGTGAATGTAACATGTTCTTTATCCTCCTGAAACACGAGCAAGAGAGGCGGCTCAGAAGTGGAGAAAGGACCGGCCAGGAGTCAGACGTCTTTCCTAACGGCCGACATGGCGGAAGTCTAAGGCTTTGTGCGCAGAGTGTTTTTTGAGGTCACGTTTAGCCGAAGCTGCCCTGAAATTCTGCTTCTTTGCGGAGTTTGTCATTTCCTGAAGCGATTCTGAAGAGTTTTTCAATTGTTTTTTTTTTCCTGACGCATTTTTCCAGTGTTTTGATTGGACGGGGCTGAGTTTGGAGCATTTTCCATCAGAGAAGCGACAGGCACTTTCCTTCTCCCGTCAGATGTTCTACTAAACCTGAAGCAGAAGAAGACTCAAAGACTGAACGACAGTGGTTTACAGTCCTTTTCAGGAAGACGCCTCAAAAACACGAATACCATAAGGCGACATTCGCACCAACATTTTTATGTTGGGTTTTTTTGGAATTCTCTCCAAAGTCATCCACAGAATCGGCTTCAGAAACATTTGGGAAACTCTTCGCAGTCATTTGTACGAGACGTTCCCTGTTCAGATCGGGGATTATTCTCAGCTTTCCGTGAAGAGAAGAAAATGCGTGTGAGTTCTGTGATGCGGATCCTGAAGGAAACGTCAGTGACCGAGGTAAGGAGCAATCCACGAGGCTGTAAACCGGGGAAAAACAAAAAAAACTCTTCAAAATGGTTTCAGGAAACTTCAGAAAAACGACTCCAAAAACTCCCCGAGCCGCTGTCTGCAGCTTCTGCTGGGGAAACTCGCGGGTTGTGAGCACCTCAAAAACTCATCTGGACAGAACCTTCCCGTCTGGAGCAAAATACTGAGCAGAAATGTCAGGTGTTTGAGGAGGATTTGTAGAGTTTCTGCAGTTTACGCTCCGTTTTTGGTCCAAAACTTAAAAAACAACTGTGTACAACTGTGTGCACATGGCCTAAAGAACGTAACACTCCTCACACCAGACATGGTCACGTTGTCTGGAGGCGCCGTCACCCCGTCCCATTGCTTCGTTCCTCCATCTTGGTCTTCAGACACTTTTGCGGCTTTTCTTGAACAGTAGTTTGGTGTCCGCACATTACGCGGACAGTGCGATACGCTGCGGAATATGTAACGTGCTCCTCAGCTTCTGTATGACCTTAGTGGTATATCTGAATATCTTGTATGTATCTCACACAGAGCGTCACATGGTACTAAGATGTAGCGGCCTCCAGGTCCCTAAAGAGCAGCTCCAGATAATGGAGGTTATGAAGGTAACATTACCGACCGCTCATTCCCCAGGTCAGACAACACCAGTATTCAGCAGGGGGCGCCGGCGAGCACAGAACAAAGCTAGATCTGTGCTCCTCCAGGAGGACCATCATTGTGATGAGCAATGTCCCCGTGTCCTGGTGACCGCGGCGGTGCCTGGAGCTGCTCTTTACGAGGGAACCAATCATTGAAGCTTTTTGTTGCACAGTGATGACATCATGGGTCATTCTGCACATTGATGATGTCACCGGGAGTCTTGCGCACTGCGTATTTCTTACACCTGTGGACGCCATATTCATTGTAGCCATCGGAACTATATACAATGTAACACTATGCATCTCACCCATCTACTGACTCCATCCACCGGGTGGACAAGAAATAAAGACAGTTTGACTAAAAAGTAAAATCGTATGTGTTCCTTTTGTGTCTTACACTTTATTACTCAGAAGGGCGCAGTGAAAGTGGAGGGGAAGGGGCGGAGGGGGGGGGTCCTCAAAAAGTAGCCAGGAAAGAAGGGGGCGCTGCTGCTCCTTGTGACCGTGAAAGTGGGGCGGAGGAGGGGAGGGGCGGAGAGGGGATGGGGGGTCCTCAAAAAGTAGCCAGGAAAGAAGGGGGCGCTGCTGCTCATTGTGGCAGTGAAAGTGGGGCAGAGGGGGGGGGGGGCAGAGAGGGGTCCTCAAAAAGTAGCCAGGAAAGAAGGAGGCGCTGCTGCTCCTTGTGACAATGAAAGTGGGGCAGAGGGGGGTGGGCGGAGAGGGGATGGGAGGGAGTCCTCAAAAAGAAGCCAGGAAAGATGGTGAACACATTGTCCTCACCCTCCGCGGACACACAGGCGCCATTAACACCGCGCCACACATCAAAGGAAGGTGTCAGCTAATTACAGGAGGGTTTAGTCGGGTTTGTGTGTAAAACGGGTTATACCAATATCTAATATCTGTTACACAGAAAATCAAAAAATCTCGCAATATCCATTCTAACCACCAGGGATTATGGCTTTTTTACACTTCCAGTTGTTTATACGCATGCACATTAGCCACAATGAACACATTCAGAGCCAATCTATACTTAAGTATCTAATGTACCCATGCAAAAGGTTATCATGAAGAGAGGGGGAGGAGGTGATCTGTGACATCACCTACTGTCAATGGTAGATCCTGTGTTAGCAGTACACTGGAGATGAAAATCAGAGAACAATGTCTGGTCAGGTGCTTTTTTCAGAAATAATGGAATCTCCATTGATGACCATGCTCCGGTTTTGTGTAAGGGGCGCACCGTGCCACTAGAGCAGGGTAAGGGGCGCACCGTGCCACTAGAGCAGGGTAAGGGGCGCACCGTGCCACTAGAGCAGGGTAAGGGGCGCACCGTGCCACTAGAGCAGGGTAAGGGGCGCACCGTGCCACTAGAGCAGGGTAAGGGACGCACCGTGCCACTAGAGCAGGATAAGGGGCGCACCGTGCCACTAGAGCACGGTAAGGGGCGCACCGTGCCACTAGAGCAGGGTAAGGGGGCACCGTGCCACTAGAGCAGGGTAAGGGGCGCACCGTGCCACTAGAGCAGGGTAAGGGGCGCACCGTGCCACTAGAGCAGGGTAAGGGGCGCACCGTGCCAATAGAGCAGGGTAAGGGGCGCACCATGCCACCAGAGCCGGGTAAGGGGCGCACCATGCCACCAGAGCAGGATAAAGGGCGCACCATGCCACTAGAGCAGGATAAAGGGTGCACCGTGCCACTATAACAGGGTAAGGGGTGCACCATGCCACTATAACAGGGTAAGGGGTGCACCGTGCCACTAGAGCAGGGTAAAAGATGCACCTTACCACTAGAGCAGGGTAAGGGGTGCACCGTGCCACTAGAACAGGGTAAGGGGTGCACCGTGCCACTAGAGCAGGGTAAGGGGTGCACCGTGCCACCAGAGCAGGGTAAGGGGCGCACCGTGCCACCAGAGCAGGGTAAGGGGTGCACCGTGCCACCAGAGCAGGGTAAGGGGCGCACCGTGCCACTAGAGCAGAGTAAGGGGCGCACCGTGCCACCAGAGCAGGATAAAGGGCGCACCATGCCACTAGAGCAGGATAAAGGGTGCACCGTGCCACTATAACAGGGTAAGGGGTGCACCATGCCACTATAACAGTGTAAGGGGTGCACCGTGCCACTAGAGCAGGGTAAAAGATGCACCTTACCACTTGAGCAGGGTAAGGGGCGCACCGTGCCACTAGAGCAGAGTAAGGGGCGCACCGTGCCACTAGAGCAGAGTAAGGGGCGCACCGTGCCACCAGAGCAGGATAAAGGGCGCACCATGCCACTAGAGCAGGATAAAGGGTGCACCGTGCCACTATAACAGGGTAAGGGGTGCACCATGCCACTATAACAGGGTAAGGGGTGCACCGTGCCACTAGAGCAGGGTAAAAGATGCACCTTACCACTAGAGCAGGGTAAGGGGTGCACCGTGCCACTAGAACAGGGTAAGGGGTGCACCGTGCCACTAGAGCAGGGTAAGGGGTGCACCGTGCCACCAGAGCAGGGTAAGGGGCGCACCGTGCCACCAGAGCAGGGTAAGGGGTGCACCGTGCCACCAGAGCAGGGTAAGGGGCGCACCGTGCCACTAGAGCAGAGTAAGGGGCGCACCGTGCCACCAGAGCAGGGTAAGGGGCGCACCGTGCCACTAGAGCAGAGTAAGGGGCGCACCGTGCCACCAGAGCAGGGTAAGGGGCGCACCGTGCCACTAGAGCAGGGTAAGGGGTGCACCGTGCCACTAGAGCAGGGTAAGGGGCGCACCGTGCCACTAGAGCAGGGTAAGGGGCGCACCGTGCCACTAGAGCAGGGTAAGGGGCGCACCATGCCACCAGAGCAGGGTAAGGGGCGCACCATGCCACCAGAGCAGGATAAAGGGCGCACCATGCCACTAGAGCAGGGTAAAAGATGCACCATGCCACTAGAGCAGGATAAAGGGTGCACCGTGCCACTATAACAGGGTAAGGGGTGCACCATGCCACTATAACAGGGTAAGGGGTGCACCGTGCCACTAGAGCAGGGTAAAAGATGCACCTTACCACTAGAGCAGGGTAAGGGGTGCACCGTGCCACTAGAACAGGGTAAGGGGTGCACCGTGCCACTAGAGCAGGGTAAGGGGTGCACCGTGCCACCAGAGCAGGGTAAGGGGCGCACCGTGCCACCAGAGCAGGGTAAGGGGTGCACCGTGCCACCAGAGCAGGGTAAGGGGTGCACCGTGCCACCAGAGCAGGGTAAGGGGCGCACCATGCCACCAGAGCAGGGTAAGGGGTGCACCGTGCCACTATAACAGGGTAAGGGGTGCACCATGCCACTAGAACAGGGTAAGGGGTGCACCGTGCCACTAGAGCAGGGTAAGGGGTGCACCTTACCACTAGAGCAGGGTAAGGGGTGCACCATGCCACGAGAACAGGGTAAGGGGTGCACCATGCCACTAGAACAGGTGTGATGGGGCCCTTCTCCCATATCACACAATCAACAGAGCGAGAGATGGCTGAAGAATCCAAAGAACATTTATTCCAAGCAAATCAAATGGTCTATAACATAATCCACAAAACAGAAAACAGAGGGTAAAATTAGTCCAGTAACACAAATATAGTCCAGTAAGCAATAAATGTCCAGGTCTCTCTGACAAGCCACAGTTTCTCCCAGAGAATCAATCCTTCTCTCTTCAAGCTCTTAGACTGACTAATCCCCCAGGTAAGCAGAGAGTTTAGGTGGATCCCAGGCCCCCGCCCCCAGACTTAGGGACAGAAACACTATAGGGGGTGATTACCTACAGACAATACGATGTACACACAAGCAATACAAATAATGGACAGTGACCAAGCGTAAATACGAACCTATACAACATGATACACAGTACACCATATCCCACCATCACAACCGGGTTTTACTAAAGATCCAAAATTTATCAACATAAAACCTTTATTTTGCTCATTTTGTGATGCTGATAAATAGAGAGCAGCAATGACTGTAGAGAGATGATCAGTAAACGTTCTGCAGGTGACAACAGTCACAATCTGTAGGACGTGCAGCGGTCGTCGCTGTGAATGACTCCTGCACATCTGTGGCCACAGGACATCACTAGTCTCTCACACTGCTCTGGGGGGATTCTGGCCCACTCTTCTTCCAGTCTCTCCACAGGACATCACTAGTCTCTCACACTGCTCTGGGGGGATTTTGGCCCACTCTTCTTCCAGTCTCTTCCACAGGACATCACTAGTCTCTCACACTGCTCTGGGGGGATTCTGGCCCACTCTTCTTCCAGTCTCTCCACAGGACATCACTAGTCTCTCACACTGCTCTGGGGGGATTTTGGCCCACTCTTCTTCCAGTCTCTTCTACAGAACATCACTAGTCCCTCACACTGCCCTGGGGGGATTTTGGTCCACTCTTCTTCCAGTCTCTTCCACAGGACATCACTGGTCTCTCACACTGCTCTGGGGGGATTTTGGCCCACTCTTCTTCCAGTCTCCTCCACAGGCCATCACTAGCCTCTCACACTGCTCTGGGGGGATTTTGGTCCACTCTTCTTCCAGTCTCTTCCACAGGACATCACTGGTCTCTCACACTGCTCTGGGGGGATTTTGGCCCACTCTTCTTCCAGTCTCCTCCACAGGCCATCACTAGCCTCTCACACTGCTCTGGGGGGATTTTGGTCCACTCTTCTTCCAGTCTCTTCCACAGAACATCACTAGTCCCTCACACTGCTCTGGGGGGATTTTGGCCCACTCTTCTTCCAGTCTCTTCCACAGGACATCACTAGTCTCTCACACTGCTCTGGGGGGATTTTGGTCCACTCTTCTTCCAGTCTCTTCTACAGGACGTCACTAGTCTCTCACACTGCTCTGGGGGATTTTGGGCCACTCTTCTCCCAGTCTCTTCCACAGGACATCACTAGTCTCTCACACTGCTCTGGGGGATTTTGGGCCACTCTTCTCCCAGTCTCTTCCACAGGACATCACTAGTCTCTCACACTGCTCTGGGGGGATTTTGGCCCACTCTTCCTCCAGTCTCTTCCACAGGACATCACTGGTCTCTCACACTGCTCTGGGGGGATTTTGGTCCACTCTTCTTCCAGTCTCTTCTACAGGACATCACTAGTCTCTCACACTGCTCTGGGGGGATTTTGGTCCACTCTTCTTCCAGTCTCTTCCACAGGACATCACTAGTCTCTCACACTGCTCTGGGGGGATTTTGGTCCACTCTTCTTCCAGTCTCTTCCACAGGACATCACTAGTCTCTCACACTGCTCTGGGGGATTTTGGGCCACTCTTCTTCCAGTCTCTTCCACAGGACATCACTAGTCTCTCACACTGCTCTGGGGGGATTTTGGCCCACTCTTCCTCCAGTCTCTTCCACAGGACATCACTGGTCTCTCACACTGCTCTGGGGGGATTTTGGTCCACTCTTCTTCCATTCTCTTCCACAGGACATCACTAGTCTCTCACACTGCTCTGGGGGGATTTTGGCCCTCTCTTCTTCCAGTCTCTTCCACAGGACATCACTAGTCTCTCACACTGCTCTGGGGGGATTTTGGTCCACTCTTCTTCCAGTCTCTTCCACAGGACATCACTAGTCTCTCACACTGCTCTGGGGGATTTTGGGCCACTCTTCTCCCAGTCTCTTCCACAGGACATCACTAGTTTCTCACACTGCTCTGGGGGGATTTTGGTCCACTCTTCTTCCAGTCTCTTCCACAGGACATCACTAGCCTCTCACACTGCTCTGGGGGGATTTTGGGCCACTCTTCTTCCAGTCTCTTCTACAGGACGTCACTAGTCTCTCACACTGCTCTGGGGGGATTTTGGCCCACTCTTCTTCCAGTCTCTTCCACAGGACATCACTAGTCTCTCACACTGCTCTGGGGGGATTTTGGCCCGCTCTTCTTCCAGTCTCTTCCACAGGACATCACTGGTCTCTCACACTGCTCTGGGGGGATTTTGGGCCACTCTTCTTCCAGTCTCTTCCACAGGACATCACTAGTCCCTCACACTGCTCTGGGGGGATTTTGGGCCACTCTTCTTCCAGTCTCTTCCATAGGACATCACTGGTCTCTCACACTGCTCTGGGGGGATTCTGGCCCACTCTTCTTCCAGCCTCTTCCACAGGACAGCACTAGTCTCTCACACTGCTCTGGTGGGATTTTGGCCCACTTTTCTTCCAGTCTCTTCCACAGGACATCACCAGTCTCTCACACTGCTCTGGGGGGATTTTGGCCACTCTTCTTCCAGTCTCTTCCACAGGACATCACCAGTCTCTCACACTGCTCTGGGGGGATTTTGGTCCACTCTTCTTCCAGTCTCTTCCACAGGACATCACTAGCCTCTCACACTGCTCTGGGGGGATTTTGGCCACTCTTCTTCCAGTCTCTTCCACAGTACATCACTAGTCTCTCACACTGCTCTGGGGGCATTTTGGCCCACTCTTCTTCCAGTCTCTTCCACAGGACATCACTAGTCTCTCACACTGCTCTGGGGGGATTTTGGCCACTCTTCTTCCAGTCTCTTCCACAGGACATCACTAGTCTCTCACACTGCTCTGGGGGGATTTTGGGCCACTCTTCTTCCAGTCTCTTCCACAGGACATCACCAGTCTCTCACACTGCTCTGGGGGGATTTTGGTCCACTCTTCCTCCATTCTCTTCCACAGCACATCACTAGTCCCTCACACTGCTCTGGAGGGATTTTGGCCCACTCGTCTTCCAGTCTCTTCCACAGGACATCACTAGCCTCTCACACTGCTCTGGTGGGATTTTGGACCACTCTTCTTCCAGTGTCTTCCACAGGACATCACTAGTCTCTCACACTGCTCTGGGGGGATTTTGGCCCACTCTTCTTCCAGTCTCTTCCACAGGACATCACTAGCCTCTCACACTGCTCTGGGGGGATTTTGGGCCACTCTTCTTCCAGTCTCTTCCACAGGACATCACTAGTCTCTCACACTGCTCTGGGGGGATTTTGGGCCACTCTTCTTCCAGTCTCTTCCACAGGACATCACTAGTCCCTCACACTGCTCTGGGGGGATTTTGGCCCACTCTTCCTCCAGTCTCTTCCACAGGACATCACTGGCCTCTCACACTGCTCTGGGGGGATTCTGGCCCACTCTTCTTCCAGTCTCTTCCACAGGACATCACTAGTCTCTCACACTGCTCTGGGGGGATTCTGGCCCACTCTTCTTCCAGTCTCTCCACAGGACATCACTAGTCTCTCACACTCCTCTGGGGGGATTTTGGGCCACTCTTCTTCCAGTCTCTTCCATAGGACATCACTGGTCTCTCACACTGCTCTGGTGGGATTTTGGCCCACTCTTCTTCCAGTCTCTTCCATAGATATCACTAATCTCTCACACTGCTCTGGGGGGATTCTTGCCCACTCTTCTTCCAGTCTCTTCCACAGGACATCACTAGCCTCTCACACTGCTCTGGGGGCATTTTGGCCCACTCTTCTTCCAGTCTCTTCCACAGGACATCACTAGTCTCTCACACTGCTCTGGGGGGATTTTGGGCCACTCTTCTTCCAGTCTCTTCCATAGGACATCACTGGTCTCTCACACTGCTCTGGGGGGATTCTGGCCCACTCTTCTTCCAGCCTCTTCCACAGGACAGCACTAGTCTCTCACACTGCTCTGGTGGGATTTTGGCCCACTCTTCTTCCAGTCTCTTCCACGGGACATCACTAGTCTCTCACACTGCTCTGGGGGGATTTTGGCCCACTCTTCTTCCAGTCTCTTCCACAGGACATCACCAGTCTCTCACACTGCTCTGGGGGGATTTTGGTCCACTCTTCTTCCAGTCTCTTCCACAGGACATCACTAGCCTCTCACACTGCTCTGGGGGGATTTTGGCCACTCTTCTTCCAGTCTCTTCCACAGTACATCACTAGTCTCTCACACTGCTCTGGGGGCATTTTGGCCCACTCTTCTTCCAGTCTCTTCCACAGGACATCACTAGTCTCTCACACTGCTCTGGGGGGATTTTGGGCCACTCTTCTTCCAGTCTCTTCCACAGGACATCACTAGTCTCTCACACTGCTCTGGGGGGATTTTGGCCCACTCTTCTTCCAGTCTCTTCCACAGGACATCACTAGTCTCTCACACTGCTCTGGGGGGATTTTGGCCCACTCTTCTTCCAGTCTCTTCCACAGGACATCACTAGTCTCTTACACTGCTCTGGGGGGATTTTGGCCCACTCTTCTTCCAGTCTCTTCCACAGGACATCACCAGTCTCTCACACTGCTCTGGGGGGATTTTGGTCCACTCTTCCTCCATTCTCTTCCACAGCACATCACTAGTCCCTCACACTGCTCTGGAGGGATTTTGGCCCACTCGTCTTCCAGTCTCTTCCACAGGACATCACTAGCCTCTCACACTGCTCTGGTGGGATTTTGGACCACTCTTCTTCCAGTGTCTTCCACAGGACATCACTAGTCTCTCACACTGCTCTGGGGGGATTTTGGCCCACTCTTCTTCCAGTCTCTTCCACAGGACATCACTAGCCTCTCACACTGCTCTGGGGGGATTTTGGGCCACTCTTCTTCCAGTCTCTTCCACAGGACATCACTAGTCTCTCACACTGCTCTGGGGGGATTTTGGCCCACTCTTCCTCCAGTCTCTTCCACAGGACATCACTGGCCTCTCACACTGCTCTGGGGGGATTCTGGCCCACTCTTTTTCCAGTCTCTTCCACAGGACATCACTAGCCTCTCACACTGCTCTGGGGGGATTCTGGCCCACTCTTCTTCCAGTCTCTCCACAGGACATCACTAGTCTCTCACACTGCTCTGGGGGGATTTTGGGCCACTCTTCTTCCAGTCTCTTCCATAGGACATCACTGGTCTCTCACACTGCTCTGGTGGGATTTTGGCCCACTCTTCTTCCAGTCTCTTCCATAGATATCACTAATCTCTCACACTGCTCTGGGGGGATTCTGGCCCACTCTTCTTCCAGTCTCTCCACAGGACATCACTAGTCTCTCACACTGCTCTGGGGGGATTTTGGGCCACTCTTCTTCCAGTCTCTTCCATAGGACATCACTGGTCTCTCACACTGCTCTGGGGGGATTCTGGCCCACTCTTCTTCCAGCCTCTTCCACAGGACAGCACTAGTCTCTCACACTGCTCTGGTGGGATTTTGGCCCACTCTTCTTCCAGTCTCTTCCACGGGACATCACTAGTCTCTCACACTGCTCTGGGGGGATTTTGGCCCACTCTTCTTCCAGTCTCTTCCATAGATATCACTAATCTCTCACACTGCTCTGGGGGGATTTTGGCCCACTCTTCCTCCAGTCTCTTCCACAGGACATCACTAGCCTCTCACACTGCTCTGGGGGGATTTTGGCCCACTCTTCTTCCAGTCTCTTCCACAGGACATCACTAGTCTCTCACACTGCTCTGGGGGGATTTTGGCCCACTCTTCCTCCAGTCTCTTCCACAGGACATCACTAGCCTCTCACAATGCTCTGGGGGGGATTTTGGTCCACTCTTCTTCCAGTCTCTTCCACAGGACATCACTAGTCTCTCACACTGCTCTGGGGGGATTTTGGCCCACTCTTCTTCCAGTCTCTTCCACAGGACATCACTAGTCTCTTACACTGCTCTGGGGGGATTTTGGCCCACTCTTCTTCCAGTCTCTTCCACAGGACATCACTAGTCTCTCACACTGCTCTGGGGGGATTTTGGCCCGCTCTTCTTCCAGTCTCTTCCACAGGACATCACTAGTCTCTCACACTCCTCTGGGGTGATTTTGGCCCACTCTTCTTCCAGTCTCTTCCACAGGACATCACTAGTCTCTCACACTGCTCTGGGGGGATTTTGGCCCACTCTTCCTCCAGTCTCTTCCACAGGACATCACTAGCCTCTCACAATGCTCTGGGGGGGATTTTGGTCCACTCTTCTTCCAGTCTCTTCCACAGGACATCACTAGTCTCTCACACTGCTCTGGGGGGATTTTGGCCCACTCTTCTTCCAGTCTCTTCCACAGGACATCACTAGTCTCTCACACTGCTCTGGGGGGATTTTGGCCCACTCTTCTTCCAGTCTCTTCCACAGGACATCACTAGCCTCTCACACTGCTCTGGGGGGGATTTTGGCCCACTCTTCTTCCAGTCTCTCCACAGGACATCACTAGTCTCTCACACTGCTCTGGGGGATTTTGGGCCACTCTTCTTCCAGCCTCTTCCACAGTTCTTTGGCTGTTTTTTGGCGATAACTTTTTCACCAAGGATTTTCCAGAGGTTTTCTATTGGGTTTACATGAGGACTCTGGGCTGTGGCCATTTCATTGTTTCCAGGATCTGCTTTCCCAGTTTTGCTGTGACAGGGGGCATTGTCCTGCATGGAAACGGCTGGCTGAGTGATTGACACAAGGGGCGACACGAGGGCGGCACCACTGCCCCGGCGGATGCAGGGAGGGCGGCACCACTGCCCCAGCGGACGCAGAGAAGGCGGCACCACTGCCCCAGCGGACGCAGAGAAGGCGGCACCACTATCCCGGTGGACATGGGGAGGGTTGGCAATACAGAATATTCTCTTTCTGACCCCTCCATACACAAGCATGTGTTCACAGAGGTGGAAAAGCCACTGCCACCATTACTGGTGGTTTATCTCCTTAAGAGAAACTTTTTTTTTTTTTTATATTTGGAGAGCGGAGGAAACTCTGATAATAAAAGTTGCCACTGATGAAAGTCAGACCATGTTTCTAATATGAGAAAAATCACTAACGCCTGAACGAGGCCTCAGGAACAGTCCGGAGAACAGCAAACTCTTCCAGAAATGGATGTCTCTCGTCAGACATCTAGAAGAAGCGTCCCCTGTGGACCCAATTCACTATGTAAGCAGAGTCTCCTGCTGGATTACACACGATATCTGGGGTATTGATAGAACATGTATCTGCAGGGGGAGGTGGTGGAGTGAATTGTGCTCATACCCCCAGACAATAAGACCCTCGTACATTCGGAGAGATGTGGCCACATCAGGTCCATGAACAGGTGCATTTGGTCATTCAACTTTTATGGGTGGAAAAACCTAAATCTGCTTGTTGTGGAAATGTCATTAAATCTTTGGAGCTTTATAAACCCTTGAGGGTCTGATTCATTCAGCTGAGTTTAACTCAGAGTTATGCGGGCGTCACACGGTACAATCTATCGTGTGATTGCATGTGCGATCGCACCCGCTCCCGTCATTTGTGAGTCATGGGCAAATTGCTGCCCGTGGTGCACAAAGTCGATAAACCCCCCCGTCACACGTACTTACCTGCTGAGCGACCTCGCTGTGGGCGGCGAACATACTCTTCCTGAAGGGGGAGGGACATTCGGTGTCACAGCGACGTCACACAGCTGCCGGCCAGTAGAAGCGGAGGGGCGGAGATGAGCGGGATCGTAACATCCCGCCCACCTCTTTCCTTCCTCATTGCCGGTGGGAGCCGCAGGACGCAGGTAAGCTGTGTTCATCGTTCCCGGGGGGTCACACAGTGCGATGCGTGCTACGCCGGGTACGATGAACAACCGGCGCAAAGTAAAATAAACGACGAGTACATGATACACTATTTGTCACCGATTTGCGATCGCTCGTAGGTGTCACACGAAACGACGTCGCCAATGAAGCCGCATGTGCGTCACGAAAACCGTGACCCTGACGACCTATCGCACGATAGATCGTCTCGTGTGACGCCCGCATTAGTGTTGTTTTTTTTATTTTTGTTTTTTTTAAGCAACTCATTGAGCTTCACTTACCCTCCTCAGGTCCGGCACTACCAGATCAGTTTTGGCCAATCACCGTAGAGGGTGGAAGTTGCCGAGCTCAGAGATTGGTTGCAGCGCTGCACATGTGACGTTGACACCTAAATAGCCTAACACAAATCACTGCAGGAGTCAGAGCTGGACCCAGGGAGGGGGAGGAAGCACAAAACTTTTTTTTTTGCAGATCACTGAGCCTATGGACTAAAATTATTTGAAGGTGCACAACCCCTTTAAGAGAATCGTAGAAGAGGAGATTGGGAGTCCATGACCCGCTCCCGTCCCCGTGTGCGTCGTCTGCTTGAATAACTCCCGTTTATGGAAATGGCTGAATGGCGCTCCATCCTCCGGTGACCTTGCTCCGTAAAGCAGCAGCCACACTGTTGGTTTCCCACTATTTCATTTCCACATTAGCGGCCGCGCCGCACTACAACGTGTCCTCTACTCAGAATTAGACGCCTAATTGGTTTACAGCACTTAATGGGGAAGTGTTTGTGCCAAATGAAGGAGCTCCACATGCCGCCATCCAGTGCAACCATCAGGAATGCCAGCACCTTATGCTTCACTCCCAAACAAGCCGAATTATCTATCAGCAGGTAAGATTAACCCTTGGCAGCTCGTCTATACAGCGCAGGACAATGGATAGGCAGAGCGAGCGCCGGTCCGATCAGAAGATTAACCCCTGGCAGCTCGTCTATACAGCGCAGGACAATGGATAGGCAGAGGCAGAGCGAGCGCCGGTCCGATCAGAAGATTAACCCCTGGCAGCTCGTCTACACAGCGCAGGACAATGGATAGGCAGAGCGAGCGCCGGTCCGATCAGAAGATTAACCCCTGGCAGCTCGTCTACACAGCGCAGGACAATGGATAGGCAGAGCGAGCGCCGGTCCGATCAGAAGATTAACCCCTGGCAGCTCGTCTATACAGCACAGGACAATGGATAGGCAGAACGAGGGCCGGTCCGTTCAGGAGATTAACCCCTGGCAGCTCGTCTATACAGCGCAGGACAATGGATAGGCAGAGCGAGCGCCGGTCCGATCAGAAGATTAACCCCTGGCAGCTCGTCTATACAGCGCAGGACAATGGATAGGCAGAGCGAGCGCCGGTCCGTTCAGAAGATTAACCCCCGGCAGCTCGTCTATACAACGCAGGACAATGGATAGGCAGAGCGAGCGCCGGTGCGATCACAAGATTAACCCCCGGCAGCACGTCTATACAGCGCAGGACAATGGATAGGCAGAGCGAGCGCCGGTCCGATCAGAAGATTAACCCCTGGCAGCTCATCTATACAGCGCAGGACAATGGATAGGCAGAGCGAGCGCCGGTCCGATCAGGAGATTAACCCCTGGCAGCTCGTCTATACAGCGCAGGACAATGGATAGGCAGAGCGAGCGCCGGTCCGTTCAGAAGATTAACCC
Organism: Anomaloglossus baeobatrachus; assembly: GCF_048569485.1. Classification (NCBI taxonomy): domain Eukaryota; kingdom Metazoa; phylum Chordata; class Amphibia; order Anura; family Aromobatidae; genus Anomaloglossus; species Anomaloglossus baeobatrachus. Next base: position 4,011,755 of record NC_134361.1, read on the forward strand.
CTGGCAGCTCGTCTATACAGCGCAGGACAATGGATAGGCAGAGCGAGCGCCGGTCCGATCAGAAGATTAACCCCTGGCAGCTCGTCTACACAGCGCAGGACAATGGATAGGCAGAGCGAGCGCCGGTCCGATCAGAAGATTAACCCCTGGCAGCTCGTCTACACAGCGCAGGACAATGGATAGGCAAAGCGAGCGCCGGTCCGATCAGAAGATTAACCCCTGGCAGCTCGTCTATACAGCGCAGGACAATGGATAGGCAGAGCGAGCGCCGGTCCGTTCAGAAGATTAACCCCCGGCAGCTCGTCTATACAACGCAGGACAATGGATAGGCAGAGCGAGCGCCGGTGCGATCACAAGATTAACCCCCGGCAGCACGTCTATACAGCGCAGGACAATGGATAGGCAGAGCGAGCGCCGGTCCGATCAGAAGATTAACCCCTGGCAGCTCGTCTATACAGCGCAGGACAATGGATAAGCAGAGCGAGCGCCGGTCCGATCAGAAGATTAACCCCTGGCAGCTCATCTATACAGCGCAGGACAATGGATAGGCAGAGCGAGCGCCGGTCCGATCAGGAGATTAACCCCTGGCAGCTCGTCTATACAGCGCAGGACAATGGATAGGCAGAGCGAGCGCCGGTCCGTTCAGAAGATTAACCCCTGGCAGCTCGTCTATACAGCGCAGGACAATGGATAGGCAGAGCGAGCGCCTGTCTGTTCAGAAGATTAACCCCTGGCAGCTCGTCTATACAGCGCAGGACAATGGATAGGCAGAGCGAGCGCCGGTCCGTTCAGAAGATTAACCCCTGGCAGCTCGTCTATACAGCGCAGGACAATGGATAGGCAGAGCGAGCGCCGGTCCGATCAGAAGATTAACCCCTGGCAGCTCGTCTATACAGCGCAGGACAATGGATTGGCAGAGGCAGAGCGAGCGCCGGTCCGATCAGAAGATTAACCCCTGGCAGCTCGTCTACACAGCGCAGGACAATGGATAGGCAGAGCGAGCGCCGGTCCGATCAGAAGATTAACCCCTGGCAGCTCGTCTACACAGCGCAGGACAATGGATAGGCAGAGCGAGCGCCGGTCCGATCATAAGATTAACCCCTGGCAGCTCGTCTATACAGCACAGGACAATGGATAGGCAGAACGAGGGCCGGTCCGTTCAGGAGATTAACCCCTGGCAGCTCGTCTATACAGCACAGGACAATGGATAGGCAGAGCGAGCGCCGGTCCGATCAGAAGATTAACCCCTGGCAGCTCGTCTATACAGCGCAGGACAATGGATAGGCAGAGCGAGCGCCGGTCCGATCAGAAGATTAACCCCTGGCAGCTCGTCTATACAGCGCAGGACAATGGATAGGCAGAGCGAGCGCCGGTCCGTTCAGAAGATTAACCCCTGGCAGCTCGTCTATACAGCGCAGGACAATGGATAGGCAGAGCGAGCGCCGGTCCGATCAGAAGATTAACCCCTGGCAGCTCGTCTACACAGCGCAGGACAATGGATAGGCAGAGCGAGCGCCGGTCCGATCAGAAGATTAACCCCTGGCAGCTCGTCTACACAGCGCAGGACAATGGATAGGCAGAGCGAGCGCCGGTCCGATCAGAAGATTAACCCCTGGCAGCTCGTCTATACAGCGCAGGACAATGGATAGGCAGAGCGAGCGCCGGTCCGTTCAGAAGATTAACCCCCGGCAGCTCGTCTATACAACGCAGGACAATGGATAGGCAGAGCGAGCGCCGGTGCGATCACAAGATTAACCCCCGGCAGCACGTCTATACAGCGCAGGACAATGGATAGGCAGAGCGAGCGCCGGTCCGATCAGAAGATTAACCCCTGGCAGCTCGTCTATACAGCGCAGGACAATGGATTGGCAGAGGCAGAGCGAGCGCCGGTCCGATCAGAAGATTAACCCCTGGCAGCTCGTCTACACAGCGCAGGACAATGGATAGGCAGAGCGAGCGCCGGTCCGATCAGAAGATTAACCCCTGGCAGCTCATCTATACAGCGCAGGACAATGGATAGGCAGAGCGAGCGCCGGTCCGATCAGGAGATTAACCCCTGGCAGCTCGTCTATACAGCGCAGGACAATGGATAGGCAGAGCGAGCGCCGGTCCGTTCAGAAGATTAACCCCTGGCAGCTCATCTATACAGCGCAGGACAATGGATAGGCAGAGCGAGCGCCGGTCTGTTCAGAAGATTAACCCCTGGCAGCTCGTCTATACAGCGCAGGACAATGGATAGGCAGAGCGAGCGCCGGTCCGTTCAGAAGATTAACCCCTGGCAGCTCGTCTATACAGCGCAGGACAATGGATAGGCAGAGCGAGCGCCGGTCCGTTCAGAAGATTAACCCCTGGCAGCTCGTCTATACAGCACAGGACAATGGATAGGCAGAGCGAGGGCCGGTCCGTTCAGGAGATTAACCCCTGGCAGCTCGTCTATACAGCGCAGGACAATGGATAGGCAGAGAGCGAGTGCCGGTCCGTTCAGGAGATTAACCCCTGGCAGCTCGTCTATACAGCACAGGACAATGGATAGGCAGAGCGAGGGCCGGTCCATTCTGGAGATTAACCCCTGGCATCTCGTCTATACAGCGCAGGACAATGGATAAGCAGAGCGAGCGCCGGTCCGTTCAGGAGACTAACTCCTGGCAGCTCGTCTATACAGCGCAGGACAATGGATAGGCAGAGCTGTGGCGCCCCTGACCTGGTCAGGCACCACTAAATAGCGCACCCACGCTGGGTGAGTACAAACAGGTACCGTAATCCCAAAGGCTGAGCAGGGTGTGTACGCACAGACACACTTTAACCAGGTCTCACACACACATTAGAAGGGACCCCTGGACACACCCCCAGGAGGGGCGTGGCCTCCACATCTCAGATAGAGCGGTGCTGTAGAGAAGCTGGAAAGGAGTTGTGCAGTGGCAGTCAGAGGAGAAGGAGTGGAGCAGCAGAGACCCCACAGCACCACACCCAGGACCCCACACAGCACCACATCCCAGGATCACACCGCCCAGGACCCCACACCGCGCCACCCTCCAGGGCCCCACACCGCGCCACCCTCCAGGGCCCCACACCGCGCCACCCTCCAGGACCCCACACCGCGCCACCCTCCAGGACCCCACACCGCGCCACCCTCCAGGGCCCCACACCGCGCCACCCTCCAGGGCCCCACACCACGCCACCCTCCAGGACCCCACACCGCGCCACCCTCCAGGGCCCCACACCGCGCCACCCTCCAGGACCTCGCAGCGTCACAATATAACACTAGGTGACTTGTCTATTCACATAGGACAATCCCCATCCTTTCCTACGCCAGGTATAACTGAGAAACACACATAACCATGACAACATCTACCTTGTTGCTATGGTTACATACTTGTGGACCACTTTGTGGTTTTACGCCTTTGACCCTTGCTCTGATGTTTGAGGATCCTGTAAAATCCGATGTCTTTGGACTGATTACAAATCCTATGACGAGATCACATTTCCTTAGAAAGCGTCCGGCATTCGGGGCGAGGACTCATTCTCCAGAGGTTTCCCTCCACGGTCAGAGATTTCGGGGCGGCAGATTTCCTACTTGGACTTTGGAATAGTAAAGTGGATAATTGCTGTAGAAGGGCGAGCGATGGCGACTGTGGTGGGACCGGCCGCGGCGGCAGCAGAAAGGCTGCAACTAGGAAAACAATCGGGGGCTTTACAGACTTTGTTTATGAGGGTTCATTCCAAAAGGGGTTAAAAAATTAACAGTCAAAAAGTGAAATTCTATATTGTCTTACTGGAAAAATCAGGACGATAAATGGCCTCGCTGATCGTGAAGACCCAGCGGGGAAACAAGAGACGGCTCCATCCTTCTGGAGGAGAGGACAGATACATACAGATGACATTACAAAGACTCATCATCATCATCATCCTTCTGGAGGAGACATTAGGAGGCAGTACAGAGAGTTTCCTTCCTTCTGGAGGAGACATTAGGAGGCAGTACAGTGGGTTTCCTTCCTTCTAGGAGGAGACATTAGGAGGCAGTACAGAGAGTTTCCTTCCTTCTGGAGGAGACATTAGGAGGCAGTACAGAGATTCCTTCCTTCTGGAGGAGACATTAGGAGGCAGTACAGAGAGTTTCCTTCCTTCTGGAGGAGACATTAGGAGGCAGTACAGAGATTCCTTCCTTCTGGAGGAGACATTAGGAGGCAGTACAGAGAGTTTGCTTCCTTCTGGAGGAGACATTAGGAGGCAGTACAGAGAGTTCCCTTCCTTCTGGAGGAGACATTAGGAGGCAGTACAGAGAGTTTCCTTCCTTCTAGGAGGAGACATTAGGAGGCAGTACAGAGAGATTCCTTCCTTCTGGAGGAGACATTAGGAGGCAGTACAGAGATTCCTTCCTTCTGGAGGAGATATTAGGAGGCAGTACAGAGAGTTTGCTTCCTTCTGGAGGAGACATTAGGAGGCAGTACAGAGAGTTTGCTTCATTCTGGAGGAGACATTAGGTGGCAGTACAGAGAGTTTCCTTCCTTCTGGAGGAGACATTAGGAAGCAGTACAGAGAGTTTCTTTCCTTCTAGGAGGAGACATTAGGAGGCAGTACAGAGAGTTTCCTTCCTTCTGGAGGAGACATTAGGAAGCAGTACAGAGAGTTTCCTTCCTTCTGGAGGAGACATTAGGAGGCAGTACAGAGAGATTCCTTCCTTCTGGAAGAGACATTAGGAGGCAGTACAGAGAGTTTCCTTTCTTCTGGAGGAGATATTAGGAGGCAGTACAGAGAGTTTGCTTCCTTCTGGAGGAGACATTAGGTGGCAGTACAGAGAGTTTGCTTCATTCTGGAAGAGACATTAGGTGGCAGTACAGAGAGTTTCCTTCCTTCTGGAGGAGACATTAGGAAGCAGTACAGAGAGTTTCTTTCCTTCTAGGAGGAGACATTAGGAGGCAGTACAGAGAGTTTCCTTCCTTCTGGAGGAGAGGACAGATACATACAGATGACATTACAAAGACTCATCATCATCATCCTTCTAGAGGAGACACTAGGAGGCAGTACAGAGAGTTTCCTTCCTTCTGGAGGAGACATTAGGAGGCAGTACAGAGAGTTTGCTTCCTTCTGGAGGAGACATTAGGAGGCAGTACAGAGAGTTTGCTTCATTCTGGAGGAGACATTAGGAGGCAGTACAGAGAGATTCCTTCCTTCTGGTGGAGACATTAGGAGGCAGTACAGAGAGTTTCCTTCCTTCTGTAGGAGACATTAGGAGGCAGTACAGAGAGTTTCCTTCCTTCTGGAGGAGACATTAGGTAGCAGTACAGAGAGTTTCCTTCCTTCTGGAGGAGACATTAGGAGGCAGTACAGAGAGTTTCCTTCCTTCTGGAGGAGACATTAGGTAGCAGTACAGAGTTTCCTTCCTTCTGGAGGAGACATTAGGAAGCAGTACAGAGAGTTTCCTTCCTTCTAGGAGGAGACATTAGGAGGCAGTACAGAGAGATTCCTTCCTTTTGGAGAAGACATTAGGAGGCAGTACAGTGGGTTTCCTTCCTTCTAGGAGGAGACATTAGGAGGCAGTACAGAGAGTTTCCTTCCTTCTAGGAGGAGAGATTAGGAGGCAGTACAGAGGGTTTCCTTCCTTCTGGAAGAGACATTAGGAGGCAGTACAGAGGGTTTCCTTCCTTCTGGAGGAGACATTAGGAGGCAGTACAGAGAGATTCCTTCCTTCTGGAGGAGACATTAGGAGGCAGTACAGTGGGTTTCCTTCCTTCTGGAGGAGACATTAGGAGGCAGTACAGAGAGATTCCTTCCTTCTTGTGGAGACATTAGGAGGCAGTACAGTGGGTTTCCTTCCTTCTGGAGGAGACATTAGGAGGCAGTACAGAGATTCCTTCCTTCTGGAGGAGACATTAGGAGGCAGTACAGAGAGTTTCCTTCCTTCTAGGAGGAGACATTAGGAGGCAGTACAGTGGGTTTCCTTCCTTCTGGAGGAGACATTAGGAGGCAGTACAGAGCGATTCCTTCCTTCTGGAGGAGATATTAGGAGGCAGTACAGAGAGTTTCCTTCCTTCTGGAGGAGACATTAGGAGGCAGTACAGAGAGTTTGCTTCCTCCTGAAGGAGACATTAGGAGGCAGTACAGAGAGTTTCCTTCCTTCTGGAGGAGACATTAGGTAGCAGTACAGAGAGTTTCCTTCCTTCTAGGAGGAGACATTAGGAGGCAGTACAGAGAGATTCCTTCCTTCTGGAGGAGACATTAGGAGGCAGTACAGTGAGTTTCCTTCCTTCTAGGAGGAGAGATTAGGAGGCAGTACAGAGGGTTTCCTTCCTTCTGGAAGAGACATTAGGAGGCAGTACAGAGGGTTTCCTTCCTTCTGGAGGAGACATTAGGAGGCAGTACAGAGAGATTCCTTCCTTCTGGAGGAGACATTAGGAGGCAGTACAGTGGGTTTCCTTCCTTCTGGAGGAGACATTAGGAGGCAGTACAGAGAGATTCCTTCCTTCTGGAGGAGACATTAGGAGGCAGTACAGTGGGTTTCCTTCCTTCTGGAGGAGACATTAGGAGGCAGTACAGAGGGTTTCCTTCCTTCTGGAGGAGACATTAGGAGGCAGTACAGAGCGATTCCTTCCTTCTGGAGGAGATATTAGGAGGCAGTACAGAGAGTTTCCTTCCTTCTGGAGGAGACATTAGGAGGCAGTTCAGAGAGTTTCCTTCCTCCTGAAGGAGACATTAGGAGGCAGTACAGAGAGTTTGCTTCCTCCTGAAGGAGACATTAGGAGGCAGTACAGTGGGTTTCCTTCCTTCTGGAGGAGACATTAGGAGGCAGTACAGAGAGATTCCTTCCGTCTGGAGGAGACATTAGGAGGCAGTACAGAGAGTTTCCTTTCTTCTGGAGGAGACATTAGGAGGCAGTACAGAGATTCCTTCCTTCTAGGAGGAGACATTAGGAGGCAGTACAGTGGGTTTCCTTCCTTCTGGAGGAGACATTAGGTGGCAGTACAGAGTTTCCTTCCTTCTGGAGGAGAGATTAGGAGGCAGTACAGAGTTTCCTTCCTTCTAGGAGGAGACATTAGGAGGCAGTACAGAGAGATTCCTTCCTTTTGGAGAAGACATTAGGAGGCAGTACAGTGGGTTTCCTTCCTTCTAGGAGGAGACATTAGGAGGCAGTACAGAGAGTTTCCTTCCTTCTAGGAGGAGAGATTAGGAGGCAGTACAGAGGGTTTCCTTCCTTCTGGAAGAGACATTAGGAGGCAGTACAGAGGGTTTCCTTCCTTCTGGAGGAGACATTAGGAGGCAGTACAGAGAGATTCCTTCCTTCTGGAGGAGACATTAGGAGGCAGTACAGTGGGTTTCCTTCCTTCTGGAGGAGACATTAGGAGGCAGTACAGAGAGATTCCTTCCTTCTTGTGGAGACATTAGGAGGCAGTACAGTGGGTTTCCTTCCTTCTAGGAGGAGACATTAGGAGGCAGTACAGAGAGTTTCCTTCCTTCTAGGAGGAGAGATTAGGAGGCAGTACAGAGAGATTCCTTCCTTCTGGAGGAGACATTAGGAGGCAGTACAGAGAGTTTCCTTTCTTCTGGAGGAGATATTAGGAGGCAGTACAGAGAGTTTGCTTCCTTCTGGAGGAGACATTAGGAGGCAGTACAGAGAGTTTGCTTCATTCTGGAGGAGACATTAGGTGGCAGTACAGAGAGATTCCTTCCTTCTGGAAGAGACATTAGGAGGCAGTACAGAGAGTTTCCTTTCTTCTGGAGGAGATATTAGGAGGCAGTACAGAGAGTTTGCTTCCTTCTGGAGGAGACATTAGGTGGCAGTACAGAGAGTTTGCTTCATTCTGGAAGAGACATTAGGTGGCAGTACAGAGAGTTTCCTTCCTTCTGGAGGAGACATTAGGAAGCAGTACAGAGAGTTTCTTTCCTTCTAGGAGGAGACATTAGGAGGCAGTACAGAGAGTTTCCTTCCTTCTGGAGGAGAGGACAGATACATACAGATGACATTACAAAGACTCATCATCATCATCCTTCTAGAGGAGACACTAGGAGGCAGTACAGAGAGTTTCCTTCCTTCTGGAGGAGACATTAGGAGGCAGTACAGAGAGTTTGCTTCCTTCTGGAGGAGACATTAGGAGGCAGTACAGAGAGTTTGCTTCATTCTGGAGGAGACATTAGGAGGCAGTACAGAGAGATTCCTTCCTTCTGGTGGAGACATTAGGAGGCAGTACAGAGAGTTTCCTTCCTTCTGTAGGAGACATTAGGAGGCAGTACAGAGAGTTTCCTTCCTTCTGGAGGAGACATTAGGTAGCAGTACAGAGAGTTTCCTTCCTTCTGGAGGAGACATTAGGAGGCAGTACAGAGAGTTTCCTTCCTTCTGGAGGAGACATTAGGTAGCAGTACAGAGTTTCCTTCCTTCTGGAGGAGACATTAGGAAGCAGTACAGAGAGTTTCCTTCCTTCTAGGAGGAGACATTAGGAGGCAGTACAGAGAGATTCCTTCCTTTTGGAGAAGACATTAGGAGGCAGTACAGTGGGTTTCCTTCCTTCTAGGAGGAGACATTAGGAGGCAGTACAGAGAGTTTCCTTCCTTCTAGGAGGAGAGATTAGGAGGCAGTACAGAGGGTTTCCTTCCTTCTGGAAGAGACATTAGGAGGCAGTACAGAGGGTTTCCTTCCTTCTGGAGGAGACATTAGGAGGCAGTACAGAGAGATTCCTTCCTTCTGGAGGAGACATTAGGAGGCAGTACAGTGGGTTTCCTTCCTTCTGGAGGAGACATTAGGAGGCAGTACAGAGAGATTCCTTCCTTCTTGTGGAGACATTAGGAGGCAGTACAGTGGGTTTCCTTCCTTCTGGAGGAGACATTAGGAGGCAGTACAGAGATTCCTTCCTTCTGGAGGAGACATTAGGAGGCAGTACAGAGAGTTTCCTTCCTTCTAGGAGGAGACATTAGGAGGCAGTACAGTGGGTTTCCTTCCTTCTGGAGGAGACATTAGGAGGCAGTACAGAGCGATTCCTTCCTTCTGGAGGAGATATTAGGAGGCAGTACAGAGAGTTTCCTTCCTTCTGGAGGAGACATTAGGAGGCAGTACAGAGAGTTTGCTTCCTCCTGAAGGAGACATTAGGAGGCAGTACAGAGAGTTTCCTTCCTTCTGGAGGAGACATTAGGTAGCAGTACAGAGAGTTTCCTTCCTTCTGGAGGAGACATTAGGAAGCAGTACAGAGAGTTTCCTTCCTTCTAGGAGGAGACATTAGGAGGCAGTACAGAGAGATTCCTTCCTTCTGGAGGAGACATTAGGAGGCAGTACAGTGAGTTTCCTTCCTTCTAGGAGGAGAGATTAGGAGGCAGTACAGAGGGTTTCCTTCCTTCTGGAAGAGACATTAGGAGGCAGTACAGAGGGTTTCCTTCCTTCTGGAGGAGACATTAGGAGGCAGTACAGAGAGATTCCTTCCTTCTGGAGGAGACATTAGGAGGCAGTACAGTGGGTTTCCTTCCTTCTGGAGGAGACATTAGGAGGCAGTACAGAGAGATTCCTTCCTTCTGGAGGAGACATTAGGAGGCAGTACAGTGGGTTTCCTTCCTTCTGGAGGAGACATTAGGAGGCAGTACAGAGGGTTTCCTTCCTTCTGGAGGAGACATTAGGAGGCAGTACAGAGCGATTCCTTCCTTCTGGAGGAGATATTAGGAGGCAGTACAGAGAGTTTCCTTCCTTCTGGAGGAGACATTAGGAGGCAGTTCAGAGAGTTTCCTTCCTCCTGAAGGAGACATTAGGAGGCAGTACAGAGAGTTTGCTTCCTCCTGAAGGAGACATTAGGAGGCAGTACAGTGGGTTTCCTTCCTTCTGGAGGAGACATTAGGAGGCAGTACAGAGAGATTCCTTCCGTCTGGAGGAGACATTAGGAGGCAGTACAGAGAGTTTCCTTTCTTCTGGAGGAGACATTAGGAGGCAGTACAGAGATTCCTTCCTTCTAGGAGGAGACATTAGGAGGCAGTACAGTGGGTTTCCTTCCTTCTGGAGGAGACATTAGGTGGCAGTACAGAGTTTCCTTCCTTCTGGAGGAGAGATTAGGAGGCAGTACAGAGTTTCCTTCCTTCTGGAGGAGACATTAGGAGGCAGTACAGAGAGTTTCCTTCCTTCTAGGAGGAGACATTAGGAGGCAGTACAGAGAGATTCCTTCCTTTTGGAGAAGACATTAGGAGGCAGTACAGTGGGTTTCCTTCCTTCTAGGAGGAGACATTAGGAGGCAGTACAGAGAGTTTCCTTCCTTCTAGGAGGAGAGATTAGGAGGCAGTACAGAGGGTTTCCTTCCTTCTGGAAGAGACATTAGGAGGCAGTACAGAGGGTTTCCTTCCTTCTGGAGGAGACATTAGGAGGCAGTACAGAGAGATTCCTTCCTTCTGGAGGAGACATTAGGAGGCAGTACAGTGGGTTTCCTTCCTTCTGGAGGAGACATTAGGAGGCAGTACAGAGAGATTCCTTCCTTCTGGAGGAGACATTAGGAGGCAGTACAGTGGGTTTCCTTCCTTCTGGAGGAGACATTAGGAGGCAGTACAGAGAGATTCCTTCCTTCTTGTGGAGACATTAGGAGGCAGTACAGTGGGTTTCCTTCCTTCTGGAGGAGACATTAGGAGGCAGTACAGAGATTCCTTCCTTCTGGAGGAGACATTAGGAGGCAGTACAGAGAGTTTCCTTCCTTCTAGGAGGAGACATTAGGAGGCAGTACAGTGGGTTTCCTTCCTTCTGGAGGAGACATTAGGAGGCAGTACAGAGCGATTCCTTCCTTCTGGAGGAGATATTAGGAGGCAGTACAGAGAGTTTCCTTCCTTCTGGAGGAGACATTAGGAGGCAGTACAGAGAGTTTGCTTCCTCCTGAAGGAGACATTAGGAGGCAGTACAGAGAGTTTCCTTCCTTCTGGAGGAGACATTAGGTAGCAGTACAGAGAGTTTCCTTCCTTCTGGAGGAGACATTAGGAAGCAGTACAGAGAGTTTCCTTCCTTCTAGGAGGAGACATTAGGAGGCAGTACAGAGAGATTCCTTCCTTCTGGAGGAGACATTAGGAGGCAGTACAGTGAGTTTCCTTCCTTCTAGGAGGAGAGATTAGGAGGCAGTACAGAGGGTTTCCTTCCTTCTGGAAGAGACATTAGGAGGCAGTACAGAGGGTTTCCTTCCTTCTGGAGGAGACATTAGGAGGCAGTACAGAGAGATTCCTTCCTTCTGGAGGAGACATTAGGAGGCAGTACAGTGGGTTTCCTTCCTTCTGGAGGAGACATTAGGAGGCAGTACAGAGAGATTCCTTCCTTCTGGAGGAGACATTAGGAGGCAGTACAGTGGGTTTCCTTCCTTCTGGAGGAGACATTAGGAGGCAGTACAGAGGTTTTCCTTCCTTCTGGAGGAGACATTAGGAGGCAGTACAGAGCGATTCCTTCCTTCTGGAGGAGATATTAGGAGGCAGTACAGAGAGTTTCCTTCCTTCTGGAGGAGACATTAGGAGGCAGTTCAGAGAGTTTCCTTCCTCTTGAAGGAGACATTAGGAGGCAGTACAGAGAGTTTGCTTCCTCCTGAAGGAGACATTAGGAGGCAGTACAGTGGGTTTCCTTCCTTCTGGAGGAGACATTAGGAGGCAGTACAGAGAGATTCCTTCCGTCTGGAGGAGACATTAGGAGGCAGTACAGAGAGTTTCCTTTCTTCTGGAGGAGACATTAGGAGGCAGTACAGAGATTCCTTCCTTCTAGGAGGAGACATTAGGAGGCAGTACAGTGGGTTTCCTTCCTTCTGGAGGAGACATTAGGTGGCAGTACAGAGTTTCCTTCCTTCTGGAGGAGAGATTAGGAGGCAGTACAGAGTTTCCTTCCTTCTGGAGGAGACATTAGGAGGCAGTACAGAGAGTTTCCTTCCTTCTGGAGGAGACATTAGGAGGCAGTACAGAGATTCCTTCCTTCTGGAGGAGACATTAGGAGGCAGTACAGAGAGTTTCCTTCCTTCTGGAGGAGACATTAGGAGGTAGTACAGAGAGTTTCCTTCCTTCTGGAGGAGACATTAGGAGGTAGTACAGTGGGTTTCCTTCCTTCTGGAGGAGATATTAGGAGGCAGTACAGAGAGTTTGCTTCCTTCTGGAGGAGACATTAGGAGGCAGTACAGAGTTTGCTTCCTTCTGGAGGACATTAGGAGCCAGTACAGAGAGTTTCCTTCCTTCTGGAGGAGACATTAGGAGGCAGTACAGTGGGTTTCCTTCCTTCTGGAGGAGACATTAGGAGGTAGTACAGAGAGTTTCCTTCCTTCTGGAGGAGTCATTAGGAGGTAGTACAGAGAGTTTCCTTTCTTCTGGAGGAGACATTAGGAGGCAGTACAGAGAGTTTCCTTTCTTCTGGAGGAGACATTAGGAGGTAGTACAGAGAGTTTCCTTCTGGAGGAGACATTAGGAGGCAGTACAGTGTTTGCTTCCTTCTGGAGGAGATATTAGGAGGCAGTACAGAGAGTTTCCTTCCTTCTGGAGGAGACTTTAGGAGGCAGTACAGAGAGTTTCCTTCCTTCTGGAGGAGACTTTAGGAGGCAGTACAGAGAGTTTCCTTCCTTCTGGAGGAGACATTAGGAGGCAGTACAGTGTTTGCTTCCTTCTGGAGGAGATATTAGGAGGCAGTACAGAGAGTTTCCTTCCTTCTGGAGGAGACTTTAGGAGGCAGTACAGAGAGTTTCCTTTCTTCTGGAGGAGACTTTAGGAGGCAGTACAGAGAGTTTCCTTCCTTCTGGAGGAGACATTAGGAGGTAGTACAGAGTTTGCTTCCTTCTGGAGGACATTAGGAGGCAGTACAGAGAGTTTCCTTCCTTCTGGAGGAGACATTAGGAGGTAGTACAGTGGGTTTCCTTCTGGAGGAGACATTAGGAGGCAGTACAGTGGGTTTCCTTCCTTCTGGAGGACATTAGGAGGCAGTACAGTGGGTTTCCTTCCTTCTGGAGGAGGCCTTTTTACCACCCGAGCTCGTGCCCATGTCGCTGTCCATGGTCAGACTGCGCGGTTCCTTTGCTGCCTGCTGGATGCCGTTTCTGTGCGTCCAGCACGGTGAGATCCGGGCAGGGTCCGGCCTCATCTCCGCACATTTTGCTCTTTCAGAAGCCGATGATCCTGGTCTGTGCACAATGCTGGCGAATGCCTGGGATTTCTGCTGGTAAACTCCACACCAAGTTGCTGCACTTTGCCCATCACCCGGTGGAGCATCTACAAGAATTACTCAACAACACGCGCAGAATGACAGCGAGACGTGAAGAAGAAAACAAACTCCCAAGAAAATGCTTGACAAGCGCGCAGCCTTTTGGAGCACAGCTCTGGCGCACTTCTGCTGTAAACTCCCATCTTCAGAGCAGTGAGGGTACAAAGAACGCGTCCCATCTGCTCCCGATCTTCAGCCAGCTCCAGATTACACATCGCTCCGTCACCGCCAAGGGCTTGTCAGATCCCGAAACTGCTAATGGCAGGAGCAGTGGTAATGAATTTATCACTTTCCAGAATGAGGACGCCGCCACCACGGGAGACCGTGCAGTATACAGACTCCATCCTCCCTATTATATGCTCTGCCATGTTCTACCTGGTGTCTGGTCTGCGGGCTGAATGTTGTATACAAGGGCGTAATGATCGTGGTCGCAGAGGGTGCAGCGCTAGATACTAGCGCCTATTTCAGCAGAATGGGCCCATCAGAGGCCAGCAGTTAACGCCGGTGTGCCAGGCAGTGATCTCAAATGTTGGCCATAGCAGGCACACCGATGTCAGTGCCGGCCAGGAGAAAAAGAGCAAAAAAAAAAGGGAAAGCGAGAGAGACAGAAAGCGAGAGCGAGAGAGAGAAAGTGAGAGAGAAAGCGAGAGAGAGAGAAAGCGAGAGAGAGAGAAAGCGAGAGAGAGAGAAAGCGAGAGAGAGAGAGAGAAAGCGAGAGAGAGAGACAGAAAGCGAGAGCGAGAGAGAGAAAGCGAGAGAGAAAGCGAGAGAGAGAGAAAGCGAGAGAGAGAGAGAGAAAGCGAGAGAGAAAGCGAGAGAGAGAGAGAGAAAGCGAGAGAGAGAGAGAGAGAAAGCGAGAGAGAGAGAGAGAAAGCGAGAGAGAGAGAGAGAAAGCGAGAGAGAGAGAGAGAAAGCGAGAGAGAGAGAGAGAAAGCGAGAGAGAGAGAGAGAAAGCGCGAGAGAGAGAAAGCGCGCGAGAGAGAAAGCGCGCGAGAGAGAAAGCGCGCGAGAGAGAAAGCGCGCGAGAGAGAGAAAGCGCGAGAGAGAGAAAGCGCGCGAGAGAGAAAGCGCGCGAGAGAGAAAGCGCGCGAGAGAGAAAGCGCGCGAGAGAGAGAGAAAGCGCGAGAGAGAGAGAAAGCGCGAGAGAGAGAGAAAGCGCGAGAGAGAGAGAAAGCGAGAGAGACAGAAAGCGAGAGAGACAGAAAGCGAGAGAGACAGAAAGCGAGAGAGACAGAAAGCGAGAGAGACAGAAAGCGAGAGAGACAGAAAGCGAGAGAGACAGAAAGCGAGAGAGACAGAAAGCGAGAGAGACAGAAAGCGAGAGAGACAGAAAGCGAGAGAGACAGAAAGCGAGAGAGACAGAAAGCGAGAGAGACAGAAAGCGAGAGAGACAGAAAGCGAGAGAGACAGAAAGCGAGAGAGACAGAAAGCGAGAGAGACCGAAAGCGAGAGAGACCGAAAGCGAGAGAGACCGAAAGCGAGAGAGACAGAAAGCGAGAGAGACAGAAAGCGAGAGAGACAGAAAGCGAGAGAGACAGAAAGCGAGAGAGAGAGAGCGAGAGAGAGAGAGCGAGAGAGAGAGAGAGAGAGCGCGAGAGAGAGAGCGCGAGAGAGAGAGCGCGAGAGAGAGAGCGCGAGAGAGAGAGCGCGAGAGACAGAAAGCGAGAGAGACAGAAAGCGAGAGAGACAGAAAGCGAGAGAGACAGAAAGCGAGAGAGACAGAAAGCGAGAGAGACAGAAAGCGAGAGAGACAGAAAGCGAGAGAGACAGAAAGCGAGAGAGAGAGCGCGAGAGAGAGCGCGAGAGAGAGCGCAAGAGAGAGAGAGCGCGAGAGAGAGCGCGAGAGAGAGAGCGAGAGAGAGAGAACGAGAGAGAGAGAACGAGAGAGAGAGAACGAGAGAGAGAGAACGAGAGAGAGAACGAGAGAGAGAACGAGAGAGAGAACGAGAGAGAGAACGAGAGAGAGACAAAGAGCAGGACAAAGAACAAGAGAAAGAAAGAAATAGAAAGTAAGAGAAAAAAGAGGGAAAGAGCGAAAGATTGAAAGAGAAAGAAAGAGTGAGACAAAGATAACGAGACAAAGAACAAGAGAGAAAAAGAGAAATAAAGAGAAAAAGAGAGAGAAGGAGTGAGAGAAAGGAGAGAGAAGGAGAAAAAGAGAGAGAGAAAGAAATAAAGAGCTAGAGATGGAGAGAGAATGTTTTCAGGCATTTTTATTACTTTCTGCAAAGTCAGAAGCTTCCATAAGTCAGCCAGGATCTCAGGAAGAGAATTGCGGACTTGCACGAGTCTGGTTCATCCTTGGGTGCAATTTTGGCGAAAAGTTGTTTGTAAGATGGGAGTTTCCCTGTGGTAGGTGACTGCAGGGCAAGGAAGACATACGTCCTGGGATTAGCCCACATGGGGAGGATATATGTGACGCCCTGACAAAATCAGGTTGTCACAGAAAACTGGATCCCTCCTCCTTGGCCTTCCAACACAACCCCACACAGGTGCAAACACCAGCCACAAAAGCCTAGTCATCCCCCCAGGACAATAGGGACACACCAGAGGCGGGGCCAGGCAGATGGTGACGCCCACCTAGGGGTCCTGAGGTGTCAAGGGAGGGAACAAACGAGTTGAGAGGAGTCAGTGAAAGTAAGAGGACAGTGAAGTGGTAGTCGGGGTTTGTAGCTCCTGGACTACAGGACTACCTGAGCTGACTAGGTGGCAGACGGCAGAGCAGGGCCACAGGCGACAGAGATCCGGTCTTGGGAGACCTTAAGTGAACCGGGGCAGGGTTGTAGCCCGCCGGTGCCGACAGCGGGAATCCGGTCTGGAGGCCAAGCACAGTCGGGGTGCCTGGACCCTAGGGCGAGGACAGCTGCAAGTACCTTTCCAATTAACCAGCAGGGGACAAGATTCCAAGTCTTGTCCCACTAGCGGCCCAGATAGAGCGAGACGGAAGCCCAACAAGGGGGATAGGGCGTCTGCAAGTGCCTGCTAAGATCCCACGGGTCAGTTCTCATGGGCCACAGCTCCCAACATGCAAAGTACCGGGAGTGGACTTCCCTGTTTCATGTGGACTAGACAACACACAAGACATTAACCTAAAGTGCAGGAGGAAGGGACCCTGTTCTGTCCACCGGTGTGCGGGACCCGAGCACACCCCTCCGGAGGCTACCGGTTAGTGGCAGTTGGTTTACTATCTGGACTCTGTGTGATTTTATTCAAAACAGTGAGTACACCAGTATCAGCCAGTCCATCCCCGCAGCCTGCGCCCCAGCACTCCAACTCACCGACACCTGGGCCCCGGGACAACACCTCCCCTACCCGTGGAGGGGATACCATCCTGCTGCCCCGCTCCATCAGCCCCGGGCACCCCATACTAAGGCAGCGGCGGTGTCACCAACCAACACCGCAACCCACTGGTAGCGTCACTGATACAACCTCCCTCCATATAATCTTAACCCTCCTTTTTCACTTGTGGGCAACGGACGGCTGCACGCGCCCGGGTCCGGCTGCCACTCGAGCCACAGCAACCGCCCGGATCCGAGGGTTTCGAGCAGCCCCCCCTGCCATGGCCTGTCCCCCGCCCGCAACAAAACTTGGCATCACGAGCAGGATACTTACCCGATCCACTAACTTGGGTGAAGTGCGCCTTTCCTGGACTGTTGACCTGTGAAACGCTGCAATTTTTCGGACTGCTGCCATCTTGCCCGCCACTTTGAAAAAAAGGACAACCTCACCATCTTCATCCCCAAAAAGATCGCGAGTCTGGAGCTCCGCCCACCTTCATGTGAACGCAGCCGGAGATTGCTGTTGACAAACCAAGGGGGAGGGCGAGAGTGCGGCATGTGACCAGAGCTGATAAAGTGCAGAGACACCAGGACTCTGCAGAGACCTGATCCTGGATACCGAGGCGGCAAGATGTCAGCGCAGCCCAGCAGACTGTGCCCGGAAAGTCCCGTCCCCGGGACCGCCGACTGGGTGGAGGAGCAAACTAAGAGGATGTGTTGGAAGGTCAGGGCCCAAGTGTACCTTATGCTAACGGAGTGGACGTCGGAGATGAAGGACCTGGCTGCAACCATTTGGGCGCGTGAAGTGGAGACGACCTCTGAGGATCGGGTAAGCGGAGGCCCATGCCCTTATGTTCCCCAGGAACTGGCCTGCCTGGCTGAAGGACCCGGCCCGTTCCCGTCCGCCACGACACTCCCATCACCGCCCCTGCCCGTGGCCAATGTCACGACCTACCCGTTGCCCCAACCAGCGGCAGCGGAACCCGAAGCCTCTAAGGAGGGGGATCCAGCTGCTGGGACCTCCGGCCATGTCCTAATCACCACTCCGGCACTTACACCCGGCCCCGAGCCTGGCCGCACCGCCGATGACATCTGACCCGGCCCCGAGCCAGGCCGCACACCGATGACATCTAATCCGGCCCCAAGCCAGGCCGCACACCGATGACATCTAATCCGGCCCCAAGCCAGGCCGCACCACCGATGACATCTGACCCGGCCCCAAGCCTGGTCGCACCGCTGATTACGTCCGTCTCGGCCCCGAGCCTAGCAGCACCACCGAAAACATCCGTCCCGACCCAGAGTCTGGCCGCTACGCAGGCGGCACCCGTCCCTGTCTTTACCCCAACTGCAGCACCAATCGCTCCCAGGTTTTCCGCCCCAGCTGAGAAGCAGCTGGTGTGCTCCTGCAAAAGTGAGGAGCAGCCCGCTGATAGATGGGGCCCACGGCAATGAGTCGCCCCATGCCGCAGCGGTCGCCTCCGGGACACTGCTCCACCTGCAGGGTCGGATTCTTCCGACTTCAGCCTCCAGCTCAGCGGTGGTCATCGGCCTGGTCCATCCCAGCTCCTCGCGGTCGCTCCCCGCTGACGCCATCTTGCCTCGCTCGCTACTCCACAGGTTCTGCTCACACTCTCTGCTCAGTTTCGTTTCTTCCACCAGACTGGGACGTCCCCGCCATCTAGAGCCAGATCCGCCCCCATCTTCTCCTTTCGCGGGGCCAGATCGCTCCAGGGGTTTAGGACAGCCACACCTCTTCGTGGGCAGTACTCCCCTTCTGCGCGGGTTGCAGTCTTCAATTTTGCGCGCTTTTGCAGTGTCCATATGGCGGCGGTCCAAATTTTCTGATCGGAACTCCAAGGCACACGCTCACCTGTCTTAACAGGTCTAGTCCTTATCCTGTTCATGACGCCAGGAATGAGTCTCCCCACGCCGCGGCAGTCGCCTCCGGGAGACTGCTCCACCTCCAGAGATGCCGCAGGGACTACTCTTTGGGATATTCTCTGGCAACAGGTATGTCAGGTTATTTACTTCTGAGTCGTGACGCCACTCTCTGTTTGCGATCAGAGTTATGGGTGACCGACACTGCAGTTAACGAGCATCTGGAGTTGATGGAATGTACAGTTGGGTGGTGTGGCCTCTCGAAAGTGAGGCCAGCCCCAGGGGCTCGGGTGTATGTGTGTGGAACAGGTCACAGAAGAACTCAGTCTCAGTCCAAAGTGTCTTTCAACTTGTTTACTCACGTTCTGCTGGTGGTGTGCGATAACCCGGGTGATACGGAGATACACCAGGTGGAACCAGGTATCCGTCAGGCTGGTATAAGGATAACCGCTAACTCGCCTTCCTGGCAATTCTTGTTTCGGACAACTCCTGAATTAAAGTACCGTGGGATTCATCCAGGGAAGTCGCAACTGCCTTTTTCTCCCCTTTCTGGACCGTTTGCTGGCAGCATGGACCAAGGAAGATGGCTCCAGGCTGGATCCTCCTTATGGGACCCCTCGTTGCTGCTTCTGCTCGGACTCTGTGTTGGTTGGTGTGGGACTTGTTGTCCACCCCACCGGCAGGTTTAGCAGACCACTAAATGGATGTCTGGCTCTAGGGACCTGTTCCCCGTTCGTGCCTGGTTACCAGTACTCAATTGCCTGTCCTCTCTCTTCAGGTGTCTTTCAGGCTGACTGTGTGGCAACCGTCTCCCCAGCTAACGGCTACTCCACGGGCAGGGTCTGACTAGCGTGTCCGCTCTCCTGCGTCTCCACTTCAGACTCTGCTTGCTCCTCTCCTACTCCTGTTTCTGACTGCCACGTAGCTTCCAGCCCCTCCCCAGCACCCCTAGCTGAGATGTGGTCACGCCCCCTCCTGGGTCTGCCCAGGGGTCCCCTCTAGTGTGTGTGTGGGACCTGGTGACTATGTGTCTGTGCGTACACACCCTATTCCTGCCTTTTGGATTACCTGTTTGCACTCACCCAGCATGGGTGCAGTACTCAGTGGCGCCTGACCAGGTCAGGGGCGCCACAGCAACACGAGAGGCCGGTTGTAGCCGGCGCCGAGGGCATCCGAGCGGGTCTGGCTCCTGTGCAGGAAGAGGAGCACGGGAACTGTGCCCCATACTGGGAGCGGCAGCAGGAGCTCCGCAGAGAAATAGCTGCTCGGGAAAAGAAGAAAGCCGACGTGCTTGCCCGGACCTACCGGGAAAAGGACTGCCTGCGGCAAGCCCCTTTCCGGGTCAGGGGCCCGACATACCGAGGGCCGATCCACCACTTTGACCCCCGAAAAGGGTGGGGGTTCATCTATGAGCTGGGAATAGAGTCTGAAATTTTTGTGTCCCGGAGGGATCTGGCCCCTCATCTGCCAACAGGACATCCAGATCGGGATCTGGAACCCGGGGACTTGGTGAGCTACACCCGGCATTGTGGAGAGCGGGGGTGGTTTGCCCTCGATGTGAAGAGGTGGGTAATGGTTGACGAGAAGCCATGCCTAGTCTCCCACCGTCACCTTCACCAACATGAAAAGGAGTAAATAGGTAGCGGGACCCGGCTACCTCCTTTCCCCAGTTAACCCAGCCTTACCTTTTTGTTGTTTATGGACCATGGCCTCAGGACTGGAAGAGGCCACCCAAAAACTTTCTTGGGTTCTTGCACATATCCCCCATTTGCCTTCTTGTTCCTCTACCCACCAGGACTGTAACACCCACTGGAGAGGACTGGTTGGAGGAAGGGCCTGCGGTAGAGTCACTACTAAAACCGGTGGCTAACCTCCAGGCCAGAGGGTTCTGGACTTTGGGGTGGAATGGTGGGAAAGGGACTGTTTTTGCAACGTTCAAGTAAAGTGCCTCCCTGTGAAGGGATGAAATGTACATCATGTTGTAAAACATTAACATGTTATAACTTTTTACAGAAGCAGTTAACAAAAACTGGTGGTCAGACAGCCCGAGGACGGGCTGTGTTCTACCAAGGGGGAGTGTGACGACCTGACAAAATCAGGTTGTCACAGAAGACTGCATCCATCTTCCAGATGCAGGATTCTCTGCTCTTTGGCCTTCCAACACAACCCCACACAGGTACATAACACCAGCCACAAAAGCCTAGTCACCCCCTCAGGACAATAGGGACACACCAGTGGGCGGGGCTAGGCAGATAGTGACGCCCACCTAGGGGTTCTGAGGTGTCAAGGAGAGGGAACAAAGGAGTTGAGAGGATACAGAGGAGTTGAGAGGAGTCAGTGGAAGTGAGAGGACAGTGAAGTGGGAGTCGGGGTTGTAGCTCCCGGACTACCTGAGCTGGCTAGGTGGCAGACAGCAGAGCAGGGTCACAGGCGACGGAGATCCGGTCGCGGGAGACCTTAAGTGGACCGGGGCAAGGTTGTAGCCCGCCGGTGCCAACGGCCGTGCACAGTCGGGGTACCTGGACCCTAGGGCGAGGACAGCAGCAAGCACCTTTCCAATTAACCAGCAGGGGACAAGATTCCAAGTGTTGTCCCACTAACAGCCCAGATAGAGCGAGACAGAAGCCCAACGAGGGGGATAGGGCGTCTGCAATTGCCTGCTAAGATCCCACAGGTCAGTTCTCACGGGCCACAGCTCCCACGGAAAGGTCACCGGGAGTGGACTTCCCCATTTCATAAGGACTAGTTAACACACAAGACACCAACCTAAAGTGCAGGAGGAAGGGTCCCTGTTCTGTCCACTGCGCCCCATCACTCCATCTCACCGACACCTGCTGACCCGCTCCATCAGCCCCAGGCACCCCATACCAAGGCAGCGGCAGTGCCACCAATAATCACCACAACCCACGGGTGGCGTCACTGACACAACCTCCCCCCATATAGACTTAACCCTCCTTTTTCACTTGTGGGCAACGGACGGCTGCACGCGCCCGGGTCCGGCTGCCACTCGAGCCACAGCAAGCGCCCAGATCCGAGCGTCTCGAGCAGCCCGCCCCTGCCGTGGTCTGTCCCCAGCCCGTAACATATAGGCCCCAGGGGAACAGGACCGACTGCATCTTAGATCAGATGGAGGGTTTGACTGTAATGGAGTTTGGAGGTGCAGGTCGTTAAATACCTAAGGTTGCAGTTCGTGGATGATCTTGTTAACTCTGAAGCAATTCACATAAGAGAACTAAAAGGCTAGAAATGGACTAATGGCCCCAATACTAGAGACTGAGCTAGTGGAGGTTCTGCAGGTGGAGCCCCAGACCCTTCCTGGCAGGGATAACTACCAACTCTAATGCCAGCAGAGAGATCTTCACTAGGACTATGGTGACCACCTTACCCCCCTCTTGTCTGAAGAGGATAGGGTTCCCAGAGGAAGTGCTTGAGATGTTGGGATTCGGTCTGAGGGCCTGAGTCTCAATCCCCACCAAAGTGAGTGTACTCCTTGGAGATCCTCTGGAGACAGGGAAGACGAAGGTAGTCTGTTGGGTAGGAAACTGAACTTAAGTAACTTTATTGCTGAATACCTCAAGTTGTATGAAGACGAATGTACTAAAGTCTAAGCTAAGCCCCCGGGAGCAGGGCCCTCTTCCCTCTGTACTAGTCTGTGTATTGGAATCAATGCTCTATAAATATATAATAATAATAATAATAATAAAGTCATGTGCGTCACACTGGAAGTTGAATTTGTTGAACAAAAAGACTCCTTAGAAAAGAACTGCTTGCCTCGGTGTTTGTCTTCACTGCGGATGGGAACTGGTTTGCCCAAGACATCGGCAATGTGCAGCCGCTCCAAAAAGGTATAACCTGCACCACACAAACCCGAGTACCCAACCAGGTCCACAACACCACCACACACAATATCCCCAACCCTGTGTAGCTGGACAGGTCGTCTAAGGACCGAGCCTCGAGCACGGCTTCTGCCCCGGGCCACCATCCCAACCAATCACAAATTATTATAATCTTACAAAAACCAAGTCAAACTGCAAAAAAATAAAATGGTGATCGCAATGATGAGCACACAACAAGGGGAAATGTGGGACCAAATGTGGGACCATCAGGAGGTGACGATCAGTCACAGTTATCGTATATAGGACGGTGAAAGAGTGAAAAGGAATAAGTCATTGCTGACAGATCCATCCGAAAATTCTCCCAGGTCAGAAATCATCAATTACTAGTCCAACCTTACAGATGCCCCTGAGACACCGACACATCAGAAGAGCCACGAAGCTGGCACCATCCAAGAGGATGTACAAGACGCAGTGCCGCCACCATCCACGAGGATGCACTAGACGCAGCGCCGCCACCATCTAAGAGGATGCACTAGACGCAGCGCCGCCACCATCTAAGAGGATGCACTAGACGCAGCGCCGGCACCATCCACGAGGATGCACTAGACACAGCGCCGGCACCATCCACGAGGATGCACTAGACGCAGCGCCGCCACCATCCACAAGGATGCACTAGACGCAGCGCCGCCACCATCCACGAGGATGCACTAGACACAGCGCCGCCACCATCCAAGAGGATGCACTAGACGCAGCGCCGCCACCATCAACAAGGATGCACTAGACGCAGCGCCGTCACCATTCAAGAGGATGCACTAGACGCAGTGCTGCCACCATTCAAGAGGATGCACTAGACGCAGTGCTGCCACCATTCAAGAGGATGCACTAGACGCAGTGCTGCCACCATCCACGAGGATGCACTAGACGCAGCGCCAGCACCATCCACGAGGATGCACTAGACGCAGCGCCAGCACCATCCACGAGGATGCACTAGACGCAGTTCTGCCACCATCCACGAGGATGCACTAGACGCAGTGCTGCCACCATTCAAGAGGATGCACTAGACGCAGTGCTGCCACCATTCAAGAGGATGCACTAGACGCAGTGCTGCCACCATTCAAGAGGATGCACTAGACCCAGTGCTGCCACCATTCAAGAGGATGCACTAGACGCAGCGCCAGCACCATCCACGAGGATGCACTAGACGCAGTGCTGCCACCATCCACGAGGATGCACTAGACGCAGCGCCGCCACCATTCAAGAGGATGCACTAGACGCAGTGCTGCCACCATTCAAGAGGATGCACTAGACGCAGTGCTGCCACCATCCACGAGGATGCACTAGACGCAGTGCTGCCACCATTCAAGAGGATGCACTAGACGCAGTGCTGCCACCATCCACGAGGATGCACTAGACGCAGCGCCAGCACCATCCACGAGGATGCACTAGACGCAGCGCCAGCACCATCCACGAGGATGCACTAGACGCAGTTCTGCCACCATCCACGAGGATGCACTAGACGCAGTGCTGCCACCATTCAAGAGGATGCACTAGACGCAGTGCTGCCACCATTCAAGAGGATGCACTAGACGCAGTGCTGCCACCATTCAAGAGGATGCACTAGACCCAGTGCTGCCACCATTCAAGAGGATGCACTAGACGCAGCGCCAGCACCATCCACGAGGATGCACTAGACGCAGTGCTGCCACCATCCACGAGGATGCACTAGACGCAGCGCCGCCACCATTCAAGAGGATGCACTAGACGCAGTGCTGCCACCATTCAAGAGGATGCACTAGACGCAGTGCTGCCACCATTCAAGAGGATGCACTAGACGCAGTGTTGCCACCATTCAAGAGGATGCACTAGACGCAGCGCCAGCACCATCCACGAGGATGCACTAGACGCAGTGCTGCCACCATTCAAGAGGATGCACTAGACGCAGTGCTGCTACCATTCAAGAGGATGCACTAGACACAGCACCAGCACCATCCACGAGGATGCACTAGACGCAGTGCTGCCACCATCCAAGAGGATGCACTAGACGCAGTGCTGACACCATTCAAGAGGATGCACTAGACGCAGTGCTGCCACCATTCAAGAGCATGCACTAGACGCAGTGCTGCCACCATTCAAGAGGATGCACTAGACGCAGCGCCAGCACCATCCACGAGGATGCACTAGACGCAGTGCTGCCACCATCCACGAGGATGCACTAGACGCAGTGCTGCCACCATCCGTGAGGATGCACTAGACGCAGCGCCGCCACCATCCACGAGGATGCACTAGACGCAGTGCTGCCACCATCCGTGAGGATTCACTAGACGCAGCGCCGCCACCATCTAAAAGGATGCACTAGACGCACTGCTGCCACCATCCACGAGGATGCACTAGACACAGTGCCACCATCATCCACAAAAATATAGTAGGAAACATCGCTGCCACCATCCAGGAGGATGCACTAGACCAGTGATGGCCAACCTTTTGAGCTCGATGTGCTAAAGTTCATAAAAAAAACAAGCAAAACTCGGGTGGTGACGTTCCATGATCCCAATATTTCAGGTATTTGCAACTCCGCACAGCGATTTAATCTCACCTGCAGAGAACAGGGACAGGGCATTTGATATCGTCGTTTCCAATGATAGGCATTCTGAAGTCACAGGGGCCTCGGGGTACGACATCGTCATCTATACTCACCTGCTGTCAGTCGGAGTGGAATCGGCGCCCTTGCCGGTTCAGGACAAATGGAGGCTTTTGGTTCCCTCTCTACAGGGAGAGGAGTAGGAGGAGGTCCTGGAGTCTCCAGCTATCTCCATCCATCCACAATAGATTGATACAGTGTTACTTTATTCAGCAGGCATATTTAGCTCCCACTCGCTTGTTTTCTAAGGGCCGCTGTCGTACATCGGAGTGCCCACAGTGTCATTGCTTGGAAGCAAATTTTTCACATATGGTGTGGAGCTGCCCAGTTAGGCCCCTTTCGCACATCAGTTATTTTCCCCATCAGTCACAATCCGTCGAATTTTGAAAAAAACAGATACTGCGACTGATACAGCTGAATCCGTTTTTTTTCTCGATGTCCATTAGCGATTGATTGCGACGGATGGCCTCACGTTTCATCCGTCGTTCCATGGATCTGTCGAAATGTTTGTCTGTTGGACGGAGAGGACGTCCACAGTAACGCTTTTTGTGTACATCCAAAAAACAGACAGTGATGGATCGGTCATTTGGTAGAATGGAAGCCTATGGGCGCAGGCTCCGTCGTAACCAGTCAAATGACGGAATCCGGCGACTGATTCAGTTTTTTTTTTTAACTGAGCATGCTGCAATTTATTATTTAGCCTCCAGCTAGTCAGATCCGTCGAAAAACAGATCCGTCGCATCAGTTTAGCCACAATCTGCGACAGATCCATTAAGAAAACAGATTGTGACTGACGGCAAAAAACTGATGGGTGAAAGGGGCCTTATAGCGTCGTTCTGGCAGGAGGTGACCTCCTTGTTATGCGGGCGTCACACGGTACGATCTCTTGTGCAATTGCACGAGCGATTGTACCCGCCCCCGTCATTTGTGCATCACGGGCAATTAGTTGCCTGTGTCGCACAAAGTCGTTTAACCCCCGTCACATGTACTTACCTGCTGAGCGACCTCGCTGTGGGCGGCGAACATCCACTTCCTGAAGTGGGAGGGACGTGCGGCGTCACAGCAACCTCACACAGTGGCCAGCCAATAGAAGTGGAAGGGCGGAGATGAGCGAGATGTAAACATCCCGCCCACCTCCTTCCCTCCGCATTGCCGGCGGCAGCCGCAGGATGCAGGTAAGCTGTGTTTATCGTTCCTGGGGTGTCAGACGGAGCGATGTGTGCTGCCCTGGGTACGATGAACAACTGGCGCTATTAAAAATAAACAATTTTTTAAAAATAAGCGACAAGTACACGACTCACGATTTGTGAGCGATTCTGCGTCGCTCGAAGGTGTCACACGAAACGACGGCGCAAGCGATGCCGGATGTGCGACAATGTTGGTAGAGGTGTCCATCGATATTACTATTGTGTCCATGCTGTTTGTAGCCACCCTTGGAAATTGTTATGTATAATCCAAACTGTAACACTTGATTTTGTTGTTAATAAAACGAAGTTAAAAGAAAAAAAAAAAATTCGGGCGGTGTGTCACTCGTAGAAAAGTCCATAATTGTGTGATATTTGTAGCTCTAATAACAAAAAGTTATCATTTTAAAGGGAGCCTGTCACCTAGAATATGCGTTCTGACCTATCCGCAGACGCATGGGTGCCCTAATTACACCTCCCTACCCATCCCTGTGTTATAAAACTGTATAATATCAAAGTAATAAAAGACGTTTTATTACCTTCATATTTCCTATGTAAATTAGAGCGCTTCTGGTCACAGGGGCGGCGCCTTGCCCTGCATACTGCGCACGTGTACACTTACTATTGTGGCAGGCTTCTCTTCCGGGTTCTCATTGGCAGTTTCAGACTCGCACTGCACATGCGCAGTGCGCGTCTGAAGCCGGCCTGTGAACACCCGGAAAAGAAGAAATGCGCGCAGGTTAGAATGAGCGACGATGACGTCGCTCATGTGACTCCATGGTATCACGCCCACAGGGGCGTGATACCACGGAAAGTATGAAGACGTCCATAGGGCAAGGCGCCGCCCATGTGACCAGAAGCTCTCTAATTTACATAGGAAATTAAAGTTAATAAAACGTTTTTTTTTTTTTATTACTTTCATATTAGACAATCTTACAACACAAGGATGGGGAGGTGTAATTAGGGCACACATGCGTCTGCTGATAGGTTAGAACGCATATTCTAGGTGACAGGTTCCCTTTAATATATGTACTGTATATACTAATAAAGCAAAAATAATTGTTTACTTTACTTGCTTACTGACTTTTTTTGCTGAATTTCATTGGCTAAATCTTCAATTAAAGGTTGGTATTTCGTACACTTCAAACCCAAGCAAGCCCAGTCCCTCATACCCCAGTAGTCACTATCTCCTTCCTCTCCCCCAGCAGTCATTATCTCTTCTCCACCTCCCTCTCCCCCAGCAGTCACTATCTCCTTCCTCTCCCCCAGCAGTCATTATCTCTTCTCCACCTCCCTCTCCCCCAGCAGTAATCATCTCCTCCCTCTCCCCCAGCAGTCATTATCTCTTCTCCACCTTCCTCTCCCCCAGCAGTCACTATCTCCTTCCTCTCCCCCAGCAGTCATTATCTCCTTCCTCTCCCCCAGCAGTCATTATCTCTTCTCCACCTCCCTCTCCCCCAGCAGTCATTATCTCCTCCCTCTCCCCCAGCAGTCATTATCTCTTCTCCACCTCCCTCTCCCCCAGCAGTCACTATCTCCTTCCTCTCCACCAGCAGTCATTATCTCTTCTCCACCTCCCTCTCCCCCAGCAGTCATTATCTCCTTCCTCTCCACCAGCAGTCATTATCTCTTCTCCACCTCCCTCTCCCCCAGCAGTCACTATCTCCTTCCTCTCCCCCAGTAGTCCATTATCTCTTCTCCACCTCCCTCTCCCCCAGCAGTCATTATCTCCTCCCTCCCTGCAACCACATGCGCTCCACACACGTTTCCCATGCTCCACCACATGCGCTCCACACACACATTTCCCGCGCCCCCACATGCGCTCCACACACGTTTCCCATGCTCCACACATTTCCCGCGCCCCCACATGCGCCACACACACACACATTTCCCGCGCCCCCACATGCGCCCCACACACACACACAAAATTTCCTGCGCCCCCACATGTGCTCCACACGTTTCCCATGCTCCACACATTTCCCACGCCCCCACATTCGCCACACACACACACACACACACACATTTCCCGCGCCCCCACATGCGCCACACACACATTTCCTGCGCCCCCACATCGGCTCCACACATGTTTCCCATGCTCCACACATTTCCCGCGCCCCCACATGCGCCCCACACACACACACACACACTTCCTGCGCCCCGACATGCGCTCCACACACATTACCCATGCGCCACACATTTCCCGCGCCCCCACATGCGCTCCACACACATTACCCATGCTCCACACATTTCCCGCGCCCCCACATGCGCTCCATACACACACACACACACACACATTTCCTGCGCCCCCACATGCGCCCCACACACACACAATTTCCTGCGCCCCCACATGTGCTCCACACGTTTCCCATGCTCCACACATTTCCCACGCCCCCACATGCACCACACACACACACATTTCCTGCGCCCCGACATGCTCTCCACACACGTTTCCCATGCTCCACACATTTCCCGCGCCCCCACATGCGCTCCACACACACACACACACTTCCTGCGCCCCGACATGCTCTCCACACACGTTTCCCATGCTCCACACATTTCCCACGCCCCCACATGCGCCCCACACACAAACACACACACACACACACTTCCTGCGCCCCGACATGCGCTCCACACACATTACCCATGCGCCACACATTTCCCGCGCCCCCCACATGCGCTCCACACACATTACCCATGCTCCACACATTTCCCGCGCCCCCACATGCGCTCCACACACACACACACACAATTTCCTGCGCCCCCACATGTGCTCCACACGTTTCCCATGCTCCACACATTTCCCACGCCCCCACATGCGCCCACACACACACACACACACACACACACATTTCCTGCGCCCCGACATGCTCTCCACACACATTACCCATGCTCCACACATTTCCCGCGCCCCCACATGCGCTCCACACACACACACACAATTTCCTGCGCCCCCACATGTGCTCCACACGTTTCCCATGCTCCACACATTTCCCGCGCCCCCACATGTGCCACACACACACACACACACACAGTTCCTGCGCCCCGACATGCGCTCCACACACATTACTCATGCGCCACACATTTCCCGTGCCCCCACATGCGCCACACACACACACACACACACACACACACACACACTTCCTGCGCCCCGACATGCTCTCCACACACGTTTCCCATGCTCCACACATTTCCCGCGCCCCCACATGCGCCCCACACACACACACACACACACACACACACACACACACTTCCTGCGCCCCGACATGCGCTCCACACACATTACCCATGCGCCACACATTTCCCGCGCCCCCACATGCGCTCCACACACACACACACACACACACACACACATTTCCTGCGCCCCCACATGCGCCCCACACACACACAATTTCCTGCGCCCCCACATGTGCTCCACACGTTTCCCATGCTCCACACATTTCCCACGCCCCCACATGCGCCACACACACACACACACACACACACACACATTTCCTGCGCCCCCACATGCGCTACACACACACACACACACACACACACACACTTCCTGCGCCCCCACATGCGCCCCACACACACACATTTCCCGCGCCCCCACGTGCGCCCCACACACGTTTCCCATGCTCCACACACGTTTCCCATGCTCCACACATTTCCCGCGCCCCCACATGCGCTCCACACACACATTTCCCGCGCCCCCACATGCGCTCCACACACGTTTCCCATGCTCCACACATTTCCCGCGCCCCCACATGCGCCACACACACACACACACACACACACACACACATTTCCCGCGCCCCCACGTGCGCCCCACACACACACAATTTCCTGCGCCCCCACATGTGCTCCACACGTTTCCCATGCTCCACACATTTCCCACGCCCCCACATGCGCCACACACACACACACATTTCCTGCGCCCCGACATGCTCTCCACACACGTTTCCCATGCTCCACACGTTTCCCCATGCTCCACACATTTCCCGCGCCCCCACATGCGCTCCACACAAACACACGCACACACTTCCTGCGCCCCGACATGCTCTCCACACACGTTTCCCATGCTCCACACATTTCCCGCGCCCCCACATGCGCCACACACACACACACACACACACACACACACTTCCTGCGCCCCCACATGCGCCCCACACACACACAATTTCCTGCGCCCCCCACATGTGCTCCACACGTTTCCCATGCGCCACACATTTCCCGCGCCCCCCACATGCGCTCCACACACACACACACACACACACACACACACACACTTCCTGCGCCCCGACATGCTCTCCACACACGTTTCCCATGCTCCACACACGTTTCCCATGCTCCACACATTTCCCGCGCCCCCACATGCGCTCCACACACACATTTCCCGCGCCCCCACATGCGCTCCACACACGTTTCCCATGCTCCACACATTTCCCGCGCCCCCACATGCGCCACACACACACACACACACATTTCCCGCGCCCCCACGTGCGCCCCACACACGTTTCCCATGCTCCACACACGTTTCCCATGCTCCACACATTTCCCGCGCCCCCACATGCGCTCCACACACACATTTCCCGCGCCCCCACATGCGCTCCACACACGTTTCCCATGCTCCACACATTTCCCGCGCCCCCACATGCGCCACACACACACACACACACACACACACACATTTCCCGCGCCCCCACGTGCGCCCCACACACACACAATTTCCTGCGCCCCCACATGTGCTCCACACGTTTCCCACGCCCCCACATGCGCCACACACACACACACACATTTCCTGCGCCCCGACATGCTCTCCACACACGTTTCCCATGCTCCACACGTTTCCCCATGCTCCACACATTTCCCGCGCCCCCACATGCGCTCCACACAAACACACGCACACACTTCCTGCGCCCCGACATGCTCTCCACACACGTTTCCCATCCTCCACACATTTCCCGCGCCCCCACATGCGCCCCACACACACACACAATTTCCTGCGCCCCCACATGTGCTCCACACGTTTCCCATGCTCCACACATTTCCCACGCCCCCACATGCGCCACACACACACACATTTCCTGCACCCCGACATGCTCTCCACACACGTTTCCCATGCTCCACACATTTCCCGCGCCCCCACATGCGCTCCACACACACATTTCCCGCACCCCCACATGCGCTCCACACACACACACACATTTCCCGCACCCCCACATGCGCTCCACACACACACACACACACATTTCCCGCACCCCCACATGCGCTCCACACACACACACACACACACACACACATTTCCCGCACTCCCACATGCGCTCCACGTTTCTCACGTTCCGCACACGTATTGCGCTCCATGAGAAGTGCAGAGCGTCGTTATCTCCTCACTTGTCTCCCAGAAATCAATAACACAGACTTTACTCCTTCAGAGAGGATTGTGATACTCGACACGTCTGAGGAGAAGCTGCTGCCATCAGAACATCGAGACGCTGGAGGCGAAAGCGACTCAATTCACCTCTGTACATCGCACCGATTATGTGCAGCGAGAAAACCTCACCGACGACTACCCCCAGCAGTGCTGAAGTGCGGAGCAGATTAGACCTCATTACCCTCTCACCTCCGCTCCTACAATCGTCACATCCTATGTGGCTCACAATGCGCCATCATCACAGTCATCAAGAAATTATGTGTCCCCCTCAGATTACAAATCTACTGTGAAGCCCCGCAGGTGAAGTGTCGGTGTCGGTGCGTTACCTTCAGGGACTCCACGTTGCTGGATCTCCGTCACTGGTAGGAAATCTTCTGTTTTGATCGTGACGCCACTCTCAGTATTGCGGCCAGTAGGGACCGCCACTGCAGGTTGAGGGTCGCCTGGGGCTGATGGTGTGTGCAGTTAGATGTAGTAGCCTCCTGAGAGTGAGGCAAGCCCCAGGGCCCTGTGTAGGTTTGTAGTACCACACGTCGCAGAATGACCACACAGGCAGGATGTCTTTCAGGGTTTTTACTCACATTTGATGGCAGGGTGAGTAACCCGGGCGTAGCTGGGATGAACCAGATGGGAACCAGGTATCCTTCAGGCTGACTTTATGAGGGTGACTACTGACTCGCCTTCCTTAGCCCTTAGTGGTTTGGGGTGACCCCGACTTTTAGTCCCTATGGGGGTCACCCAGGGAAGATGCTGCAGCCTCTCTCCCCTTCGTTCGCCGTATGCTTGTTCCCCGGACCAGGCCACTCCAGCCTCTTGCCTCCTATGACCTATGGGCCCTAACTTGCGGTTACGTGGCTGCGGCTTTTGTAGTGTTGTGGTGTGGGCTTTAAGAGCCCCACACCGGCAGGTTTAGCAGAAGAAAGTTGAATCTATCCCCGCTTCGGGATCTGCCGCCCGGTTGGGCCTGGTGCTCTCTAGCAGTCTCCTTACTTCCCACTCCGTGCACTCCCTAGCTGAAGCTGGCTTTCAGGCAGCACTCCTAGTTGACCGTTCTCCCCCGTCTGTAGCCACTGCGCGGGCGCTGTTAGACAGCAACAGCCCCACAGGTCTGCTCCTCACTGAGCCCTATGGAGTTCTGCTCTAACTGACTCACTGCTCCTCCTCTCCTGTTCTTGCCTACGCCACCTAGCAACCAGACTCTCCACCACACCCCTTGAGAGGAGATGGAGGCTCTACCCCCTCCACTATTCCAGTGAAGGTGAAGGCTTGCCCCCTCCTGGGATCCCCAGGGGTCCTCTCATGGGTACATGTGTGAGACCTGATCACTATGCGCCTGTGTTCCACACCCCTGTCAGCCTTCTGGATTACCTGTATTGTACTGTCCCCAGCATGGGTGCAGTACTCAGTGGTGCCTGACCAGGTCAGGGGCGCCACACTACAAATCAGCACTGCCTGACACCGACCGATACAGAGGAGGAGGCTGCACAGAGCCCACAAAATCCGAAAAAGGTTCTGTTATCTTCCATGTGAACAGTCACAGCCTGCAATATAAAAGACAGCATGGAGGATCAGCGTCAGAGCGGCCGACCCCTCGATTATTGATACACCCAGAGAAGCTGCACCAGTCAATCTGAGGCGCAGGCGGCACATGAAGCGCGACGTGGGGCCCTGCTCTCCTAAGCATGCCCCTCAGTATATAGCATCTCTCCATATCTAACAATTGCAGGTATATCAGACACGTCAGAGGGAGCAAGGCTACAGCTGATAGCACATACTAGCCGAGGGTAAAGGTCAGTTGGATGTAAGCCCCTCCCCTGAGTAGCCTGCTCACCCAATCCCCTGCTGGAATGTGAGGAACAGACCGCAGCTCAGGGGAGTGACCTCTGTAATGAGACAATGACTATGTAGCAGAGTCTGCGCCCACCATTCCCAGTGCCGCGGCCTCTTCCTTATGATGAGAAGCTTGATATTTGGGGGATGGGCCGGTGCCCTGTTCCATCACTTCTGTAATGTGGGACTGAGATGTTCCCGGGCTCTAGCCTCTGATTCCCGCTCGTCCTGCTCCTCTGTGCTACCAGCGGAGTGACAGAAACTTCTAGACTCAGACGCTTCTATTATTGTGTTTCCAGCACAGAATTTTATATTGGATTTTGGAAGCGGAGATTTTTTTTACTTGAAAAACAAAAATAAAAGCAGATGGATGTGTTATTCCGGTGTGTGGTCTCCTGGGCACAGGAGCTGGCAGTTATTCGGGCCAGCATTAATTGCCACAAAAGTTAGAAAAACTGGGGCACATACAATTAGGATGTGGCCTGAGAAACTCCTCTCCTGAGCGCAGAAACTTCTCCCCTTCTCTCCCTGACACCTTCCATTGTAGCGACAGGCGCAGACTCCCGAAATGCCTAATTAGCTGTTCATACAGATGGCAGGCAATAAAATATCGCCGGGGTTAGTAATGCCGCGTGTCCCATGGCATCGGGATCGTGTGCGACTCTGCAGGAAGATTGTCAGCTCTTCAGAGTACGAGATTAACTCCTCATTAGACCAGAAAACGGGAAAATCCGAGAAAGACTAAAGGGAAAGTATCTTCTGTATGTAACAAATAAGAAACCACAAGAAGGAGGCGAAACAAAAGAAACAGGAAGACGGAAGGATGAACGCACGGACCGAACGACGGACGATGATTGACACGATGCAATCAGGGGATTCATACGTAGACCACTGACCCCAGCAGCTCACAGGACAGGGTCATCATACAAAGTCTGTGTTATAGTCTGAATCTTATAGGACCAGAGCCGAACCGCCGCGAGCCCGGCCGACGTGAGCCCGGCCGACGTGAGCCCGGCCGACGTGAGCCCGGCCGACGTGAGCCCGGCCGACGTGAGCCCGGCCGACGTGAGCCCAACCGAAATGAGACCAACCGAAATGAGACGGATCGCCATAAGACAGACTGCCATGAGACGGACCGCCATGAGCACTGTAGATGGAATTCTTCATGGGGGTCTTCCAAGACACAGAGGCTTTCCTACATAATATATTTTTTATGCCTAGGAATGATCTATATCTGGAGGTTTTGTACATAGCACACAGAACATCTCCTTCTGTCACCGTCTTGGACCCAGCATAGGTCCCTCCAGAAGTGACAACGGCGACATCCAGAAATCACAGAACTGTAGACGCCTGTGAACGTCTGGAGTCCGGTGACCAGATCATCCATGGAGGTTTTTCGGGTGACGCCCTGAATCCATGGGGAGGTGATTGATAGCATGTATTTCCGAGTTTGCAATTTTTCAATATGGAATAAAAAAAAATTTAAAAAAAAGGGAAGAAGGAGATAAAGCGTGCTCCATCATCATACAAAAAGGAAAAGATCTAGATAGAAAGTGAATGGTGGACACATCACCACAGCCATGTCCTGCAGCCACGTGCACTCATGATGCCACCGATATGGCAATGCTGTCATATATAGCAGGCACAAGACCACCAGCGTCTACCATCCCACTAGTGATGCAGGACGGGTCCATCTGCCCTTCAGGGTATTTATTGGATCCCCTCACCCCTGAGGGCAGCAGCCGTCAGCACTCCTGCTGTGAACCCCCAACTGACAGGAACGGTCATCAGACACGTGGGGCCAAGGCAGAAGCTACACCGCACCCTGCGGCAGGTAACTCCAGGATCGCTTTACATACAGGTATATACGGACGTACACTGATGATCAAGGAGAATAAGGGGCTTTCTACAGGGGGACATGTCGGGTGTAATGGCAGCACTGAGGAGCCCTGTGTCCAGTTCCCCAAACCTTGCACTAGGTATAGATTTACAATCGATAAACATACAATGAATGTGTGTAAAGAATTCCTATAAACGAATTCCAGGAGCCCCAGGTAAAAGCTCCAGCACCTACAGAGATAATACTAAGGGGGCGCTGGCATAGTGAGAGGATCCTGCATGGGCAACCAGCTCTACAGATAATTCTAAAAATGTCCAAAGCTGTTAATTAGTGACAAGCACGGTTTCCAATATCTGCAGCTTCGTGTTAGCCATAGTGAGGTTCTTTCTTCCTGCAGCCACCACTAGAGGGAGCTCACCACACACTGTTATACACGGCCCCCGTGAGCTCCCCCTGCTGGAGGAAGACAATCTTATGTTCTTGTCTATGGCGGGGACTTGGAGCTCTGCGTCAGAAAAACATTAATCTGCCATTAAGATAGAGTAGAAACTAAAAGAGAAACCTTGATGGCCGAAGCTCCTAATGAGCAAATCATCCAGATCTTGTCGGTGTCGGTGGTCTGTACATCATTCGGACCCCGAAACAGTAGGGTTCATTCTGTACCTCTGCCCCTACTAGAGAGCCGAATTCCAGCCCACAGTGCAGATATTCAGGTATACAGAAGGTCCCCTTGCTCCCCACAATGCAGATATTCAGGTGTACAGAAGGTCCCTTGCTCCCCACACTCGCAGGCAGCCTGAGGAGTTAGTACACCTTTAACGCCAGCATCTCTCTGCAGCCGCGGAGGACTCCAGCAGAATGTAAGCGTGGAGCACATTTCTGTGCATAATTCTGATTTGAAACACACATCTTTTATGTATCTCTTGTAATGTGTAACTTCAGAGAGTGCTGTCACTTCTCCGATGCCGGGGACTGGATGGCATACTTGAATAGTTTATTTTTATGCAGTAGGATGGTATAAAACCACAGGAAAGATCTGAAGTGATGCAAATTTAATTTGCACTGATACCAATGCAGGTTTCACATCTCAACTTTAAATGCCAGAGAAAGTGAATAATAGGCAGTTAAAATAGACTCTGCCGAGTCGGAGGAGACATCGCGGCTGTTTCTTCTGCTACTTTCAGGAAGTTTGAGATGTTATTTTCCTTCCAGAGTAGATTAAAGCCTCTTCACGGCTCCTCTTGTTTTAATTAACTCCACACAAGTGCCGGATGGACGGGATGCGTGGTAACTCTCTGAAGCAAACGAGGAACGTCTCACACATCCGACATGGTGCATTATACAACCAGCCACACCGGGGGGCGAGGAACGGGACCCCCAATATAAGGGGCATTCATCTACTGTCAGGTGACAGCCATTGATGGACGATGTGACGGGGTGTATAGCAGAGCAAAGAGAGACAACAGGCCGAGGATGATCCAACAGGTTTACTAACAGGAATACAGGAACAGCACACGACAAGTCCAAATAAAACAGATTCGGGGGCACCTCCCGATAATCCAAAGTGCCAGATCATGACGTAATAGTCCTTTTCAGAGTCCCAGAAATCCCACACAATCCACTGGACGGCGAGATCTGTCCGCAGAATCAGATCTCGCTCCCTTCCTCTTCAAAACTCAGCTCCCAACTGCACTTAGAAACAGGAGTGTATTGTCTGAGCTCGTGGGCCCGCCCCTCAAGGGTAGGGGTCTATTCAATGGTTGGGCCCACTAGAAGATTCTAGAAGGTTGGCTCCGAGATGTCTACAGGTTTGTGTAGTTGGCGTTATCCACTGCTTACGAAACAATGGGAAGTTCCCCTGGCTGTGTGGACAAGAGATAATTGCATTATGGGCCCAGAGACACAGGAGATGGGGGGAAGGTATGGTTACTTACATCCCAAGACATTTCAAAGTGTTCAGTAAGTACAACCAAAGGAAAGTGACATCACATCCTGACATAGTATTACAGCAAATACAGTGAGAAGGTAAAATACATCACATGGCATGTTATACAAAAAATATGGGATGGAGAAAAGCACATACATTATGACAAACGCCATATTGGATCTCATGGGGGCGAGGAACAGGACCCCGAATACAAGGGACGTGTAACGTGTAGTCATCTAATGTCAGGTGACAACCATTGATGGACACCATATTGGATCTCATGGGCACGAGGAACAGGTCCCCGAATATAAGGGACGTGTAACGTGCAGTCATCTACTGTCAGGTGACAACCATTGATGGACACCATATTGGATCTCATGTGGTTGAGGAACAGGACCCGAATATAAGGGACATTCATCTAATGTCAGGTGACAACCATTGATGAATGCCATATTGGATCTTATGGGGACGAGGAAAAGAACCCCGAATATAAGGGACATTCATCTAATGTCAGGTGACAACCATTGATGGACGCCATATTGGATCTCATGGGTCTGATGCCAATGCGGCTGTCAGGAGTCTACAAAAGTGGCTTCTTTCAGCTGCTGCCCACAATCCACTGCCCTGTTTAATATGGACCCCTAAATCTAAAGGCCACAGTATCCACAGATTCCCAGTGGGGGTCCGAATGCTTAGTCCCCTATATACCAACTGTTACTATTCAGCCAAAATCAGTTTCCTGGAGAAATAGTAAAACCAGTCCACAGCAGCCAAAGAACAATAAGTGGCTGAAAAGAAGTGAACCCTGGAGGAACCCAACCCACAAATCACAGCAAAAATGGGATTAATACCGTGGTGTGGCCTGTGGTGGGACGGCCATGCATAAGGATCTGGGGTGTAACAGACCCCAGACCTGAAGGGATATTAGACCCCAGCTCGATTTCGCATCAGTAGGAAATCTAAAGCATGCAAATGAGTAGCAACAATTGCAAACCCTGGAAACATTTGTTATTGGGATACCGGTTGGTTGAACTCAGCGCTGCAGTCCGATCTGTGCTGTATATTGTTTTGGTTCCATTTTATATAATGGATAATGGAAGCAAGTCTAAAGAGGGCTTTACACGCAGCGACCTCGCTAGCATTCGCACCCGCCCCCGTCGTTTGTGCGTCATGGACAAATCGCTGCCCATGGCGGACAAAATCGCTAACACCCGTCACACATACTTACCTGCCTAGAGATGTCGCTGTGGCCGGTGAACTGCCTCTTTTCTAAGGGGGCTGTTCATGCGGCGTCACAGCGATGTCACTAAGCGGCCGCCCAATAGAAACAGAGGGGCGGAGAGCAGCCGCATGAAAGTCACGCCCACCTCGTTGCCGGAGGATGCAGGTATGGTGTTGTTCATCGTTCCCGGAGTGTCACACGAAGCGATGTCCTGCCTCAGGAACGACCAACAACCTGCGTCCAAAATCAGCAACAATATTTGGGAAATGGACGACGTGTCAACGATCAACAATTAGGCGAGTATTTTGCATCATTAGCGGTCGCTCTTATGTGTCACACGCAACGACGTCGCTAACGAGGCCGGATGTACGTCACAAATTCCGTGATCCCAACGACATGTCGTTAGCGATGTCGTTGCGTGTAAAGCGGCCTTAACAGTCCAACAGGACCTCAACTTACATGTCGATAATGAAATTCATCAAAATGCAGACACAACACATTGCATCATGGAGTACAAAGCAGAAGGAGGAGCAGCAGTAGGAGAAAGTGCGGCAGGAAGAGGAGGAGGAGGAGGAGGTGCGCAGCAGGAAGAGGAGGAGCAGCAGGAGGAAAAAGTGCGGCAGGAAGAGGAGGAGGAGGTGCGCAGCAGGAAGAGGAGGAGCAGCAGGAGGAAAAAGTGCGGCAGGAAGAGGAGGAGGAGGAGGTGCGCAGCAGGAAGAGGAGGAGCAGCAGGAGGAAAAAGTGCGGCAGGAAGAGGAGGAGGAGGTGCGCAGCAGGAAGAGGAGGAGCAGCAGGAGGAGAAAGTGCGGCAGGAAGAGGAGGAGGAGGTGCGAAGCAGGAAGAGGAGGAGCAGCAGGAAGATGAGGAGCAGGTGCGCAGCAGGAAGAGGAGGAGCGCAGCAGGAAGAGGAGGTGCGCAGCAGGAAGAGGAGGAGGAGGAGGAGGAGGTGCGCAGCAGGAAGAGGAGGAGGTGTGCAGCAGGAAGAGGAGGAGGTGCGCAGCAGGAAGAGGAGGAGGTGCGCAGCAGGAAGAGGAGGAGGTGCGCAGCAGGAAGAGGAGGAGGAGGAGCGCAGCAGGAAGAGGAGGAGCGCAGCAGGAAGAGGAGGAGCGCAGCAGGAAGAGGAGGAGCGCAGCAGGAAGAGGAGGAGCGCAGCAGGAAGAGGAGGAGGCGGTGCGCAGCAGGAAGAGGAGGAGGAGGAGGAGGTGCGCAGCAGGAAGAGGAGGAGGAGGAGGAGGTGCGCAGCAGGAAGAGGAGGAGGAGGAGGTGCGCAGCAGGAAGAGGAGGAGGAGGAGGAGGGGGTGCGCAGCAGGAAGAGGAGGAGGAGGAGGGGGTGCGCAGCAGGAAGAGGAGGAGGAGGAGGGGGTGCGCAGCAGGAAGAGGAGGAGGAGGAGGGGGTGCGCAGCAGGAAGAGGAGGAGGAGGAGGGGGTGCGCAGCAGGAAGAGGAGGAGGAGGAGGGGGTGCGCAGCAGGAAGAGGAGGAGGTGCGCAGCAGGAAGAGGAGGAGGAGGTGCGCAGCAGGAAGAGGAGGTGGTGCGCAGCAGGAAGAGGAGGAGCGCAGCAGGAAGAGGAGGACTGCAGCAGGAAGAGGAGGAGGAGGTGCGCAGCAGGAAGAGGAGGAGGAGGTGCGCAGCAGGAAGAGGAGGAGGAGGTGCGCAGCAGGAAGAGGAGGAGGAGGAGGTGCGCAGCAGGAAGAGGAGGAGGTGCGCAGCAGGAAGAGGAGGAGGTGCGCAGCAGGAAGAGGAGGAGGTGCGCAGCAGGAAGAGGAGGTGGTGCGCAGCAGGAAGAGGAGGAGTGTAGCAGGAAGAGGAGGACTGCAGCAGGAAGAGGAGGACTGCAGCAGGAAGAGGAGGACTGCAGCAGGAAGAGGAGGACTGCAGCAGGAAGAGGAGGACTGCAGCAGGAAGAGGAGGACTGCAGCAGGAAGAGGAGGACTGCAGCAGGAAGAGGAGGACTGCAGCAGGAAGAGGAGGACTGCAGCAGGAAGAGGAGGAGGAGGAGGAGGTGCGCAGCAGGAAGAGGAGGAGGAGGAGGAGGAGGTGCGCAGCAGGAAGAGGAGGAGGAGGAGGTGCGCAGCAGGAAGAGGAGGAGGAGGAGGTGCGCAGCAGGAAGAGGAGGAGGAGGTGCGCAGCAGGAAGAGGAGGAGGAGGTGCGCAGCAGGAAGAGGAGGAGGAGGTGCGCAGCAGGAAGAGGAGGAGGAGGTGCGCAGCAGGAAGAGGAGGAGGAGGAGGTGCGCAGGAGGAGGAGGAGGAGGTGCGCAGCAGGAAGAGGAGGAGGAGGTGCACAGCAGGAAGAGGAGGAGGAGGTGCACAGCAGGAAGAGGAGGTGCGCAGCAGGAAGAGGAGGAGGTGCGCAGCAGGAAGAGGAGGTGGTGCGCAGCGGGAAGAGGAGGAGGTGCGCAGCGGGAAGAGGAGGAGGTGCGCAGCGGGAAGAGGAGGAGGTGCGCAGCGGGAAGAGGAGGAGGTGTGCAGCGGGAAGAGGAGGAGGTGCGCAGCGGGAAGAGGAGGAGGTGCGCAGCGGGAAGAGGAGGAGGTGTGCAGCGGGAAGAGGAGGAGGTGCGCAGCAGGAAGAGGAGGAGGTGCGCAGCAGGAAGAGGAGGTGAAGCAGGAAGAGGAGGACAAAGCAGAGGTCAAATTCGGATCGGGCAGCGAGGTAAATAAACAGCAGGCAGGAGGGTAGTCAGGAAACAAGCAGAAGTCAGAACACCAGAATCACTATACAGAACAGGGCGGGACAGGAACCAGGAATACAGAACTATCTCTGGCAGAGGTCAGCAGACAGGAAAGGAATTAAGAAGGGCGTGGTGTCTTCCCATTGCAAGGAAACCCAGCCAAGTGGATGAGCAGATCCTGCGCCCACCAGCGCCGCTGGCATCGACTCCTCTCCCATCATCACATCACCAGCACCATCCACGGCGGGAAAACTGCATCGCCTGGTGATCGAAACAGAAGTCGATGGAGCGGACTCCAGTGGTAACGTAACAACACACATATATATTATATACATACATACACACACACACACATACAGTATATATCTCCATGAGAATGGCTTGTGCTAACAGTCGCTGGGCACAGATACAAGGGTTGCACGGACCCTCAGGAATGGTGGGGCGTCTTATTTGTGGCCACAGGGATGACGCGTGTGAACAGTTACTCCACATTCTGCATAAATGTACTGAGCCGCTAACAAAGCTGTAATAATTCAGATCTTCATTATTCAGAGAAGTCCTGGCGAATTTGATAAATGAGTAACCTTTTCCTTTGTGCTCGCTTCTTCCATGCACGGGTAAAGCTATGGCACACCGTGGGACAGAGAGGATTAAGAACACATCTGGAGGTCCATAAGGCACGCTACATCACATTTGCAGTTTTATACGATCCTAAGAAAAAAACAGGTCAGGGCATAAAACACGGCAGCATCTTCAGAGACCTCTGGGCAAATCATTATTCAAAGTGGATTACAAATGGGCTACGGTGCCTTATCAATCCGGGACACAAGCGAGGCGAAACCTGCACCGGCCGCGGTATGCAAACGCAAGACTCCGGAAATAAGAAAACAGAAGCCAAAAAGAAAGAAAAAAAGAAGAAGAAGAAGAAGAAGAAGAGGACTGTATCCTTCTAAAAACATTGTAATGTCTTTAAACATTAAACAGCTACAAAAACAAAGAGGAGAACGATACAACGAGGGGCAATGGGGGGGAAAGGGGGGCATCCACAGCGACATGTAATGGACACGGTGCAGACAGGTCTGATGCCATTTTCAAGCATAGAAAAACAAAAACAAAACCAGTTGCTAACAAGTAAGAAGGCGAATGAGCACAAGAACTAACGCCCTTGTGACTAGTCCCCGTGCTCATTAGCATACAATAAGATATCTTTAGAAATGCTTTGTCTATAGATCTCTTTATCTATGTTAGTGTATACAGGGACGGTCAGGCCGGGATTAGGAATATACACCCAGCACTGCTCGTGGTCCTGGCTGCAGAGAGGACCTGACCGCGTCTCTTTGAAAGAACACACACTTGTGCTGACTGACTGCTGCCATCTCAGCTGCCCCCGCACTGCTGTGCCTGCTTCACCTCCCGCTGCATGTGTCCTGCTCAGACACTGCACAGCCTCCAGAGACCCCGCACTGCTGTGCCTGCTTCACCTCCCGCTGCACGTGTCCTGCTCAGACACAGCACCGCGCAGCCTCCAGAGACCCCGCACTGCTGATCCTGCTTCACCTCCCGCTGCACGTGACCTGCTCAGACACCGCACAGCCTCCAGAGACCCCGCACTGCTGTGCCTGCTTCACCTCCCGCTGCACGTGTCCTGCTCAGACACAGCACCGCACAGCCTCCAGAGACCCCGCACTGCTGTGCCTGCTTCACCTCCCGCTGCACGTGTCCTGCTCAGACACCGCACAGCCTCCAGAGACCCCGCACTGCTGTGCCTGCTTCACC
The DNA here is from genome assembly GCF_048569485.1 of Anomaloglossus baeobatrachus. Taxonomy (NCBI): domain Eukaryota; kingdom Metazoa; phylum Chordata; class Amphibia; order Anura; family Aromobatidae; genus Anomaloglossus; species Anomaloglossus baeobatrachus. The sequence goes on from NC_134361.1 coordinate 4,054,404, forward strand.
TCCCGCTGCACGTGACCTGCTCAGACACCGCACCGCCTCCAGAGACCCCGCACTGCTGTGCCTGCTTCACCTCCCGCTGCACGTGTCCTGCTCAGACACCGCACAGCCTCCAGAGACCCCGCACTGCTGTGCCTGCTTCACCTCCCGCTGCACGTGTCCTGCTCAGACACTGCACCGCCTCCAGAGACCCCGCACTGCTGTGCCTGCTTCACCTCCCGCTGCACGTGTCCTGCTCAGACACTGCACCGCCTCCAGAGACCCCGCACTGCTGTGCCTGCTTCACCTCCCGCTGCCCGTGACCTGCTCAGACACTGCACAGCCTCCAGAGACCCCGCACTGCTGTGCCTGCTTCACCTCCCGCTGCACGTGTCCTGCTCAGACACCGCGCAGCCTCCACAGAGACCCCGCACTGCTGTGCCTGCTTCACCTCCCGCTGCACGTGTCCTGCTCAGACACTGCACCGCCTCCAGAGACCCCGCACTGCTGTGCCTGCTTCACCTGCCGCTGCACGTGACCTGCTCAGACACCGCACCGCCTCCAGAGACCCCGCACTGCTGTGCCTGCTTCACCTCCCGCTGCACGTGTCCTGCTCAGACACTGCACCGCCTCCAGAGACCCCGCACTGCTGTGCCTGCTTCACCTGCCGCTGCACGTGACCTGCTCAGACACTGCACCGCCTCCAGAGACCCCGCACTGCTGTGCCTGCTTCACCTGCCGCTGCACGTGACCTGCTCAGACACTGCACCGCCTCCAGAGACCCCGCACTGCTGTGCCTGCTTCACCTCCCGCTGCACGTGTCCTGCTCAGGCACAGCACCGCGCAGCCTCCAGAGACCCCGCACTGCTGTGCCTGCTTCACCTGCCGCTGTACGTGACCTGCTCAGACACAGCACCGCGCAGCCTCCAGAGACCCCGCATCGCTGTGCCTGCTTCACCTCCCGCTGCACGTGTCCTGCTCAGACACTGCACCGCCTCCAGAGACCCCGCACTGCTGTGCCTGCTTCACCTCCCGCTGCACGTGTCCTGCTCAGACACCGCACAGCCTCCAGAGACCACGCACTGCTGTGCCTGCTTCACCTCCCGCTGCACGTGACCTGCTCAGACACCGCGCAGCCTCCACAGAGACCCCGCACTGCTGTGCCTGCTTCACCTCCCGCTGCACGTGTCCTGCTCAGACACCGCACCGCGCAGCCTCCACAGAGACCCCGCACTGCTGTGCCTGCTTCACCTCCCGCTGCACGTGTCCTGCTCAGACACAGCACAGCCTCCAGAGACCCCGCACTGCTGTGCCTGCTTCACCTCCCGCTGCACGTGTCCTGCTCAGACACTGCACCGCCTCCAGAGACCCCGCACTGCTGTGCCTGCTTCACCTCCCGCTGCACGTGTCCTGCTCAGACACTGCACCGCCTCCAGAGACCCCGCACTGCTGTGCCTGCTTCACCTGCCGCTGCACGTGACCTGCTCAGACACCGCACCGCCTCCAGAGACCCCGCACTGCTGTGCCTGCTTCACCTCCCGCTGCACGTGTCCTGCTCAGACACTGCACCGCCTCCAGAGACCCCGCACTGCTGTGCCTGCTTCACCTGCCGCTGCACGTGACCTGCTCAGACACTGCACCGCCTCCAGAGACCCCGCACTGCTGTGCCTGCTTCACCTCCCGCTGCACGTGTCCTGCTCAGGCACAGCACCGCGCAGCCTCCAGAGACCCCGCACTGCTGTGCCTGCTTCACCTGCCGCTGTACGTGACCTGCTCAGACACAGCACCGCGCAGCCTCCAGATACCCCGCATCGCTGTGCCTGCTTCACCTCCCGCTGCACGTGTCCTGCTCAGACACTGCACCGCCTCCAGAGACCCCGCACTGCTGTGCCTGCTTCACCTCCCGCTGCACGTGACCTGCTCAGACACCGCGCAGCCTCCACAGAGACCCCGCACTGCTGTGCCTGCTTCACCTCCCGCTGCACGTGACCTGCTCAGACACCGCACAGCCTCCAGAGACCCCGCACTGCTGTGCCTGCTTCACCTCCCGTTGCACGTGTCCTGCTCAGACACCGCACAGCCTCCAGAGACCCCGCACTGCTGTGCCTGCTTCACCTCCCGCTGCACGTGTCCTGCTCAGACACCGCACAGCCTCCAGAGACCCCGCACTGCTGTGCCTGCTTCACCTCCCGCTGCATGTGTCCTGCTCAGACACCGCACAGCCTCCAGAGACCCCGCACTGCTGTGCTTGCTTCACCTCCCGCTGCACGTGACCTGCTCAGACACCGCGCAGCCTCCACAGAGACCCCGCACTGCTGTGCCTGCTTCACCTCCCGCTGCACGTGACCTGCTCAGACACCGCACAGCCTCCAGAGACCCTGCACTGCTGTGCCTGCTTCACCTCCCGTTGCACGTGTCCTGCTCAGACACCGCACAGCCTCCAGAGACCCCGCACTGCTGTGCCTGCTTCACCTCCCGCTGCACGTGTCCTGCTCAGACACCGCGCAGCCTCCACAGAGACCCCGCACTGCTGTGCCTGCTTTACCTCCCGCTGCACGTGTCCTGCTCAGACACCGCACAGCCTCCAGAGACCCCGCACTGCTGTGCCTGCTTCACCTCCCGCTGCACGTGTCCTGCTCAGACACCGCACAGCCTCCAGAGACCCCGCACTGCTGTGCCTGCTTCACCTCCCGCTGCATGTGTCCTGCTCAGACACCGCACAGCCTCCAGAGACCCCGCACTGCTGTGCCTGCTTCACCTCCCGCTGCACGTGTCCTGCTCAGACACTGCACCGCGCAGCCTCCACAGAGACCCCGCACTGCTGTGCCTGCTTCACCTCCCGCTGCACATGTCCTGCTCAGACACTGCACCGCGCAGCCTCCAGAGACCCCGCACTGCTGTGCCTGCTTCACCTCCCGCTGCACGTGTCCTGCTCAGACACAGCACCGCGCAGCCTCCAGAGACCCCGCACTGCTGTGCCTGCTTCACCTGCCGCTGTACGTGACCTGCTCAGACACAGCACCGCACAGCCTCCAGAGACCCCCGCACTGCTGTGCCTGCTTCACCTCCCGCTGCACGTGTCCTGCTCAGACACCGCACCATGCAGCCTCCAGAGACCCCGCATCGCTGTGCCTGCTTCACCTCCCGCTGCACGTGTCCTGCTCAGACACTGCACAGCCTCCAGAGACCCCGCACTGCTGTGCCTGCTTCACCTCCCGTTGCACGTGTCCTGCTCAGACACCGCACAGCCTCCAGAGACCCCGCACTGCTGTGCCTGCTTCACCTCCCGCTGCACGTGTCCTGCTCAGACACCGCACAGCCTCCAGAGACCCCGCACTGCTGTGCCTGCTTCACCTCCCGCTGCATGTGTCCTGCTCAGACACCGCACAGCCTCCAGAGACCCCGCACTGCTGTGCCTGCTTCACCTCCCGCTGCACGTGACCTGCTCAGACACCGCGCAGCCTCCACAGAGACCCCGCACTGCTGTGCCTGCTTCACCTCCCGCTGCACGTGACCTGCTCAGACACCGCACAGCCTCCAGAGACCCTGCACTGCTGTGCCTGCTTCACCTCCCGTTGCACGTGTCCTGCTCAGACACCGCACAGCCTCCAGAGACCCCGCACTGCTGTGCCTGCTTCACCTCCCGCTGCACGTGTCCTGCTCAGACACCGCGCAGCCTCCACAGAGACCCCGCACTGCTGTGCCTGCTTTACCTCCCGCTGCACGTGTCCTGCTCAGACACCGCACAGCCTCCAGAGACCCCGCACTGCTGTGCCTGCTTCACCTCCCGCTGCACGTGTCCTGCTCAGACACCGCACAGCCTCCAGAGACCCCGCACTGCTGTGCCTGCTTCACCTCCCGCTGCATGTGTCCTGCTCAGACACCGCACAGCCTCCAGAGACCCCGCACTGCTGTGCCTGCTTCACCTCCCGCTGCACGTGTCCTGCTCAGACACTGCACCGCGCAGCCTCCACAGAGACCCCGCACTGCTGTGCCTGCTTCACCTCCCGCTGCACATGTCCTGCTCAGACACTGCACCGCGCAGCCTCCAGAGACCCCGCACTGCTGTGCATGCTTCACCTCCCGCTGCACGTGTCCTGCTCAGACACAGCACCGCGCAGCCTCCAGAGACCCCGCACTGCTGTGCCTGCTTCACCTGCCGCTGTACGTGACCTGCTCAGACACAGCACCGCACAGCCTCCAGAGACCCCCGCACTGCTGTGCCTGCTTCACCTCCCGCTGCACGTGTCCTGCTCAGACACCGCACCATGCAGCCTCCAGAGACCCCGCACTGCTGTGCCTGCTTCACCTGCCGCTGTACGTGACCTGCTCAGACACTGCACAGCCTCCAGAGACCCCGCACTGCTGTTCCTGCTTCACCTCCCGCTGCCCGTGACCTGCTCAGACACTGCACAGCCTCCAGAGACCCCGCACTGCTGTGCCTGCTTCACCTCCCACTGCACGTGTCCTGCTCAGACACCGCGCAGCCTCCAGAGACCCCGCACTGCTGTGCCTGCTTCACCTCCCGCTGCACGTGTCCTGCTCAGACACCGCACAGCCTCCAGAGACCCCGCACTGCTGTGCCTGCTTCACCTCCCGCTGCACGTGTCCTGCTCAGACACCGCACCGCGCAGCCTCCACAGAGACCCCGCACTGCTGTGCCTGCTTCACCTCCCGCTGCACGTGTCCTGCTCAGACACAGCACAGCCTCCAGAGACCCCGCACTGCTGTGCCTGCTTCACCTGCCGCTGTACGTGACCTGCTCAGACTTGAGCACCGCACAGCCTCCAGAGACCCCGCACTGCTGTGCCTGCTTCACCTCCCGCTGCACGTGTCCTGCTCAGACACAACACCGCACAGCCTCCAGAGACCCCGCACTGCTGTGCCTGCTTCACCTCCCGCTGCACGTGACCTGCTCAGACACAGCACCGCACAGCCTCCAGAGACCCCGCACTGCTGTGCCTGCTTCACCTGCCGCTGTACGTGACCTGCTCAGACACTGCACAGCCTCCAGAGACCCCGCACTGCTGTGCCTGCTTCACCTCCCGCTGCCCGTGACCTGCTCAGACACTGCACAGCCTCCAGAGACCCCGCACTGCTGTTCCTGCTTCACCTCCCGCTGCCCGTGACCTGCTCAGACACTGCACAGCCTCCAGAGACCCCGCACTGCTGTGCCTGCTTCACCTCCCGCTGCACGTGTCCTGCTCAGACACCGCGCAGCCTCCACAGAGACCCCGCACTGCTGTGCCTGCTTCACCTGCCGCTGTACGTGACCTGCTCAGACACCGCACAGCCTCCAGAGACCCCACACTGCTGTGCCTGCTTCACCTCCCGCTGCACATGTCCTGCTCAGACACTGCACCGCGCAGCCTCCACAGAGACCCCGCACTGCTGTGCCTGCTTCACCTCCCGCTGCACATGTCCTGCTCAGACACTGCACCGCGCAGCCTCCAGAGACCCCGCACTGCTGTGCCTGCTTCACCTCCTGCTGCACGTGTCCTGCTCAGACACAGCACCGCGCAGCCTCCAGAGACCCCGCACTGCTGTGCCTGCTTCACCTCCCGCTGCACGTGTCCTGCTCAGACACAGCACCGCGCAGCCTCCACAGAGACCCCGCACTGCTGTGCCTGCTTCACCTCCCGCTGCACGTGTCCTGCTCAGACACAGCACCGCGCAGCCTCCAGAGACCCCGCACTGCTGTGCCTGCTTCACCTGCCGCTGTACGTGACCTGCTCAGACACAGCACCGCACAGCCTCCAGAGACCCCGCACTGCTGTGCCTGCTTCACCTCCCGCTGCACGTGTCCTGCTCAGACACCGCGCAGCCTCCAGAGACCCCGCACTGCTGTGCCTGCTTCACCTGCTGCTTTACGTGACCTGCTCAGACACTGCACAGCCTCCAGAGACCCCGCACTGCTGTGCCTGCTTCACCTCCCACTGCACGTGACCTGCTCAGACACCGCACCGCGCAGCCTCCACAGAGACCCCGCACTGCTGTGCCTGATTCACCTCCCGCTGCCCGTGACCTGCTCAGACACTGCACAGCCTCCAGAGACCCCGCACTGCTGTTCCTGCTTCACCTCTTGCTGCCCGTGACCTGCTCAGACACTGCACAGCCTCCAGAGACCCCGCACTGCTGTGCCTGCTTCACCTCCCGCTGCACGTGTCCTGCTCAGACACCGCACCGCGCAGCCTCCACAGAGACCCCGCACTGCTGTTCCTGCTTCACCCCCCCCGCTGCACGTGTCCTGCTCAGACACCGCACAGCCTCCAGAGACCCCGCACTTCTGTGCCTGCTTCACCTCCCGCTGCACGTGTCCTGCTCAGACACAGCACAGCCTCCAGAGACCCCGCACTGCTGTGCCTGCTTCACCTCCCGCTGCATGTGTCCTGCTCAGACACCGCACAGCCTCCAGAGACCCCGCACTGCTGTGCCTGCTTCACCTCCCGCTGCACGTCTCCTGCTCAGACACAGCACCGCGCAGCCTCCAGAGACCCCGCACTGCTGTGCCTGCTTCACCTCCCGCTGCACGTGACCTGCTCAGACACCGCACAGCCTCCAGAGACCCCGCACTACTGTGCCTGCTTCACCTCCCGCTGCACGTCTCCTGCTCAGACACAGCACCGCGCAACCTCCAGAGACCCCGCATTGCTGTGCCTGCTTCACCTCCCGCTGCACGTGACCTGCTCAGACACCGCACAGCCTCCAGAGACCCCGCACTGCTGTGCCTGCTTCACCTCCCACTGCACGTGTCCTGCTCAGACACCGCACAGCCTCCAGAGACCCCGCACTGCTGTGCCTGCTTCACCTCCCACTGCACGTGTCCTGCTCAGACACCGCACAGCCTCCAGAGACCCCGCACTGCTGTGCCTGCTTCACCTCCCGCTGCACGTGTCCTGCTCAGACACCGCACAGCCTCCAGAGACCCCGCACTGCTGTGCCTGCTTCACCTCCCGCTGCACGTGTCCTGCTCAGACACCGCACCACGCAGCCTCCAGAGAGACCCCGCACTGCTGTGCCTGCTTCACCTCCCGCTGCACGTGACCTGCTCAGACACTGCACAGCCTCCAGAGACCCCGCACTGCTGTGCCTGCTTCACCTCCCGCTGCACGTGTCCTGCTCAGACACCGCACAGCCTCCAGAGACCCCGCACTGCTGTGCCTGCTTCACCTCCCGCTGCACGTGTCCTGCTCAGACACTGCACAGCCTCCAGAGACCCCGCACTTCTGTGCCTGCTTCACCTCCCGCTGCACGTGTCCTGCTCAGACACAGCACAGCCTCCAGAGACCCCGCACTGCTGTGCCTGCTTCACCTCCCGCTGCATGTGTCCTGCTCAGACACCGCACAGCCTCCAGAGACCCCGCACTGCTGTGCCTGCTTCACCTCCCGCTGCACGTCTCCTGCTCAGACACAGCACCGCGCAGCCTCCAGAGACCCCGCACTGCTGTGCCTGCTTCACCTCCCGCTGCACGTGACCTGCTCAGACACCGCACAGCCTCCAGAGACCCCGCACTACTGTGCCTGCTTCACCTCCCGCTGCACGTCTCCTGCTCAGACACAGCACCGCGCAGCCTCCAGAGACCCCGCACTGCTGTGCCTGCTTCACCTCCCGCTGCACGTGACCTGCTCAGACACTGCACAGCCTCCAGAGACCCCGCACTGCTGTGCCTGCTTCACCTCCCGCTGCACGTGTCCTGCTCAGACACCGCACAGCCTCCAGAGACCCCGCACTGCTGTGCCTGCTTCACCTCCCGCTGCACGTGTCCTGCTCAGACACCGCACAGCCTCCAGAGACCCCGCACTGCTGTGCCTGCTTCACCTCCCGCTGCACGTGTCCTGCTCAGACACAGCACCGCACAGCCTCCAGAGACCCCGCACTGCTGTGCCTGCTTCACCTCCCGCTGCACGTGACCTGCTCAGACACAGCACCGCACAGCCTCCAGAGACCCCGCACTGCTGTGCCTGCTTCACCTGCCGCTGTACGTGACCTGCTCAGACACTGCACAGCCTCCAGAGACCCCGCACTGCTGTGCCTGCTTCACCTCCCGCTGCCCGTGACCTGCTCAGACACTGCACAGCCTCCAGAGACCCCGCACTGCTGTTCCTGCTTCACCTCCCGCTGCCCGTGACCTGCTCAGACACTGCACAGCCTCCAGAGACCCCGCACTGCTGTGCCTGCTTCACCTCCCGCTGCACGTGTCCTGCTCAGACACCGCGCAGCCTCCACAGAGACCCCGCACTGCTGTGCCTGCTTCACCTGCCGCTGTACGTGACCTGCTCAGACACCGCACAGCCTCCAGAGACCCCACACTGCTGTGCCTGCTTCACCTCCCGCTGCACATGTCCTGCTCAGACACTGCACCGCGCAGCCTCCACAGAGACCCCGCACTGCTGTGCCTGCTTCACCTCCCGCTGCACATGTCCTGCTCAGACACTGCACCGCGCAGCCTCCAGAGACCCCGCACTGCTGTGCCTGCTTCACCTCCCGCTGCACGTGTCCTGCTCAGACACAGCACCGCGCAGCCTCCAGAGACCCCGCACTGCTGTGCCTGCTTCACCTCCCGCTGCACGTGTCCTGCTCAGACACAGCACCGCGCAGCCTCCACAGAGACCCCGCACTGCTGTGCCTGCTTCACCTCCCGCTGCACGTGTCCTGCTCAGACACAGCACCGCGCAGCCTCCAGAGACCCCGCACTGCTGTGCCTGCTTCACCTGCCGCTGTACGTGACCTGCTCAGACACAGCACCGCACAGCCTCCAGAGACCCCGCACTGCTGTGCCTGCTTCACCTCCCGCTGCACGTGTCCTGCTCAGACACCGCGCAGCCTCCAGAGACCCCGCACTGCTGTGCCTGCTTCACCTGCTGCTTTACGTGACCTGCTCAGACACTGCACAGCCTCCAGAGACCCCGCACTGCTGTGCCTGCTTCACCTCCCACTGCACGTGACCTGCTCAGACACCGCACAGCCTCCAGAGACCCCGCACTGCTGTGCCTGATTCACCTCCCGCTGCCCGTGACCTGCTCAGACACTGCACAGCCTCCAGAGACCCCGCACTGCTGTTCCTGCTTCACCTCTTGCTGCCCGTGACCTGCTCAGACACTGCACAGCCTCCAGAGACCCCGCACTGCTGTGCCTGCTTCACCTCCCGCTGCACGTGTCCTGCTCAGACACCGCACCGCGCAGCCTCCACAGAGACCCCGCACTGCTGTTCCTGCTTCACCCCCCCGCTGCACGTGTCCTGCTCAGACACCGCACAGCCTCCAGAGACCCCGCACTTCTGTGCCTGCTTCACCTCCCGCTGCACGTGTCCTGCTCAGACACAGCACAGCCTCCAGAGACCCCGCACTGCTGTGCCTGCTTCACCTCCCGCTGCATGTGTCCTGCTCAGACACCGCACAGCCTCCAGAGACCCCGCACTGCTGTGCCTGCTTCACCTCCGCTGCACGTCTCCTGCTCAGACACAGCACCGCGCAGCCTCCAGAGACCCCGCACTGCTGTGCCTGCTTCACCTCCCGCTGCACGTGACCTGCTCAGACACCGCACAGCCTCCAGAGACCCCGCACTACTGTGCCTGCTTCACCTCCCGCTGCACGTCTCCTGCTCAGACACAGCACCGCGCAACCTCCAGAGACCCCGCATTGCTGTGCCTGCTTCACCTCCCGCTGCACGTGACCTGCTCAGACACCGCACAGCCTCCAGAGACCCCGCACTGCTGTGCCTGCTTCACCTCCCACTGCACGTGTCCTGCTCAGACACCGCACAGCCTCCAGAGACCCCGCACTGCTGTGCCTGCTTCACCTCCCACTGCACGTGTCCTGCTCAGACACCGCACAGCCTCCAGAGACCCCGCACTGCTGTGCCTGCTTCACCTCCCGCTGCACGTGTCCTGCTCAGACACCGCACAGCCTCCAGAGACCCCGCACTGCTGTGCCTGCTTCACCTCCCGCTGCACGTGTCCTGCTCAGACACCGCACCACGCAGTCTCCAGAGAGACCCCGCACTGCTGTGCCTGCTTCACCTCCCGCTGCACGTGACCTGCTCAGACACTGCACAGCCTCCAGAGACCCCGCACTGCTGTGCCTGCTTCACCTCCCGCTGCACGTGTCCTGCTCAGACACCGCACAGCCTCCAGAGACCCCGCACTGCTGTGCCTGCTTCACCTCCCGCTGCACGTGTCCTGCTCAGACACTGCACAGCCTCCAGAGACCCCGCACTTCTGTGCCTGCTTCACCTCCCGCTGCACGTGTCCTGCTCAGACACAGCACAGCCTCCAGAGACCCCGCACTGCTGTGCCTGCTTCACCTCCCGCTGCATGTGTCCTGCTCAGACACCGCACAGCCTCCAGAGACCCCGCACTGCTGTGCCTGCTTCACCTCCCGCTGCACGTCTCCTGCTCAGACACAGCACCGCGCAGCCTCCAGAGACCCCGCACTGCTGTGCCTGCTTCACCTCCCGCTGCATGTGTCCTGCTCAGACACCGCACAGCCTCCAGAGACCCCGCACTGCTGTGCCTGCTTCACCTCCGCTGCACGTCTCCTGCTCAGACACAGCACCGCGCAGCCTCCAGAGACCCCGCACTGCTGTGCCTGCTTCACCTCCCGCTGCACGTGACCTGCTCAGACACCGCACAGCCTCCAGAGACCCCGCACTACTGTGCCTGCTTCACCTCCCGCTGCACGTCTCCTGCTCAGACACAGCACCGCGCAACCTCCAGAGACCCCGCATTGCTGTGCCTGCTTCACCTCCCGCTGCACGTGACCTGCTCAGACACCGCACAGCCTCCAGAGACCCCGCACTGCTGTGCCTGCTTCACCTCCCACTGCACGTGTCCTGCTCAGACACCGCACAGCCTCCAGAGACCCCGCACTGCTGTGCCTGCTTCACCTCCCACTGCACGTGTCCTGCTCAGACACCGCACAGCCTCCAGAGACCCCGCACTGCTGTGCCTGCTTCACCTCCCGCTGCACGTGTCCTGCTCAGACACCGCACAGCCTCCAGAGACCCCGCACTGCTGTGCCTGCTTCACCTCCCGCTGCACGTGTCCTGCTCAGACACCGCACCACGCAGTCTCCAGAGAGACCCCGCACTGCTGTGCCTGCTTCACCTCCCGCTGCACGTGACCTGCTCAGACACTGCACAGCCTCCAGAGACCCCGCACTGCTGTGCCTGCTTCACCTCCCGCTGCACGTGTCCTGCTCAGACACCGCACAGCCTCCAGAGACCCCGCACTGCTGTGCCTGCTTCACCTCCCGCTGCACGTGTCCTGCTCAGACACTGCACAGCCTCCAGAGACCCCGCACTTCTGTGCCTGCTTCACCTCCCGCTGCACGTGTCCTGCTCAGACACAGCACAGCCTCCAGAGACCCCGCACTGCTGTGCCTGCTTCACCTCCCGCTGCATGTGTCCTGCTCAGACACCGCACAGCCTCCAGAGACCCCGCACTGCTGTGCCTGCTTCACCTCCCGCTGCACGTCTCCTGCTCAGACACAGCACCGCGCAGCCTCCAGAGACCCCGCACTGCTGTGCCTGCTTCACCTCCCGCTGCACGTGACCTGCTCAGACACCGCACAGCCTCCAGAGACCCCGCACTACTGTGCCTGCTTCACCTCCCGCTGCACGTCTCCTGCTCAGACACAGCACCGCGCAGCCTCCAGAGACCCCGCACTGCTGTGCCTGCTTCACCTCCCGCTGCACGTGACCTGCTCAGACACTGCACAGCCTCCAGAGACCCCGCACTGCTGTGCCTGCTTCACCTCCCGCTGCACGTGTCCTGCTCAGACACCGCACAGCCTCCAGAGACCCCGCACTGCTGTGCCTGCTTCACCTCCCGCTGCACGTGTCCTGCTCAGACACCGCACAGCCTCCAGAGACCTCGCACTGCTGTGCCTGCTTCACCTCCCGCTGCACGTGACCTGCTCAGACACTGCACAGCCTCCAGAGACCTCGCACTGCTGTGCCTGCTTCACCTCCCACTGCACGTGTCCTGCTCAGACACCGCACAGCCTCCAGAGACCCCGCACTGCTATGCCTGCTTCACCTCCCGCTGCACGTGTCCTGCTCAGACACCGCACAGCCTCCAGAGACCCCGCACTGCTGTGCCTGCTTCACCTCCCGCTGCACGTGTCCTGCTCAGACACCGCACCACGCAGCCTCCAGAGAGACCCCGCACTGCTGTGCCTGCTTCACCTCCCGCTGCACGTGACCTGCTCAGACACTGCACAGCCTCCAGAGACCCCGCACTGCTGTGCCTGCTTCACCTCCCGCTGCACGTGTCCTGCTCAGACACCGCACAGCCTCCAGAGACCCCGCACTGCTGTGCCTGCTTCACCTCCCGCTGCACGTGTCCTGCTCAGACACTGCACAGCCTCCAGAGACCTCGCACTGCTGTGCCTGCTTCACCTCCCGCTGCATGTGTCCTGCTCAGACACCGCACAGCCTCCAGAGACCCCGCACTGCTGTGCCTGCTTCACCTCCCGCTGCACGTCTCCTGCTCAGACACAGCACCGCGCAGCCTCCAGAGACCCCGCACTGCTGTGCCTGCTTCACCTCCCGCTGCACGTGACCTGCTCAGACACCGCACAGCCTCCAGAGACCCCGCACTACTGTGCCTGCTTCACCTCCCGCTGCACGTCTCCTGCTCAGACACAGCACCGCGCAGCCTCCAGAGACCCCGCACTGCTGTGCCTGCTTCACCTCCCGCTGCACGTGACCTGCTCAGACACTGCACAGCCTCCAGAGACCCCGCACTGCTGTGCCTGCTTCACCTCCCGCTGCACGTGTCCTGCTCAGACACCGCACAGCCTCCAGAGACCCCGCACTGCTGTGCCTGCTTCACCTCCCGCTGCACGTGTCCTGCTCAGACACCGCACAGCCTCCAGAGACCTCGCACTGCTGTGCCTGCTTCACCTCCCGCTGCACGTGACCTGCTCAGACACTGCACAGCCTCCAGAGACCTCGCACTGCTGTGCCTGCTTCACCTCCCACTGCACGTGTCCTGCTCAGACACCGCACAGCCTCCAGAGACCCCGCACTGCTGTGCCTGCTTCACCTCCCGCTGCACGTGTCCTGCTCAGACACCGCACAGCCTCCAGAGACCCCGCACTGCTGTGCCTGCTTCACCTCCCGCTGCATGTGTCCTGCTCAGACACCGCACAGCCTCCAAAGACCCCGCACTGCTGTGCCTGCTTCACCTCCCGCTGCACGTGTCCTGCTCAGACACTGCACCGCGCAGCCTCCACAGAGACCCCGCACTGCTGTGCCTCCTTCACCCCCCCGCTGCACGTGTCCTGCTCAGACACCGCACAGCCTCCAGAGACCTCGCACTGCTGTGCCTGCTTCACCTCCCACTGCACGTGTCCTGCTCAGACACCGCACAGCCTCCAGAGACCCCGCACTGCTGTGCCTGCTTCACCTCCCGCTGCACGTCTCCTGCTCAGACACCGCACCACGCAGCCTCCAGAGAGACCCCGCACTGCTGTGCCTGCTTCACCCCCCCGCTGCACGTGTCCTGCTCAGACACCGCACAGCCTCCAGAGACCTCGCACTGCTGTGCCTGCTTCACCTCCCGCTGCACGTGACCTGCTCAGACACCGCACAGCCTCCAGAGACCTCGCACTGCTGTGCCTGCTTCACCTCCCGCTGCATGTGTCCTGCTCAGACACTGCACAGCCTCCAGAGACCTCGCACTGCTGTGCCTGCTTCACCTCCCGCTGCACGTGACCTGCTCAGACACCGCACAGCCTCCAGAGACCTCGCACTGCTGTGCCTGCTTCACCTCCCGCTGCACGTGACCTGCTCAGACACCGCACAGCCTCCAGAGACCCCGCACTGCTGTGCCTGCTTCACCTCCCGCTGCACGTGTCCTGCTCAGACACTGCACCGCCTCCAGAGACCTCGTACTGCTGTGCCTGCTTCACCTCCCACTGCACGTGACCTGCTCAGACACTGCACAGCCTCCAGAGACCTCGTACTGCTATGCCTGCTTCACCTCCCGCTGCACGTGACCTGCTCATACACTGCACAGCCTCCAGAGACCTCGTACTGCTGTGCCTGCTTCACCTCCCGCTGCACGTGACCTGCTCATACACTGCACAGCCTCCAGAGACCTCGTACTGCTGTGCCTGCTTCACCTCCCGCTGCACGTGACCTGCTCAGACACTGCACAGCCTCCAGAGACCTCGTACTGCTGTGCCTGCTTCACCTCCCGCTGCACGTGACCTGCTCAGACACTGCACAGCCTCCAGAGACCCCGCACTGCTGTGCCTGCTTCACCTCCCGCTGCACGTGTCCTGCTCAGACACCGCACAGCCTCCAGAGACCCCGCACTGCTGTGCCTGCTTCACCTCCCGCTGCACGTGTCCTGCTCAGACACCGCACAGCCTCCAGAGACCTCGCACTGCTGTGCCTGCTTCACCTCCCGCTGCACGTGACCTGCTCAGACACTGCACAGCCTCCAGAGACCTCGCACTGCTGTGCCTGCTTCACCTCCCACTGCACGTGTCCTGCTCAGACACCGCACAGCCTCCAGAGACCCCGCACTGCTGTGCCTGCTTCACCTCCCGCTGCACGTGTCCTGCTCAGACACCGCACAGCCTCCAGAGACCCCGCACTGCTGTGCCTGCTTCACCTCCCGCTGCATGTGTCCTGCTCAGACACCGCACAGCCTCCAAAGACCCCGCACTGCTGTGCCTGCTTCACCTCCCGCTGCACGTGTCCTGCTCAGACACTGCACCGCGCAGCCTCCACAGAGACCCCGCACTGCTGTGCCTGCTTCACCCCCCCGCTGCACGTGTCCTGCTCAGACACCGCACAGCCTCCAGAGACCTCGCACTGCTGTGCCTGCTTCACCTCCCACTGCACGTGTCCTGCTCAGACACCGCACAGCCTCCAGAGACCCCGCACTGCTGTGCCTGCTTCACCTCCCGCTGCACGTCTCCTGCTCAGACACCGCACCACGCAGCCTCCAGAGAGACCCCGCACTGCTGTGCCTGCTTCACCCCCCCGCTGCACGTGTCCTGCTCAGACACCGCACAGCCTCCAGAGACCTCGCACTGCTGTGCCTGCTTCACCTCCCGCTGCACGTGACCTGCTCAGACACCGCACAGCCTCCAGAGACCTCGCACTGCTGTGCCTGCTTCACCTCCCGCTGCATGTGTCCTGCTCAGACACTGCACAGCCTCCAGAGACCTCGCACTGCTGTGCCTGCTTCACCTCCCGCTGCACGTGACCTGCTCAGACACCGCACAGCCTCCAGAGACCTCGCACTGCTGTGCCTGCTTCACCTCCCGCTGCACGTGACCTGCTCAGACACCGCACAGCCTCCAGAGACCCCGCACTGCTGTGCCTGCTTCACCTCCCGCTGCACGTGTCCTGCTCAGACACTGCACCGCCTCCAGAGACCTCGTACTGCTGTGCCTGCTTCACCTCCCACTGCACGTGACCTGCTCAGACACTGCACAGCCTCCAGAGACCTCGTACTGCTATGCCTGCTTCACCTCCCGCTGCACGTGACCTGCTCAGACACTGCACAGCCTCCAGAGACCTCGTACTGCTGTGCCTGCTTCACCTCCCGCTGCACGTGACCTGCTCAGACACTGCACAGCCTCCAGAGACCTCGTACTGCTGTGCCTGCTTCACCTCCCGCTGCACGTGACCTGCTCAGACACTGCACAGCCTCCAGAGACCTCGTACTGCTGTGCCTGCTTCACCTCCCGCTGCACGTGACCTGCTCAGACACTGCACAGCCTCCAGAGACCCCGCACTGCTGTGCCTGCTTCACCTCCCGCTGCATGTGTCCTGCTCAGACACCGCACAGCCTCCAAAGACCCCGCACTGCTGTGCCTGCTTCACCTCCCGCTGCCCGTGTCCTGCTCAGACACTGCACCGCGCAGCCTCCACAGAGACCCCGCACTGCTGTGCCTGCTTCACCCCCCCGCTGCACGTGTCCTGCTCAGACACCGCACAGCCTCCAGAGACCTCGCACTGCTGTGCCTGCTTCACCTCCCACTGCACGTGTCCTGCTCAGACACCGCACAGCCTCCAGAGACCCCGCACTGCTGTGCCTGCTTCACCTCCCGCTGCACGTCTCCTGCTCAGACACCGCACCACGCAGCCTCCAGAGAGACCCCGCACTGCTGTGCCTGCTTCACCCCCCCGCTGCACGTGTCCTGCTCAGACACCGCACAGCCTCCAGAGACCTCGCACTGCTGTGCCTGCTTCACCTCCCGCTGCACGTGACCTGCTCAGACACCGCACAGCCTCCAGAGACCTCGCACTGCTGTGCCTGCTTCACCTCCCGCTGCATGTGTCCTGCTCAGACACTGCACCGCGCAGCCTCCACAGAGACCCCGCACTGCTGTGCCTGCTTCACCCCCCCGCTGCACGTGTCCTGCTCAGACACCGCACAGCCTCCAGAGACCTCGCACTGCTGTGCCTGCTTCACCTCCCACTGCACGTGTCCTGCTCAGACACCGCACAGCCTCCAGAGACCCCGCACTGCTGTGCCTGCTTCACCTCCCGCTGCACGTCTCCTGCTCAGACACCGCACCACGCAGCCTCCAGAGAGACCCCGCACTGCTGTGCCTGCTTCACCCCCCCGCTGCACGTGTCCTGCTCAGACACCGCACAGCCTCCAGAGACCTCGCACTGCTGTGCCTGCTTCACCTCCCGCTGCACGTGACCTGCTCAGACACCGCACAGCCTCCAGAGACCTCGCACTGCTGTGCCTGCTTCACCTCCCGCTGCACGTGACCTGCTCAGACACCGCACAGCCTCCAGAGACCCCGCACTGCTGTGCCTGCTTCACCTCCCGCTGCACGTGACCTGCTCAGACACTGCACAGCCTCCAGAGACCTCGCACTGCTGTGCCTGCTTCACCTCCCGCTGCACATGTCCTGCTCAGACACCGCACAGCCTCCAGAGACCCCGCACTGCTGTGCCTGCTTCACCTCCCGCTGCACGTGTCCTGCTCAGACACCGCACAGCCTCCAGAGACCCCGCACTGCTGTGCCTGCTTCACCTCCCGCTGCACGTGTCCTGCTCAGACACTGCACCGCCTCCAGAGACCTCGTACTGCTGTGCCTGCTTCACCTCCCGCTGCACGTGTCCTGCTCAGACACCGCACAGCCTCCAGAGACCTCGCACTGCTGTGCCTGCTTCACCTCCCGCTGCACGTGACCTGCTCAGACACTGCACAGTCTCCAGAGACCCCGCACTGCTGTGCCTGCTTCACCTCCCGCTGCACGTGTCCTGCTCAGACACAGCACCGCGCAGCCTCCAGAGACCCCGCACTGCTGTGCCTGCTTCACCTCCCGCTGCACGTGACCTGCTCAGACACTGCACAGCCTCCAGAGACCTCGCACTGCTGTGCCTGCTTCACCTCCCGCTGCACGTGACCTGCTCAGACACTGCACAGTCTCCAGAGACCCCGCACTGCTGTGCCTGCTTCACCTCCCGCTGCACGTGTCCTGCTCAGACACAGCACCGCGCAGCCTCCAGAGACCCCGCACTGCTGTGCCTGCTTCACCTCCCGCTGCACGTGACCTGCTCAGACACTGCACAGCCTCCAGAGACCTCGCACTGCTGTGCCTGCTTCACCTCCCGCTGCACGTGACCTGCTCAGACACTGCACAGCCTCCAGAGACCCCGCACTGCTGTGCCTGCTTCACCTCCCGCTGCATGTGTCCTGCTCAGACACCGCACAGCCTCCAGAGACCTCGTACTGCTGTGCCTGCTTCACCTCCCGCTGCATGTGTCCTGCTCAGACACCGCACCACGCAGCCTCCAGTGACCCCGCACTGCTGTGCCTGCTTCACCTCCCGCTGCATGTGTCCTGCTCAGACACCGCACAGCCTCCAGAGACCCCGCACTGCTGTGCCTGCTTCACCTCCCGCTGCATGTGTCCTGCTCAGACACCGCACAGCCTCCAGAGACCTCGTACTGCTGTGCCTGCTTCACCTCCCGCTGCATGTGTCCTGCTCAGACACCGCACCACGCAGCCTCCAGAGACCCCGCACTGCTGTGCCTGCTTCACCTCCCGCTGCATGTGTCCTGCTCAGACACCGCACAGCCTCCAGAGACCTCGCACTGCTGTGCCTGCTTCACCTCCCGCTGCATGTGTCCTGCTCAGACACCGCACCACGCAGCCTCCAGAGACCTCGTACTGCTGTGCCTGCTTCACCTCCCGCTGCACGTGTCCTGCTCAGACACCGCACCACGCAGCCTCCAGAGACCCCGCACTGCTGTGCCTGCTTCACCTCCCGCTGCACGTGTCCTGCTCAGACACCGCACCACGCAGCCTCCAGAGACCTCGTACTGCTGTGCCTGCTTCACCTCCCGCTGCACGTGTCCTGCTCAGACACCGCACCACGCAGCCTCCAGAGACCTCGCACTGCTGTGCCTGCTTCACCTCCCGCTGCATGTGTCCTGCTCAGACACCGCACCACGCAGCCTCCAGAGACCTCGTACTGCTGTGCCTGCTTCACCTCCCGCTGCATGTGTCCTGCTCAGACACCGCACCACGCAGCCTCCAGAGACCCTGCGCTCAGGACCTCTACCTCCTGATGCACGGGCGTCCTGCTCAGACACCGCATAGCACCGTGCAGCCTCCATGGAGACCCCGCGCTCAAGACGCGTCCAGCGCTATATAGTGAGTAGTAACCAATCAGAGCTCAACTTTCACTTTACCTCAGCAGCTCTGAACCTCCTGCTGCATGGGTGTCCTGCTCTGAGACAGCGCTGCCGGCCTCCCCATACAGACAGCGCTGCCGGCCTCCCCATACAGACAGCGCTGCCGGCCTCCCCATACAGACAGCGCTGCCGGCCTCCCCATACAGACAGCGCTGCCGGCCTCCCCATACAGACAGCGCTGTGCAGCCTCCAGGGAAACCTGCGCTCAGGAGCCTCCAGCTCTATATAGTGATTAGCTACCAATCACAGCTCAGCTTTCACTTTACCTCAGCAACTTCAATGCTGAAAGCTGCACTCTAGTTGCTATAGACAGCAGGGCAAATCTCTCATGTACTACTGAAGCCAATCAGTAGCTGGGGGCGTGTCCTCTTGCCTTGCTGAAGCCAATCAGTAGCTGGGGGCGTGTCCTCTTGCCTTGCTAAAGCCAATCAGTAGATTGAGATGTGGGAGCATCATATGCCCCTAAGATGCCCCACGTCTCCACGATGCCCCACGTCTGTATGATGCCCCACGTCTTCACGATGCCCCACGTCGGTATGATGCCCCACGTCTCCACGATGCCCCACGTCTGTATGATGCCCCACGTCTCCACGATGCCCCACGTCTCCACGATGCCCCACGTCTGTATGATGCCCCACGTCTGTATGATGCCCCACGTCTCCACGATGCCCCACGTCTGTATGATTCCCCACGTCTCCACGATGCCCCACGTCTCCACGATGCCCCACGTCTGTATGATTCCCCACGTCTCCACGATGCCCCACGTCTCCACGATGCCCCACGTCTCCACGATGCCCCACGTCTGTATGATGCCCCACGTCTCCACGATGCCCCACGTCTCCACGATGCCCCACGTCTGTATGATGCCCCACGTCTGTATGATGCCCCACGTCTCCACGATGCCCCACGTCTGTATGATTCCCCACGTCTCCACGATGCCCCACGTCTCCACGATGCCCCACGTCTGTATGATGCCCCACGTCTCCACGATGCCCCACGTCTCCACGATGCCCCACGTCTCCACGATGCCCCACGTCTGTATGATGCCCCACGTCTCCACGATGCCCCACGTCTCCACGATGCCCCACGTCTCCACGATGCCCCACGTCTCCACGATGCCCCACGTCTCCACGATGCCCCACGTCTCCACGATGCCCCACGTCTCCACGATGCCCCACGTCTCCACGATGCCCCACGTCTCCACGATGCCCCACGTCTCCACGATGCCCCACGTCGGTATAAGTTTGTAGATACTAAACATGTTACTTTTACTTTTATCTAAGGGGTGAAAAAAAAAAAACAGAAGTTTGTAAAAAAAAAAAAAAAAAAAAAAAAAAAAAAAACCACATTTTCTGAGCCCCGTAGCATCATCATTTTTCGGGATCTGGGGCTCGGTGACGGCTTATTTTTTGCGTCTTGAGCTGACATATTTAATGATACCGTTGCTGTGCAGATGCTTCGCTTCCATCGCCCGTTATTGCATGTATAATATAACAATTTTGTTTGGATTTTTCTGCCACACCGTGCACCGATCAGAAGGGATTTATGTGTTGATAGACCGGGCGTTTCTGAACGCAGCAAAACCAAATGTGGGTATATTTTATTGTTTTGCTCTCGATGTGATTTCAACTTTCAAGATTTTTTTAAACTTTTTTTTTTACATTGTTAAGTATTTTACTCGTCCCCTTCGGGGACTTTATGGCTGCACTGTCTGATCACTTCTGATGAGAGCGATGCTTCAGCGCCGCCATCATCATCATCATCGCTCCGTACAGCAGAAGTGCTGCGCTCTGTCGGCATTCTCAGGAAGCGACTCACGACAGGGGTCATCATCTGACCCCGCGCTGTCATGGCAACCCATTGGCGCCTCGTGATCGTGTCAGGATTAGATCAGCTGACATGTGCGGGGATGACTGCGGACTCACCGGGCAAGCCCGCAGTAACTGGAGGGAGGTGACCTAGGACGTATATATACGTCCTAAGTCGTGAAGGGGTTAAATGGTCTTGTAAATACAATCATGCTGACCAGTGATTTCTGTTGGGAGGTTCTGGAAGGAGAATCTGCTGCACGTCACCAACAGTTCTAGCAATATCATGTAGACACTACAGAGAAACGCACCTGTGGATGAGATGATATAGGAATTCATGCGGTGGATGTTCCCTCGAATTAACCCTTGCTATGTACACAGGGAGCCGTGCGGCTTACATGAGCCATCCTGCATGATAACCACAGTATACAGTATATACTGCTGCAGGTTTTGCTCAGAGGTTTCCAGCAGTGTCGCCCCCTCGGGGACGCCCCCTGAGGTGCAGGAGGTCTCTGGGGCCTCTACTTTCAGATGAAGGAATTCTTCCATTAAACTGTATATACAGAAATAGATTCTCTCCTGACGCCAACCCTGATGGAGCCTGGAGGCAGCTGGTGGGTTACATGACCCCCGAGGACCGTGCCAGCGAAGGCAGACTACAATCCCTTGTATCTGACAATGGAGAAAGTGAATATGGAGGAGAGTATTTCACCCGCCGGAATATGAACATTTACTGCTCGGAAAATCCTGAAAAACACAAACAAAAAACCCACAACATTTGATTCTCCTGTTCTTGGATCACACAGTCCTTCATTCCTCAGGATCTGGGATTTAGAATTGGGTCACTGTTGTCCTGAAAAGAAGCCCAAAACTACATGTGCATGTTGTCTCCTCCACAGACATGGCGGGTGGGGTGCTGCTTGTGGCCTCTGCAGGTGGCGCAGGCTGGGTCTGTTTGCATACATGTCTTAAGGGTGCTTTACACGTTGCGACATCGCTAACAATATATCGTCAGGGATCACGTCGTTAGTGACGCACATCCGGCGCCGTTAGTGACATTGCAGCGTGTGACACCAAGGAGCGATAATCAACGATCGCAAAAACGTCAAAAACAGTTGATCGTTGACACGTCGCTCCTTTTCTTAATACCGTTGGTGGCGCATGCCGCTGGTTGTTCGTCGTTCCTGCGGCATCATACATCGCTGTGTGTGACACCGCAGGAGCGACGAACATCTCCTTACCTGCCTCCACCGGCAAAGGAGGAAGGAAGGAGGTGGGCGGGATATTCCGCCCGCTCATCTCCGCCCCTCCGCTTTTATTAGACAGCTGTGACGCAGAACGCACCTCCCCCTTAGAAAGGAGGCGGATCGCCGGCCACAGCGACGTCGCAGGGAAGGTAAGTCCGTGTGACGGGTCTAAGCGATGTTGTGCGCCACAGGCAGCGATTTGCCCGTGACGCACAACCGATGGGGGCGCGTACGCTCGCTAGCGATATCAATAGCGATATCGCAGCGTGTAAAATGCCCTTTAGTGCGGAGGTCCAGGTCCACCATAGCAACGTTTTGGCACTGGAAGTCGCTGCTCAATCACTGACTTCCAATGAGGTTGAGGCCAAGTCCATGCCCAGAACTCAACTTTATATAAAGTCTGGCTGAACCCGCCGAACTGAGCGTACAGGGGTCCCCTCATCTCTACAACAAACCCCGAAATTCAGCACAATGGCCAGCGAGTGAATTATCGCGGCTCCTGTTGCTGTTTTACTTAACATTACAATTATCGCCCTCGTCGACCACTCAAACCTCTTCCCACCCAGAAATCCAGTCTTTGTTGTATAACTTTCCAAAACGTTAACGTCTATGAAATCCACACAATCATCCATTACATGGGTTAAAAGAAAATAGAGTGCCACTGCACATGTGCGACCAACTATTCATTCTCTATCCTCTATATTTAACAGCCTTCATCTCGCTCTCAAGCCATGGCCACATGATGGATAAATGCTCTGTAGGAAGATCTATATTGTGCACCTTACATAGGTCCCGGATCTTCCTTCTCCGCCTACATAGGTCCACCAGGGTCTTCCTTCTCCACCTACATAGGTCCACCAGGGTCTTCCTTCTCCGCCTACATAGGTCCACCAGGGTCTTCCTTCGCCTACATAGGTCCGCCAGGGTCTTACTTCTCCGCCTACATAGGTCCGCCAGGGTCTTCCTTCTCCACCTACATAGGTCCGCCAGGGTCTTCCTTCTCCACCTACATAGGTCCGCCAGGATGTTCTCTGCAACTTTCTTGACAGTGTCAAGCCATTGGGTTGCTGGTCTTCCTCTTCGCCTAGTTCCTTCTTTACTTCTCACCATGATGTCCTTCTCCAGTGATTGATCTCTTCGTATGATGTGTAGACCAGTCGTAGCTTGGTGATCCTTCCTTCCAGTGACATGTCTGGCTTGATTTGTTCCACAATTCCTTCTTCTTGCCATCCATGGTATTGATAACATCCTTCTCCAGCACATTTCAAAGGCATTGATTCTCTATGGGGCTGTAAAAACCCGACTGCAGCGTTGCTATTCCCATAGTGGTTGAATGGAGCGTCAGTGGAGCCTGCGCAGTGCCGCTATAACGGGAATACAAGTGCCCGATCTGCTGCTGGGGGAGTCGCAGCACCGAAGCCCACCCATCTATAAGCTGTCAATCATCCTGAAGGTAACTGGTAACTTCTGTTCATCGGAGAAGCCTTTAATATTACAAGTCTGACAGAAATGTCCTGATATCACGGGGCGGGATTTTTGGACTCGTCGGCCCCATCCTCCCGCCGTGACCCCTTCTTACATGGCACATCTGATTTATTATTATAATTGGAATGTAAAGAACTGATGGGATTTTTAATTTAATTCGACCTCTTGGTTTTCCAAATGAAATCCTCTAATTGTCCTGTCCATTTCCATCTAATCATGGAATTGTGGTGATCTCCTGCGCTGACCCCCGGTCTACACCTGAGCCCCGCTCCCTCCCGGCGCCTCGTTCTGCAGACCCCGGCTAATAACAGTTTGTCCGCGCTGTCAGGACGCATCATTATCTTCCATCATTCCTTCTACAACCTTTTCACGTCTCTGCTCCCAGTGTTTTACTCTCCACCACCAGTGCCCGGCGTTAGCGATGGCTCCGGCCCGCTCGCCCTTCTTGTAAGGTTATAGTTGCTGGAATCCCCCGGAGCCTGTTCCGCAGATGTCTCAGGAGGAGAGGAGCACTTTGTACATGGAGCCGGTGGGGCAGGAGGGGAGACGCTCGCAGGGGAGGATTATGGGAAATCTTCTGCTTCTCCCACATTCAGAAATACTGCTCTTTAGGATTGTTTCCCGGGTTTTAATATTTCGTTACTTTTCCTGTAGTTGATTTATAAGTCGTCATCGGAATGGAAAATCATCGAACCCAAGACAAGCAGAAAATAGATTATCTCCCCCCAAGAAGCATCAACGGGATCCAGACAAACCAAGAGGAGGCGACTGCAGCGGGAAAAGCACCAGACAGCAGAAAACCTGCATCCGGACAGGAGCGCACCGCCCACGGGAGACCGCCATACTCCACAGGCCAAGAGGAGGCGACTGCAGCCGGACAGCAGCGCACCGCCCTGCGGGAGGCCGCCATACTCCACAGGCCAAGAGGAGGCGACTGCAGCGGGAAAAGCACCAGAGAGCAGGATACCTGCAGCCGGACAGGAGCGCACCGCCCCGCCCGCGGGAGGCCGCCATACTCCACAGGCCGAGAGGAGGCGACTACAGCGGGAAAAGCACCAGAGAGCAGGATACCTGCATCCAGACAGGAGCGCACCGCCCCGCGGGAGGCCACCATACTCCACAGGCCAAGAGGAGGCGACTGCAGCGGGAAAAGCGCCAGAGAGCAGGAAACCTGCAGCCGGACAGGAGCGCCCCGCCCCGCTGGAGGCCGCCATACTCCACAGGCCAAGAGGAGGCGACTACAGCGGGAAAAGCACCAGAGAGCAGGATACCTGCATCCAGACAGGAGCGCACCGTCCACAGGAGGCCGCCATACTCCACAGGCCAAGAGGAGGTGACTGCAGCGGGAAAAGCACCAGAGAGCAGGATACCTGCAGCCGGACAGGAGCGCACCGCCCCGCCCGCGGGAGGCCGCCATACTCCACAGGCCGAGAGGAGGCGACTACAGCGGGAAAAGCACCAGAGAGCAGGATACCTGCATCCGGACAGGAGCGCACCGCCCCGCGGGAGGCCGCCATACTCCACAGGCCAAGAGGAGGCGACTGCAGCGGGAAAAGCACCAGAGAGCAGGATACCTGCAGCCGGACAGGAGCGCACCGCCCACGGGAGGCCGCCATACTCCACAGGCCAAGAGGAGGCGACTGCAGCGGGAAAAGCACCAGAGAGCAGGATACCTGCAGCTGGACAGGAGCGCACCGCCCCGCCCGCGGGAGGCCGCCATACTCCACAGGCCGAGAGGAGGCGACTACAGCGGGAAAAGCACCAGAGAGCTGGATACCTGCAGCCGGACAGGAGCGCACCGCCCCATGGGAGGCCGCCATACTCCACAGGCCAAGAGGAGGCGACTGCAGCGGGAAAAGCACCAGAGAGCAGAAAACCTGCAGCCGGACAGGAGCGCCCCGCCCCGCGGGAGGCCGCCATACTCCACAGGCCAAGAGGAGGCGACTACAGCGGGAAAAGCACCAGAGAGCAGGATACCTGCATCCAGACAGGAGCGCACCGCCCACAGGAGGCCGCCATACTCCACAGGCCAAGAGGAGGTGACTGTAGCGGGAAAAGCACCAGAGAGCAGAAAACCTGCAGCCGGACAGGAGTGCCCCGCTGGAGGCCGCCATACTCCACAGGTCGAGAGGAGGCGACTACAGCGGGAAAAGCACCAGAGAGCAGGATACCTGCAGCCGGACAGGAGCGCACCGCCCCGCGGGAGGCCGCCATACTCCACAGGCCAAGAGGAGGCGACTGCAGCCGGACAGGAGCGCACCGCCCCACGGAAGGCCGCCATACTCCACAGGCCAAGAGGAGGCGACTGCAGTGGGAAAAGCACCAGAGAGCAGGATACCTGCAGCCGGACAGGAGCGCACCGCCCCGCGGGAGGCCGCCATACTCCACAGGCCAAGAGGAGGCGACTGCAGCGGGAAAAGCACCAGAGAGCAGGATACCTGCAGCCGGACAGGAGCGCACCGCCCCGCGGGAGGCCGCCATACTCCACAGGTCGAGAGGAGGCGACTGCAGCGGGAAAAGCACCAGAGAGCAGGATACCTGCAGCCGGACAGGAGCGCACCGCCCCGCGGGAGGCCGCCATACTCCACAGGCCAAGAGGAGGCGACTGCAGCCGGACAGGAGCGCACCGCCCCGCGGGAGGCCGCCATACTCCACAGGCCAAGAGGAGGCGACTGCAGCCGGACAGGAGCGCACCGCCCCGCGGGAGGCCGCCATACTGCACAGGCAGAGAGGCGCTTACCTGCCGATACACCACACACACATTCTATGGGGTTATACAGGTTATCAGGCCATAACCACATAGCCATATTGATGGTGGAGGTTTCACCGACCGGCTGATCGGAGACACTTCAGAAAGTTCTGTTTTTAGAGCGTAACGAGTGAGACGGATAGTAGAAAAGTGAATGCAAGGAATGACCAAAGAAGAACACGTTACATATGGCCCTTTTATTGTGCGCACACACAGGCGCACCTGTGGAATTAGGCTTTAACAAGTATTATCCCAGGACACAATTTGGAAGGAAAGAGAAACAGCAGAAGAGGTCTCCAAATGATAGCATCCACATCACTATGGCTGCAGCTCCCGGACTGACCGCAGGTTTTATGCTCAGAACTAGAGATCCATGGTGAGGGATCTATGAAGACTCACTATTAGAAGTAATCAGATTACTAAAAATCTGCGGGTGTTACAGCTGCCCGAATAAGAAACCCTGGGAGGCTGTAGAACGCAGAAGAGACGCAGGGTCTGGGCTGTCTGCAGATGTACATATATAATGACTGAAACCGCAGGCTCTCCAGGGTCACTCGCCTCCACGCCGGAGGGTAAGTGCAGAAGTGACATCACCAGCACCGGTCACCTCCCAATGTGGATGTGTGTGCACCGCCAGACAGCGCTTATGAGATCAGAGGAAAAATGTGTCAGCAGCTTGTGATGCAGTTTGAGGCATGGCTTGATGTGGATAAAAATAAGTATCATTATGTGGAATGTTATTAAAATAGCGCTCCCATCAAAATATCTATTCTCTAATATTGTGCAGTCATCATATTATGCAGTACTGTGCACTAACAATTGCTTATTTTGCCCTTCTACCCAATTAACTCTTCTCTTTTCCTTTAGATCCATGACATGATTAATAACAGATGTGCTGAAACTTTCTTAGCTCTGAGTAGAAACCAAGCGTCGGTTTTCCCTGGAGAAGTCGTGACTGCAAAGTCCCTGTCAGTGGAAGGAAGGAGCAGAGGGGTCCGCAGGTGAAGAGAGGGATGACTGATGCAGGGACTAGAGATTTCCTGTTTCTACATAGAACAGAGGAAAGAGAAGAATTAATTGGCTAGAAAGGCAAAATGAGAAATTGTAAGTACACAATGATGTATATTACGATGATTGCAATATATTGTGAGGATAAAAACTCTGATGGGAGCGATATTTTAAATATGCCGCGAAGAAGTAACACATTAAAATGAGCACCATGCTTGTGCAAAAATTCAAGACTTTCACCGTCATCTGGTAGTGGGTGGTGCACGGCGGGGGACACTGCCTCCTGCCAGCCACAATATACTAACATTTACACCTGAAAAAGTAAATAGCCCAAATCGAAGAAGGAGATCGTGGGCCGGAGCAAATATATGAAAGGTGAGAAGCTTTTCATGAATACGGCACATCTTGTCCGGGCTAGCTCGAAATTCCGAAATCTCCAGCCCTGTGTAAGATTCCCATCCAAATACAACCTCACCATATCACTAATACCTCCCCCAACCCATACCGTTAATACAAATTCCCCCCACCCTATAACGTTAATACCTCCCCCCACCCCATACCGTTAATACCTCCCCCCACCCGATACCGTTAATACAAATCCCTCCCACCCCATACCTATAATACATCCATCTGCCTCATACCATCAATACCTCCCCATACTGTTAATATCTCCCTCACCCCATACCTATAATACCTCCCCCCACCCTATACTGTTAATATAAATCCCCTCCACCCTATACCGTTAATACCTCCCCCCACCCTAAACTGTTAATACCTCCCCCCACCCTATACCGTTAATATAAATCCCCTCCACCCTATACCGTTAATACCTCCCCCCACCCTAAACTGTTAATACCTCCCCCCACCCTATACTGTTAATATAAATCCCCTCCACCCTATACCGTTAATACTTCCCCCACCCTATACCGTTAATACAAATCCCCCCCACCCCATACCTATAATACATACATCTGCCTCATACCATCAATACCTCCCCACACTGTTAATATCTCCCTCACCCCATACCTATAATACCTCCCCCCACCCTATACTGTTAATACCTCCCCCCACCCTATACCGTTAATACCTCCCCCCACCCCATACCTATAATACCTCCCCCCACCCTATACTGTTAATACCTTCCCCCACCCTATACTGTTAATACCTCCCCCCCACCCTATACCGTTAATACCTCCCCCCACCCCATACCGTTAATACCTCCCCCCACCCCATACTGTTGATACCTCCCCCCGCCCTATACTGTTAATACCTCCCCCCGACCCATACTGTTAATACCTCCCCCCGACCCATACTGTTAATACCTGCCACCCCATACTTCTCCAGCTGGACCCACATTTGGTGTCCTGGTGCGGATTTCTACTGTCCTGTTAATGATTATTTCATGGTGACTGATCAGTACAGAAAGCACCTGGGCCTGAGCTGCAGTACCAGACACAACCCATGGCTCAGGGTGGCGCTGCATTGATATAAATCAGTCGGTCACTGCCGTGGTCTTTGATCCCTCCTGTTTCCAGTGTGTAGACCCTCCAGGGAGTTGTCATGTACACTCTTCATAGACACAGTGGGGGCTGCACACAGAGCCCCCCACATTCGTCATGCAGTTTGCACTGATTTCTGCTGTGAACTGTCCCATGAAGAACTCAAAATTTGCTGTAAGACATTGAAAGATTTACAAATTCTACAAAGGGCTTTGGATGCCCAAAGTTGCGAGAGTCAGTGTAGAATTGTCCTCTGCTGGTGCTTGTAGAGGACGCCAGTCACACCTGCGACGCGGGCCGCGGACCGGCGTCTCACGAGAGGCACTGTGCCTGGATGAACAGCGGACCGGCGTCTCACGAGAGGCACTGTGCCTGGATGAACAGCGGACCGGCGTCTCACGAGAGGCACTGTGCCTGGATGAACAGCGGACCGGCGTCTCACGAGAGGCACTGTGCCTGGATGAACAGCGGACCGGCGTCTCACGAGAGGCACTGTGCCTGGATGAACAGCGGACCGGCGTCTCACGAGAGGCACTGTGCCTGGATGAACAGCGGACCGGCGTCTCACGAGAGGCACTGTGCCTGGATGAACAGCGGACCGGCGTCTCACGAGAGGCACTGTGCCTGGATGAACAGCGGACCGGCGTCTCACGAGAGGCACTGTGCCTGGATGAACAGCGGACCGGCGTCTCACGAGAGGCACTGTGCCTGGATGAACAGCGGACCGGCGTCTCACGAGAGGCACTGTGCCTGGATGAACAGCCGGACGT